>NC_141024.2:23160833-23472500 GCF_052040795.2 Danio rerio | reverse complement strand
AGATATTTGCAAGATTAATATGCTGTTTAACTTTATTGCACTGTAAAGACTCAGCATTTTCAGGCAAAGATACTCCAATTCTTTTGAGAATAAATCATGATATTGGCTCTGTTCCAGAACTTTGTACACAGTCTTGGTGTCTAGATAGGCAGATACTTTCTGAGGCAATATCCTATCTGAAATATATAGCCTCAAGTGACTGATTTAGAGCCATTAACACCAACCCACACTTACTGAACCACACAAACAGGTGCACAGAAATCTCATAGCACATATAGTTCGTTTCAGTCATAGTTTTACATTAGGATGTTAATATAAAAGTCATAAAGTACATTAAAATGTTCTAATAAAACGTAATACACACAAACATAGGACAATAATAGTAATCATAGTAAATTGTTATAGTAATAATAATCTAATTTAAAAGCAATCGTTCTCCCTAAATTTAAAAAAAAAAACTGTCTTTAAAATTTACTTACACTTTTATTCTTATAAACCAAAGATTTTTGAAAATTCTAATGCCATGTTGTGACCATCAAAAGATGCACACTCACATATACTTGTACATATGTTTTCCAAGGTCTCTCCATAGGTAATATAATGTATATTATACTTTATAAGCAGCTTATTACTGTAGTTTTACCCTACCCTTACCACTAACCCCAACCCTTACATAACATGTGGCAAATTTTGAACATCAAAAGACCCTGTAAAGTAGAGTTGGGTACTGAAATCGGGATGTTTCCTCCAGAATTTCATGTAATTTTGGGTTTTTCAGTGTTTTAGATTTTTAACTGCAGTTCAGTAGTTTCACTTTCATTTAGGAACGTTTCATTTATGATCCCATGGCAAACTGAGGTAATGGATGTGAGTATAAAGTAAAGATTGCTGGAAAAGTGTTGTTTTAATGGAATTTGATACCGCATGCCGAATAGAAAGAAAACACTTCCGTATTTCGCGATGGTAGTGTCTTCAGTCCTTTACTCAGTAGGGGCAGAGAATCTTGTCAAAAAGTCTACATGCTAAAAAACTAATTTTCATGCTAACAAACAAATGATCAAAAGAAATATATTATTGCAATTCAAATATTTAAAATAAGAATTTATGTATACTCTAAACTTTAATAGTATTGTTCAAATAAAACAATTAACATATTTTTTTGTCAAATAAAACGTTTTTCCACCATAATTTTGTGGCTCAAAAGTAGCGATTTAGGCACCGTTTTGGCACCAGTACTATTTTAAAAGTATCGATTTAGGACAAGTCTTGAAATGACCTAAAACAATACCCAACCTGACTGTTAAGTATGATTTTTAAGCATTTTAAATTATGAGGACACAAGGCATGTCCTCATAAACCATCTTAATACAGCACAACCAGGTCATACCCATGTAATTGTAGAATTTAGTGTCCTTGTAAACCACAAACAAGTACACACACAAACTTGTGAACTGCAATTAAAGCCATAGGATAGCTTTTTGAATTAAATGTTGGTGTTTGTCACAGGTGTCAAAATGTCAAGTTGCATCACACTTAAATTTTACCCCTGAGTAACACCAAGTTGTTTTCTTTCTACCAAACATGATGATGAGATTGCCTTAAAATGCTGTCTTAAAATGGTAGCTCATTTAGTTTAGCAACTGAGCTAATGTCTTTCAGCGTTCCAGAAAATTCTATTATGTCGAAATGCTTTTTTCCAGATGTCATTGTCCTTTCCCATATGCTGTGCATCCAGGATTTAGCCAAGGGGAAGGTGACAGTCTTTGCCCCATCATGTGCTAAAATCACTGTAACCGGATATTCTGTACCAGCGGATGGCTTTTATGGAACCCCCTTAAAGATTCCTATTAAAACCTGTATATGGCCAGAGATGATTTGTCTGTGGGTGAAATTGGATTAGTTGAACTGTAAAGCTTCAACGTCGTGCTTGAGACTCACTCTATCTCTCTGGCTCTCCGCCATTAAACAGAGAGGGAGAAAAAAGGGAAAAAAAACTTAAATTGCATTGGTGGAAGTGGTCATGGCGGACACCTTTAGTGGGATCCAATTAGTTTTTATGTGGAGTTGGCAGTCTGCGGTGGGCGAGGGTTGAGTCTATAGAGAGTTTGGTGTCTGGGAGTATATCTGATATAGTGCTGGAGATAATATTAAGTGTGATTTGATGATATTTTGGGGACTATGTGAGTGTTATTGTTTTTTGGGTTTGTACTCAGGCCTACAAGTTTACCAACATCTTTTTATATATGTATATATATATATATATATATATATATATATATATATATATATATATATATATATATATATATATATATATATATATATATACTACAGGAAGCAATTGCAGTTTTGTCTATGCATTTAGCATTCAAATGTCACATGGCAAAAGAGAAAAGACTGGATGCTCTTTGAGGTTTAGAGAAGAAACAAACAAACAAAATATATTAAAACATGAGTTCTCAGAAAGAGAACTTTAAATTGATCTCAGCAATGGCTCTCTGGAATACTTGATTCTGATTGGTCAATCATGGCATTTCAAGGTATGTTATTCTTAGATAAGCAATTTTTACAATTACTACACAGTACAGCTGCACAATTAATTGAAAAAAGGTTGCGATTTCGATTCGACCCCCTAGACGATCTTAATCCAGCATTTCTACGATTCTGCCAATCATATTTTAACTTCTGGAGAGAAGCAAAGGCGGACGCAAAAGTCTTCACATTGTTTTACATATGTTACTCAGTGGCATGTCATGGACACCTCTAAATGCTGTTGAAAGAATCACATACTGTATTTATCAGTTATAATTCACCGAAATATGTAATTTCTGTCTTCATGTAATGATGTATTCGTGCCCGCAAAAATCACACATGACGTGAGCTGCTGACCGTGAGCTGCCTGTTACCACAGAGAGGACGGTGCACGCCCTAAATGATAGACGCGTGCGCCCTACTTAATGATAGACGCGCACGCATCTACTTTGGTGAACAAAACCTGCATAGGCTGTGAATAAAAGGTAATAAAGTTGTAAATAACATTCAGTTTGTGGCACATAATAGTGATAATTTGGGAGCCGCGCGTGGAAGTATAACAGCACTTAGCAGTCTCAAACAAAGTCCATTCAAGTCCACCATTCAAAGTTTATTCAAAATGTATAGAATTTTAACCAACGGTAGAGCTACACATAATATTATTGTTGTTTTACCATAAGCTTGAGAAATAATAATAATAGCCCACTCATTAACCTTAATTTTACATCTACAGAATCATGAGAAAATCGTGATCTTTATTTTAAGCAAAAAAATCACGGTTCTCATTTTAGTCAGAATCGTGCAGCTCTACTACACAGCAAGTAGCTGTGTAATAAGTGGTGTAATATATATCTAGCAGGTTGTTTTCCCAGAATAAAGCCACTCCACTGCTCTAAAATCTCTAAAAACCTCTCTGAAATCTCTCCACCGTGCATTACTCTGCTGATAAGGCTGCCAGACTTTATTCGACAAGATTAACCATCTGGATGTACATTATTCCCTTATAAATGTGCTGTGAGTTAAGGGGATAGTTCACCTAAAAATGAAAATTCGCTCACTGTTTACTTCGCCGGAAGACGAAAGAAGATATTTTGAAGAATGCTGAAAACCTGGAGACCTGTTACAATTGTAGGAAAAGCAAATATTATGGAAGTCAATGGTTACAAGTTTGACAAATAAACATGGTGCAAATCCTCAGTAAAAAAATAGATATAAATATTTACTATACAATAAATAGTTACATAACGAAACTAGATTCAATATGGAACATCCTTAGGTTTTATGTGCCAGCATGGATATGGTTGTCTGTGGATATGGATTTGGATATGGTTGTATGCAATGCAGACAAACAGCTGCACCTTCATTTGCGTCTTTTGAAAACAGCAAGAGCAGCAGTTCGTCTTTGCTGTGTCACTGTTTTGTCATGTTTCTGTGCTGTTGTGCATGCAAAAGTACTTAGTATGAGAATTGTTTCATGCAAAACTTTTTTTTTTTGCGTTTTATTTAGCCGCGCAGAAATGTATGCCTATCTCTCATTCCGTGTTGTTCAAAAAGCTCAGTGTTGGTCCA
The DNA here is from genome assembly GCF_052040795.2 of Danio rerio. Lineage (NCBI taxonomy): Eukaryota > Metazoa > Chordata > Actinopteri > Cypriniformes > Danionidae > Danio > Danio rerio. Next base: position 23,468,399 of record NC_141024.2, on the reverse strand, counting down.
CAAACAAAAGTGAAACCTATGCTTATTGGTTGTGATATAGCGAGTTTGAACCAATCTGGGCATGGAGGAGGGACAATGCATCAATGTAGCATGTCTGGTTTGTCCGGAGACACAGTGACGAGCGTTTCTTTGTCAAATCAGCGTTGTCAAATTTTGATGACGTAACCGCACTGATTCCGGAGACTCTGAAAGTCCGTACATAAAAGTGTTATGTGATACAGCACTGGAAAGCTGAGATTCTCTTCTTTATGCCAATCTTTGAATTGTATGAATCGGATCAGCGGATCAAAAGTTATTAAACATTTAAGAGCAATACTTATTTTTAGCCGCGGGCGGCTGTCTCGGTCTTTAAGGGTTAAAACCGTTGATATGCAATTGTTCATGGTATGATAATCGTGCACGTTCAAATCGTGGTAGACCGTCATACCGGTATATTGTTACAACCCTATATACCATTAATTTATAGTGTTAATACACTGTAAAAAAAAAAAAAATTCATTGAATTTCACAAGTTATTGTAATCTTACTGTAAAAATGGCCATAACTTTTGCATGTTAGTTATAGGAATTTCATTTTATTTTCACTTTATTTTGTTCAACGTAGAAATGAATACTCATGTACTTTTATGCTAATACAAGCACTTTTTTACATTTAGAAGTATTTGCAGAATTATTATTATTAACTACCTTACGGTAATTGACTGAATTTACATACAGTACCTTACATTGAAAGTAATACAATTATTAGCCAGTAATTTACTGTAAACCTAAGGTTGAATATTTTACAATGTACGCCAATGCTTTGGATCTACTACACATCTACACATCATACCATCATTTGTTACACAAACAAATACACAACCAGAAGCAGGTGGTGATGAGAAAGTCACATGGTGAACACAAACCGCTTATCTACAAACATGCTAATGCATAAAATGTGCTCAGTGTCATTCACAAAGCTACGAAACAGCATCATGGTATATCACAACATTAAGGTAAACTGTAATGTAGGGAATTCAATTTCAGTCAATTCCATTCAAGTCAATTCACGGTTATTCACTGTTTATATTAAGCAAACTCATTGTTACCATTAAAAATCACAGGAAATTATTTTACAGTGCAAAGTGTTATCATTTTTTTAAGACTCATAATTGATGAAAGCAGTTCACTCTATTGTTACCATGAGCTTGCTCTTGTAGAACATGCATCACTGACAGAATATAAAGTGCAATATTCACTGACACTTCCTCACGCAGCAGTTAGACAGCTTACGGCGCTGTTCTCTTCGCCTTTACACGCATTTACCTTGCATTAGTATTTATATAAACACCATCTCCAAATCTTTATCTAGCTCTCCCAGTTAGCTGCCAAGTTGGTACGGTTTTCTGAGAGCACAATCTTCGCCCGTAGCAAGAAGCTGAGCACCAGAAGGAGGCAAATATGTGAATTATTCATCCTAGTTTCTATTATTTATGATTTTTGTATAAACTTGTATCATGCAGTAGATATACTGTGATGTTTCAGACTTTGGAGTGAGATTTTGTTGTTTACCGCCGTTTGGGCAGTGAGGGGACGACACATTTTCATGTTTTGACTTGTAAACCTACCTGTGGAAGTGCGTGTGGATCTGCTGGGTTTCTTCACTGGCTGTCCTGGTTATTCAAAGCGCTTTCAAGCTGATTTGTAAAGCGGAAGATAAAGCTCTGTCAAAACTTTGGTAAACTGTCTGCTGTGTGCTTTCTACATTGAGAGAATTCTGAACAACATGAATTCGAATATCTTGAGTCACATCTGTCTGTTTTGAACAAATACTATCACCTCATGATCTCATATGATGCGCTTATCATTTTTAACCTTTGATTACTTAAAATAAACATGAATTAATGTCATGACGTTTTTGGTGTTAGCATGTTGCTAAGCTAATACCATGTGGCCCAACAAACTCATAGCAAACGCTAACGTAGGCTAAAACTATTTTAGCTGACATCTTTTAGAATCTCATGAAATATTTAATAAACATCTATCTGATCTCTACCCAACATCGTGGATAAAGAGCTTGGCAAGGTTCATTCTGGGTCAGATACATTAGTTGTTGAATCTTGTAAGGTGGAATAGTTTAAAATGCAATGTCTCTCAAATTTCATCTGAGGTGATTTTTTTTTATTCTTTTTTTTTTCAACACGTATTATTTTCAGTAAAACAGTAAAAAAAAATTTTTTTACTGATATTATTATTAATTTTTTTATTATTATTTTCATTATTATTATTATTATTATTTTGTTGCGTTTTGAACATTTTGTGTTACAGGATATTCAGAAGGTGAATTATGTCTCAAGATAACAAAGCATGGTTCAATGGTTGCATTGGTGAAAATGAATATGAATTATGAATATTTTTAAATGTGTAATCTTGCACAAACTATGGTAATTAAATACAATTTACCCTAAACTGTAACTGTTGTAGTATTAGATTTTGATTATATTTAAAATTATATTCTATTAATATTATAAATTCTATATTATATTAATATTAATATTTAAGTCATAAAAATTTTACAAGATCAGATTGGGCATTATTATAGTTAAACATACCATCATGATAGTTTTTATTTAAAATATACATTAGGCAGAGAATTAGAAGCATATGTATTATATATTAATTTTCAAAATTAGGTTTACAATTAAAAAGACTTCTGTTTGTTATAACCTCAAAACAATTTTATCATAACAATAAAATAACTAGAACTGAAACAAAAATGGCTTACTTGCTTCAGAAAATCGTTAGTTTGTTTAATTATTCGTTCACTTGATTATTTGTTCATTAATTCATTCATTCATTCATTCATTTATTCATTCAGTCAGTCAGTCAGTCAGTCAGTCAGTCAGTCATTCGATTTGAGAACCAACAGTTTTAACCCAAAAATGACCAGTCTGTCAGATGAAGAAGAGCCGGAGTCAGAAATCCAATTAAAAGAAGGTTTACAGCAGATAGTTTGCAGTTTCATCAGCAGAAGCCAGCTTCAACACTTGCAAAGAGTCTGTAGGTTGCTCTGTTTATAATCTTGAAACAACAACAGTTCTAGAATCACAAAGCGTCATTAACTGCATTATACATATAGGTGTTTGAACCTAATGGGTTAAAACAGAGATAGACTTGAAAAAGTTCCTCATGTATGTGTGTGTGTAATTCCAAACAATATCTCCAGTGATTACTTAAGGCGTCAAGCATACAAAGGTCAGACATAACAGGAGGATGTTTCTGTGGTCAGGATGATCAGAACTGATTTTCAGCTCGTCTTCATGTGTCTACCGATGAAGAGCACACACATGCACAAAGAATACTTATCTACTTCAAGGCTGTCCTGCTCTCTAGCAGGCACCTTATAAGAATGGCAAAATAAACATAGCAGATGTAAGTATTAACTCTTTCACACAGTAAAACTCAAAGTTCAAGAAACATCAAATATCCTGTTCCACTCAAGAGGTCTCTGTGACCTCTGACCTGGCTTAGTAGATCCTGAGGAAACACATTTGGGATACAGAAAATGCAACAACACACATATGATTCCAGTTTTACTCTGAAGAGGGATGAGACTAAGGTTATCATATAATCTAGGTCCTTAAACATTCATTTTTATTAATAATTATAAAGACATAAGTAAAGATCCTGGAGCAGACATACATCAGAAAATCCATTCCCTTCAATTCATTAATTAATTTGTTGGTTCATTCATTCATTCATTCATTCATTCATTCATTCATTCATTCATTCATTCATTCATTCATTTATTAATTAATTATTATTATGTTTAGTGTAGTAAAGCATTGACCTTTAAGTGCCACTAACTGGACATTTCATTCGCAAATTTCTATGAGCCATTAGAAAAGCATTATAAAAATCTTGTAGTATTTTTTATTTTTTTCTACAAACTCAATACGCATTTAGCACCCCTTTCTAGAAATTAAATATTTATAGTGTCCCAAAAGAGCAATGTAATATTATTTTTGCACAATTAAAGCATTTTTGCTGGGGTCAAAAATGGACATATACTTCTTATATTTCTTATAATTTTTGTGTTGTTTTCAACCCAGTATTACGTCATATGATCACATTGTGAAAAAAATAAGACAGTAGTGTTATTACTATTCCAACCATAGCAGTAGAGAAAAATCAGAACACAACACTAAAGTGAAAATGCATCATTTATTTGTTTTTTTCTGTCAATTATAAAGCAGGAATAAGAACAAAACACATTAAACGTGCACAGGGTGTCTATATGTGTAATTGGCTCTCATTTGCATAATCATTGCCCTCCATTTGTTGTCTCCATATGTTGAGGTATGTATAATTGAAGATGCTGAAAAGTGTTTTCTTCTTCTCTAAAAGCGTTTGAGGCTGATGTTATTTCTCCTTCTCAGTCTCTCGTTTCTTCCTTCGCTCATCCTCTCCAATCTTCTCTTCTCCTCCCCATCATCTCACAAGAGGATATGACTGCAGGGTTGGCGGACTTTAACTCTAATTGGTGACTCTATTAACTGAAAGACAGGGAATAAGTGGATGAGACAATCAAGTCTTTGTTTATAAAAGCATACAAGCACACGCAGCATGCAAACACCTTGCCTCTGGTTTTAATACGCTCTTCCTCCTATCGTGTTCGAAGCTCCCTTGGATGAAAAAAGACATGCAGCCTTGTAGATACTAATAATTTCAGATACAGTTTAAAGCTCAGTGATGCAAATACACTAGAGATACTCGTGTAGCGTCACCTCTGGAGTGAAAGAGGTCAAGTGTTTGATCATTTCATCCTATTGAGGATGTAATTTCCTTAATATTTGACCTTTCTGTCATGACTTCAAATTCTTTACATCAGTATTTCTCAGCCTGTTTGACCCCCCAGGCTCCCTATTGTGCGTAAGAATATATAAAGACTGTTTCACTTGTTCATGATTTTCTGGTTGAGGATTAAGGATAGGAATGAAGAAAAACCCTCACTATTTTTGCCTGATAAAATATGTTTGAGCTTAGCAAACAAAAGTAACCTCATATATATGTGTCATATATACTGTAAGCCTGAAATTATTCATACCCCTGGCAAATTCTAACTTTAAGTTACTATTATTCAATCTTTTTGACTGGAAATGACACAGGCTTCTCCCGAAAGATAATAAGACAAGGTTAAAGAGGCATCAATGTAGGAAAAAAATATGTATTTCTCAGCTTTTATTTACATTCGAACAAAAACTTTTAGTCACAATTTGCCAGGGGTATGAATAATTTCAGGCTTGACTGTATATGATAATCTTTTCATGGACAGTAAATTCTGTGCAGTGTGGATGGCATCTGATATTTATTTGCAATGTATCACTACAAATGCATTTCCAAAATCTTTTCACTGCTAATCATATAATGAAAAAGACCTTTGCTGTATCTAGATAATGGTGTCATTATACCAACGTTTGCCCTTGTCGCGTTAAACTTATAACGAGGTGATATTAAAAAAAAAAGTCAAAATCTAAAGAGCCTAAATCCAAAATGATGTCAGTTGCAGCACAGAGCACTTTGTGACAAACAGAGTACATAATATAATTTGTATGCATCAGAGTAAGTGTGACTCAGACTTAAATTTTTGTGATACATTTTCTTTTTCAGACCTTTAGACTGTACACAAATCTGGATTAATTTGAAAACAGTCTAAAATGCTTTGCGTCCATACTTTCATTTTCAATCATTTTTACATAAGGTGGTCATCCACACTAAGACACTTTTATCTCACATGTTGTGCATTTGTTTAGACTAGGTATCATTATTTTCCGTCGGTCTCAGTACGTGGTGTATCTAAGAGTCAAGCTTTCATATTTCTTTATTTTTTTTCCAAGCAACTTGTTAATGGTCTAATCTGATTCAATGATTTATGCTAAGCTAAGCTAAAGGGGCTCCCATCAAACCTGGAGATCTGCTGATAGGATTAAAAAATGGTAAAAGTCAACTGTTTACATCGAGGGAGCCTATAAAAAGGATTGTTCCTTTAACCTATTAATATGGGGCTAAACAGAATCTGTGGATATTTGTGCGTAGATTTCTGTGTGCGCAGATTCCGTGTGGGCTTTTACCTATCAAACAGAATCTCTAACATTAAGCACTAATTTTCTTTAACCACGCACCTTCACATTGGACATGCTCATATGACTATGTGACTTCAAGCGAGAGGTCAGTAGAGAAAAAAGGAAAGACAGCAGGATGGATGATGTCAGCGTGTGCCGCTGCCTCTGGCCATCAGAATGTGTTGAATGCTTGTTGGGCTGATCCCAGATCAGATGGTTTGCTGTCAACTTAATCCTCTGTAAATATTACTGTGGCAAGGCTAAGAGAGAGCGAGAAAGAGAGAGAGTGTGTGACTCAATATGTCTGAGTACACATGGAAGCAAAGCGTGGACAGAGATATGAGATATGAGACAAAACATATGGTTTGAGGCGACATCGGGCATGAGTCATGTTTCATATTTTAAATGAGGTTATTTGTGGAGTTCTGCAGTGTTGTATAAGTTACTGCAAATAAGTAAAAAGTTATTTAATAATTATATAATTAAAACTGTATTTGATTATTTTAATAACTATATATGTTAAAATTATTTTGGGGTGGCACGGTGGCTCAGTCGTTAGTACATTTCAGTGTGGAGTTTGCATGTTCTCTCTGTGTTTCCATGGGTTTCCCAGTACTGGGTTGCAGCTGGAAGGTCATGTGGTCATATGCTGGAAAAGTTGGTGGTTCATTCCATGGTGGCGACCTTTTAAATAGAGACTAAACCAAAGGAAAATAAATGAATGAATGAAAATTTACTAAATTACTCAATAAGGATTTTAATTACTTTACACAATACAACTTAAAATCCTAATAAATCTCAATGCATAGACAATGAAAAATAAACCTTGAATTCTTTACATTTGAAGCGAACGTGGCATTTTAGCTTTATTATAAATGTTCATTTTTAAGCTTATAATAGCAAACATAACATTAATTAACAAACAGAATTGCTCCATTAAACTTAAGTTAAACAAAGTATTAATCAAAACATGAACCATTTTAAAACAATAAACCCATATTTATTTAAATATTATATCTTGTCATTAAGATACTTTTTTGTTTTTGAGAGCGAAAGATGGTAATGGTCTAATCCGATTCAGTGATCTATGCCAAGCTAAGCTAAAAGTTAAAGCTTCTGGAGATCGACTGAATGGATTTTAAAAAATGATTAAACTTAATTGTTAACTCTCGTGGAGCTTATTTCCAAAAAGACAAAATGTGCAGTATTCCTTAAAGCTGTTTATTAAAATTTCTAATATAAATATGTTTTCAGAAAGGTGCTAATTTTGAAAGCAAGGCTGACATTTTTACAGTATAATTTCATGTTCAAGGTCATGAAGCTATGATTTATAAGACAATTCATAAAAATAAAAATGTAATGCCCTGTTCAGTTATCAAATTTTAAAAAGTCATTTTCCTCTACAGAAACATCTTATTAAAAATTGGTAACTTTATTTTAGGAATCTATTCTCCTAAATAAAAAAACTAAAAAGTAAATAAAAAAGTAAATAAATCACAACTACTACCTTACTAACTAATAATATGCAGCAAATTAGGTGTGTTTTTTTTTTTAGACAAAAGTCTTAGTTAATAGTTTGTTAATAGCGAAAATTGTAAGTGCAACAATAAACAAAGACAATAGAGACAATATTAGATAGAGTAATTAACAGGCAAATAGCAAAAGGATGGTGTCATAATAGTAGATTTATCCAACAGTTTATTTATTTGATAAAATTAGTTTAACAATATGCATTTTATATATATAAACAAGAGAAGAAAGGGAGTTTAGAAATAAGAAAAACTGTTAGTCTAAAATACAATTACATTTCAGAATGCAATGATTACTGCATATTTTTTTTAATGTTAAAAAGTACATTTTCTATCGCTTATTCAAATTCTTAACTTATAATGTATCACATTTAAGATGCCCTTAAAAAATACAGTAAAATAAACCCATCTAGTGCATGCATCCTTCTTGCCTGACTGAGCGCTGATGTTTTCCAAATCTCCAGATGAGCAGCCGGAAATATATCCAGGGACGCCCACTGCACCTTCTCACCCTCTCCCGGATGGCATGAGATTAAAGGAAGAGGGTCAGACAGATTGTTGAGGTTACATCTCAGATAAGATCAGAAATGTGTTCACTGTCAAAGCGCTTTAAATTGCATATATTTTTTTCCAAGCTGTTCCTTCTTTTCCTCCACTAAGCCTTGAGTGAATGCTCAGATCCCTGTATGCCTCTGAAGTAAGAGGAAAGCAAAGCTCTTTTTTTGTCAACATCCAAAAAGGTAAACAAGGAAAGGAGAGATATCAAGCAGGAGAGATCAAACATTCGATTGGAGAGAACACACCCTACCAGTCACCAGAAGCTGTGCGTGTCAAAAGACGAGACAGGGGTGTTTATAAGGACATTAAATGCCATGTCCTTTTGCATATGGATGCAGATGCATATGGGTGTACGGAGTTGCTTTGAGTTTTTACCTAGGATGAAAGAGCCATTGTAATTCACTTTGTCAAATGTTGCTAAAGTGAGATCTTTGATTCTTTTAGTGAACCCATTTTCTGTTTTTGTTTCCGTGTATTTGTTCTTTTGAACAAATGAGATTAAAGGGATAGTTTACCAAGAAAATGTAATCTTTCTCACTATTTACTTAAGTACCCTCAATTGGTTCCAATCCTTCAATATGTTCTTGCTTCTGTTTAACACAATGGAAGATATTCTAAAGAAAGCTGACATTCCTAGTAGGAAAAACAAATGGAAGTCAATGGTTACAGGTTTGCAGCATTCTTCAAAATATCTTCTTTTGTGTTCAACAAACTAAAGGTTTGAAACAAGTAAAGGGCTTTTAGATGATGTCTTGTCACGATTATAAATGGTTCAATCTTATGAACACCACCTTCAAGTAAAGTGTTAGCCTATTTGCCTGCCATGCATTATACAGCATTTCTAGACTTTTTCACAATGTTACTGGGGATTGTTTTGACAATGGTGTCATTTGACATAAAAAGAAACACATTTAAAGTGTACAGTTTCTTTTTATATACTTTAGATGCCTAGAACAGATCTGTGTTTGTGCTACAATGTTTGAATTGTGTGTTTTAGGTGAGCAACCTTATATTAAGCCACCAGTCAATCATTGTTAGTCGGTTGTGAAGTAAATTTATGGTATGCATTCGCACATATGGCTTTGTTGAATATATAGTTACATTTTCAATTCAATTATTCTTTATTTATATAGCTCTTTTACAATGTAGATTGTGACAAAGCAGCTTAACGCTAGATGTCCATCGTGGAGAAACTTTTAGTGTAGCATCCTTGTGATGTCCCTATCAGGTTTTTTGCCCTTGAGTCTGATTCCAAGACATTTGATTTTGAGTATCTACCGAAAACGAAACTCGATCCGAAACTTCTATAATAAAAAAATGAATAAAGATCTTATTTTTTCCTTATTTTTTCTGCACTTCTGTGGGGTAGCTTGAACAATCAAGTAATAAATAACAAAAATTCTTCACAATTGGACTTTAGTGCAACAGTAAAAATAAAATAATCTAATATAAAATTCCCATTTTGCCAATCCCAAGTTTGCATATCTCACAGTCACATTTAACCTATAGCATCTCTGCAACAAAGTGATGTCATGCCACACATGTTGCTGTTTTTGTGTCAGGGCAAGAAAGAAGTCTGTGGCGCGGCAGAAATATGAACAGTGTCCTGAGTCGTGGCTGGGCACCGCAGACAGCTGCCGACCTACGGCGCTGGTGTGTGTACCCTGATAGGAGCCTATGTTTAGAATTCTGAAATGCTAAGCATCGCTGAGCAACATTTCTAATGTCCCCTTAACTCTGTGCCACGATGTAACTATAGATGTGCTAAAAAATAGTGAGAATAGTGAGAGTCCTGATCGTTAAGTAATGTTTCGATTCCGAAACCACGTAATCCGGACCGATTTCCAATCACGTGATTGGATCTGGATATCCCTATAGCATACCTTCACTGAGTTGTTAGAAATACATATGCACTAACATCATTGTGCTGCAATCACTTTTGAAACCAATTTATTAAAGCAAAAAGATCTGAAAAAAACACTTTGACATCCTATCATTATTTGTGAATGACTGAATTAATAAAGAATGAGGCAAATTAAAAGTTAGCTCTGTTGAACTGAAACTGCGTAATAAAGAGGATTTGACAGCTTTTGATTGACCCCTTTATTGATTTGCGATTCATAATAGTTTACAATAAACCAGTTCTTAAATTCAATACCCAGACTTAGTTCTGCCTTGCTTTGAAGTTGGTTGTGTGCTCAAGTTAGCGGCACTGTAAATATTAACATTATAGATGCTTTCTCCATGAGTTGTATTTGCTTGGACAGTATGTAGGAGTTTGATGACTAAATAAGCGGGCCAAAAGACACAATCATTCCCTCATGCCTCAAATGTGTTTGCTTCGTAAGCATCTTTCGAGATCCACCGAATAACCCACTGAGGGGATTCCATCGCCCATTTCCAGAGTCCCCTCAGGCTATCAGTCGTAGTAAAGGATGACTGAAAAAGCCACAAATCTATGTGAATTATTAATATCAGTGCATCTGTTATATGGCAGATTCTCAACTGTGGTTTTAAACGCGCAGAGTTAACAAATAGACAGTGACGTATCACAGTAATGTTTTTCTTCCTCGCTCACGTCTTCATTTCCTCTCCGGCATTAATAATACCAGTGTGTCGATACGCCTCTTGGAGGTGTAGCTAATAATGGATTTCTTGGGAGGGCAGGGCTGTTACCGTTTCACCGGGCTAGCAGGTCGATTTGCTGCTTCTAAAATCAATCTTGCGTGTCCACTATCAATCACCATGAAGCACAGAGCTCTCACGTCCTTGAACTTTTCTGATTTGTGGCTTCTTAGCAGTTGAAAGAGCTCAACACATTGTTAATCTTGTTTGTGTTTCCTGGCTCCATTGAAAACACAAAAACCACCGGTGTGCCTCAGGGGTCAATATTAGGCTCAATTCAATTGTAAATCTTTTACCCTTTCCTTTACCTGAATGCTCATTATTTATTTTCTCAAGCCTTTGATAAAAACAAAAAAACATCTTTACATCTATGCTTGGGTTTAGTTTGGGGAAAGTGCACTGAAAGCAAATTTCGTGTCTGAACGGTCCCAGCACCCTGTTTTTATTTCTAGCCGTGTCCAAGGTAATCCAGCCTCATACAAAGCATTAGAAGGACTTTGCCATTTCCTAATTGACTAATGGTCAGATTAGGAAGGACACAATGGCCCTTGCTGACACAACCACTCGCAGCGATAACAGATGGATTACGAATTGAAATAGGACAAGCAGAGCGGTAGTTCTGTGAAAACATTGCCTCAGCCGATTGGAATGAGATCAGTATCGCTTTGAATGACAGGTCTCTCAAGCTCTTTTCCAAAGTATAGTGAGTCTCTTTGCTGTCTACTGACTACACCGACAGCTACACTCTAAGGCAGCAGCTTAACTGAAATGGAACTTGTATGCGACTGGTTTAAAATACTATTTATAGGCAAGCAAGTCTGCATGGAGCACAAATCACAACCCTTATATGAAGTGCACAGGAGACCCAACTCAATTTCTTCAGTAGTGTATGACATTAACATGTTGCTACATGGTTCTCCAATAAGCATTAAATACACATGACTGTATTTTTTCCACTGCAATGCCATGCACTAAAACTAAAACGTTGAAATTATAAAAAGCACATATTCTATAATTCACATGGACTTACAGGGTTTCTTGAGTTTTAAATACTTCAGCTGACCCTCCTCCTACTTAGAATCTATTGTATTCTAAAGTTCCTATGGTGCGGCGTCAGGTTTATCACATGACCAACCAGCCACAATGATCTATGTATATATCGTTATATGAATATATATTTTTTCTTTTTGCCCTTTTCTGTAAATATTGACAAATGTTGTAATTATATTATGAAATTTTCTCAAATATGTAACAGAATATATATTTTGTCTTTTAAAGAGTTTAATAAAGATCGTAATATTTGTTATATGATGGGTAATGGGCACCGCCGTTGTTGCTAGAAGGGATACAGCTGCGATCGGAAGTTAACGAGAAATATTGATATTATTTAATAAATTATGCATTAATTGTATTTTATTAGCTAGATGTAATACAGCTGAGGACACTCACGTCAAAATAATCTAATAAAATTGTTTTTTTTTTTTTGGATTATGCTATATTGACGTGAATACTGTAACTCATCTAGACTTCACTCTCTATTTACATTTACATTTAGTCATTTAGCAGATGCTTTTATCCAAAGCGACTTACAAATGAGGACAAGGCAGCAATTTACACAACTATAAGAGCAACAATAATAAGTGCTGTAGGCAAGTTTCAGGTATGTAAATAAAGTGTAAGAAGCAAAACATTAGCAATTTTTTATTTATTTATTTATTTATTATTTTTTTTTTTTTTTGTAGTAGTTAGTGGTGGAGCCAGAAAGGCAATTGCAGATAAGTAAGAAAAGCAGATTAGTTATTGCAGCGTGGACCTACAATTTTAGGTAAGCAACTATTTATCTGGAAGAGGAATAGAGAAAATTTTCTAGTAACAGTGTTTCTTATGTGAACAAAGCACATCATCCAGTTATATTGATTTTTTATTTTTTTTTTGCCATCTCCATAGACATCCATGTTTATTTTACAAACCTTAAATGGTATATTTTGCTTGTGATTATGTGTATTTAAATGTCTGAAAGCTAAAATAAAAGTTTAAAAGCACCTATGTGTCTCAGCATGCGCCTTCAGATTTAAATTTTAGCAGTTGATGACATATGCTCTAAACGTTCTGGTGTGATTGTATGCTTCAGGGACTGGCCAAGGCTGTTCACACCAGTCTGATCATACACGGGAATGGGTTAAGCATGGGTTTGAATAAAATTATAATATTTGCAGAACTATTTTACAGTAAGATTCCATTAGTTAATGTTGGTTAATGCATTTACTAACATGAACAAACAATAAACAATACATGTATCACAGTATTTAATAATCTTTGTTAACATTAGTTGATGAAAATAAAGCCATTCATTGTTACTTCACAGTGCATTCATTTATTAATTTTAGGAATCCATTAATGAATGTTAAACTTAGATTAATAAATGGTGTACAAGTATTGCTCATTATTTTTCAAATCAGTAAAGTGTGACCATATTTGTTTTATTCTGTAAAGGTCTGAGGATATTTCCGAATTTTAAACTAATCTATTGTCATTTAGAGTTTTTTATTATTTTTTTATTTATTAACTTAAAACGTTGAAAAATTCAAAAATTTGAGTAAATGTTTTATTGTTTCATTGAACATTCTTTACACAATGCATTTGTAAAAGAGATGTTTTGTATCTTGTTTTAAAGTTGTTTGTTTGTGTCTTTCAGAATCTTTTTCATAAATTCTAACTGAGCTCACACCTTTAAAAGCTAGTGTATTATTCATTCATTCATTCATTTTCTTGTCGGCTTAGTCCCTTTATTAATCCTTTTTGTATTTTTTTCTTTCCTAGTTTAATAATGGAATGTAATAAAAGTCTATGAAGTAATGTTTTTATAAATTATTTTTAAAAGAATTGACCTTGTTTTGTTGGTTTGGATATATTTGAGAAAACAAGAACAAACAAGTATTTATTAATCATCTTACAAAGCAGCATTTTAACGCTGCCTACCTTTTTGGATAAATGTTAACATTGGAATCATGCCTATGATGACTCTTTCTCCCATGCCTCCTCCTTAGTTTCCCTCTCTTTCATTGCTTCCCCATCTCAATCGCTAGCTCCTCCACTTCCTCAGACCACCAAAGCCCAATCAGCAATCATTGTACCACCCATATCTCACAATCTTACCAAAATAATACAGCTTGTCCTCTGTAAATGGGTTGGTGGTTGCAGATTGCAATTGCCAGTTCCTTTTGCAAGGCATTAATAACAAGCTGTAATTTCCCCAGATGAATCACAGCGCAATGTTGTCATATTGTCTCATAAACAGGAGGCAAAAGAAGTAGGTCACCATCTTTCCTCATCACCAAACCACTTTCTCTGTCAGGGATTTACTTGCAGTAGCGCTTTCATGCACAGGCGGGCCTGGAATGGAAGCGGGAAGGGTGATTTCCCCTAATGTTTTCAGATGACCACTGTACTTTTTTGTATTTTCTTGCTTTGTTAAAGCCTAGTCTCAGATACAATCGGGTGGCATGAGTTTCCTTCGCAGGGTGGCAGGGCTCACCCTCATAGATAGGGGGAGGAGCTCAGGGTAGAGCCGCTGCTCCTCCACAACAAGAGAAGTCAGCTGAGGTGGCTCGGGCATCTGTTTAGGATGCCCTTGGACGCCTACCTAGGGAGGTTTTTCATACATTTTCCACTAGGAGGAGGCCTCTGGGAAGACCGAGGACAAGCTGAAGGGGCTTTGTCTCTCAGCTGGCCTGGGAACGCCTTGGGATCTTCCTGAAGGAGCTGTAAGTGTCTGGAGAAAGGGAAGTCTGGGCTCTCTCCTAAGACTTCTGCCCCTGAGACCCGGCCCCGGAAAAGCAGATGAAAATAAATGAATGAACATTTTTAAATTATGTAAATTTTTTCACAGAATTTTCATGTTTTTCTCTGGCCTAAGAATCTTTAAAACATATAAATTGTAAGTTCATTACTTGTAGCCACTTATTACACAAAATGTTAAAATGAGACACAAAACTGAGTAATAGTAGATTATTTCTTCTTTAAATAAATGTAAATCTGACAGAAACAGAAAAAGCTGAATTAAGCTAATGGAGCATACACTGACCTAAATATTATTCAGGCAGAAGATGGCACCAAACAGCCAAAAATGCAAAGTTGCCAGAAACCAAAATGGCTGAATGGAGCTGATGGCGCATACACTAACCTACATATTATCCAGTCACAAGACAGTCATAACAGTCATAAACAGTGGCAAGACCTACAATATGGATAAGGATATATTTATATGGGTATAAATATATTCACTCACCGTCGAGATGATTTGAAGTGCTCAGATGAGCCTGTGTTATTAGATTCATATCTCGGAAAGTTGCGACCGGACCAATTAGAATCAAGTATTCCAGAAACATGTATAAGTTGCAGCACTCACTAATTAAAGTCAGCACTCACTTCTGGGGATTTGCACCTATATAACTTTAATTAGTAACAGTTCTTGACCCCAATGAGCTACAAACAAAAAAATAGGTATCATTGGAAGGTAGACACTTTAAGCTTTACTCTTCATCATCTAGAGTTTATAATGCTCAAAACAAAAAAAGTTATAGATGCTTAAGAATTTATTATTTTAAAAAAAAGATTTTATTATTTCATAAATAAATATGTGAAGTTAGTCCGATTATAGCGATATTGAAAAGTAATAGGTCAAAGGCAAACTTTGCATAGGAACTATCAATATGTACATTTACATTAAATAGTTTTAAATGACTTGCATTTGAGTTTGGTATAAAATTGTTTCGGTGAGTGCCCACCATCTTTTCTCATCACCAGCCACTTTTTCTGTCAGTCATTTACAGTGTCGCTTTCATGCAAAGGCGGGCAGGAAAGAAATGGGAGCTGTAAGGGTGATTTTCCTTAATGTTTTCGGATGGCCACAGTATGTGCCATGACATTGAGGAGCAGGACAAGAGTTGCCTGAAGTCTTTCACATCACAGCGGCTGGTCCTTAGATCAAGAAGACGGCAATCTTGTACAGTATCTCTCAGCAAGACCAGACAGAGAGCCTTAAGAATCAGGGAAACGAGACAGAGTCCATATTGCAGGCTTTAGAAATTGTCCGTAGGCATTTTTTGGGGTTCGGTTAGTTCTCCGTCCTGACCTCGGCTCGCTTGCCAAAATGATTCATTGCATCCAGCCAAAGCACGGAAGCATGTAACAGAAAGCTGCACAAACCAGATGCTGCATCAACTCTCCTGAAGAACAAGCATAATGACTGTACAAGCTTTTCACATGGCTCGGTGCCTACTAACACAGTAACGGTAATCCTCTTGGATCAGAGCAAGATAATCGCATGCACAAGTCAACAGAGGAAACTCCAGAAGTGATGGATTTCCAGCTAAGCATCTCATATCTTTACTCGAATGGAAACACGACATGCTCATACAGTATGCATTCCTGCACATGTTCCTCGGAATTAAGCATTCTGTTTGTGGCTCTACAATGATTTCAACCTAGTTCCATTTTTATGTTGATAAACTACGTCTTGACAGAAAAGCTGTGGCCTAGTAGCAAGCTCACGTTATCTGTCACGTTATGCGGTTGTTGTGCTCATAAATGTTCTAAGCTTGTGCTCAGGCAGAAGTTCAAGTCTCTTTTATTTTTGCCACTTTCATTTAGTTTTTCATTTTTCGAATGGTGGAAATGATTGTCTATGGAAAGTAATGGCTATACATTTGAAGTCAAGCTCCTCTGTGAAATTTCTTTTTTCTTTTTCAAATATTTCCTAAATGATGTTTAGAGCAACAGAGCAAGGAAAATTTCACAGTAATTCCTATAATATTTTTTTTTTCTTCTGGAGAAAGTCTTATTTTGATTTCAACTACAATAAAAGCAGTTTTAAATTTTTAACCATTTTAGTGTCAATATCATTAGCCTCCTTTAAGCAATTTTTTTTCAAAGGTCTACAAAACAAACCATCATTATACAATCATTTGCTTAATTATCCTAACTTGCCTAGTTAACCTAATTAACCAAGTTAAGCCTTTAAGTTGCAGTTTAAGCTGAATAATAGTATTTTGAAAAGAAAAGAAGATAGAAATAAGATAAAAGAAATCAGTTATTAGAAATTAGTTATTAAAACTGTTATGTTTAGAAATGGGCATATTAGGCATGGGCTAATGGTATAAGATTCTAATAATTTGATAACTTTGGATAATCTTACGGTTTCAGGGTATTGTGATTATTGTACAATATATGTTCTTTTTAAATGTCTAGGTAAAAAAACTACTTTTTTCCTCATTAAGCACAACATATTTTATTTTAAAAATCATTTAAATTATTTTGCTCACTAAACATGTCAGGCTTGATAATATCTTTCTTTTCTTTGGCTATAAAGTAAAGCCACTGCATTGTACAGGTCCAGCATGCTTGTATCTTGGTGTATAAGCTGTTTATTTTTTTAATGTTTCCTGAATCATGGGCTGATCAGTAGCTTTTGATGTGGAGAGGGTCCTTAAAAATCTTCATACATATACCTTGAAATGGTATGACAGAATATTTTTGCGGTTTTAAAACCTTGACATTTCCAAACCACGATAAACCTTTTTACTGCTTATCGTTCTATGCTTAGTGTATATATAACATTAGATTTAATCAACAAACTTTCCAAATGTAGTAATGTAAGTAACATGTAAATTGACTTTAAATATAACATTTTTCTGTTATTGTCTAAAAGTTGTTTCCCCAAACTGGATGTTTCAAAAAGATTTAGGTAAAAAATATATTTTAATAATAATAAATTAAGAGCTGTAATTGATCATCAGAAAGCAACTTGTTTAAAGGGAATTATTGCACACTGACTAATTTCATTGGACACTGCAATAAGTTTATTAAAATGAGCACACTGACAACATATGCAAAATGGGGTAAGTAGGAAAATCTTATCTAAATATTCTCAAAAATACAATATTATCTAGCCTCTAGAAATGATAATGGATCTTAAATGCACACAATTAATCAGGTTTTACTTTTCTTTAGATTTGTTTCTTGCAAGGCAAGCTTTTGCTGCAGTGTATTAATCATTCACTGCAAGACTTTTGGGGAAGCAATAGTTGTTTTTTGGAGAATATAATATAAAAACCCAGGGAATGGGCTATCATGTCCATGCGTTTGAAAACAAGACCTTCTAGCCTGTATGAAGCACATACAGTTCTCGTTACATGCCTTATGAGGCTGCAAATCCATGCCAAGACAGAGCCCACGCGTCATGTTTTCAAAGAAACACCGAGCCCAAATCCTTCACGCCTCTCTTCATTTTTTTCTACCTTGCTTCAGCAAATGTGCAAAGACACTATTTCCAGATAGTATTTTCTTTCCCCCCACTTCTTCTCAGCAGGAGATATGGAAGGTACACTTTGTACACGGCAAGATGGTGCCACTTCCAAGTGGACGATACCGAGGACAAATAACTAGCCATCTTCTGCACTGAGAAATGGTGCGCCTTTTTGTGGATTGCTGCAGCCTGGGATTGTTCAACTGGAAAGAACTCCTATTTTGCTTTTTGCCTTACTCTAGAGGTTTGTAAACTGAAAAGCACTCCCCGACTTAGGATGAAATAGATGTAAATTGGTTAAAAGCTTGATTAAGGGAAACACTCTAGAGATGAGCTCAGTAAAATATACAACTATAAAAAAAACCTGGGATTTTGAATAGTTTTTTACTAAGTATTATTCTATAATATGTGTTCTAACTTGTTATAGCTAGCAAATTAAAACTACCCAGTGGACTGAACTCTATGGAGCATTACAAGACAATTTACATATTAATTGGGTGGCGAAAGAAGATGCTACTGAGATCAGAAGTGTTTACCTAGACATACTGGATTTGTATGTTTCCAGACTCATAGCATATTCATTAAGGGCTTAGAATGTGCTATTTTATTGTAGCATACTATACACTTCTAGGAGTATTTTAGCTTTGACATCAACCAGCAGCACGAGTTCACAAAAATGAGCTGAGAATTCAGTGAAGAAACACCTAAGACTGGTGCTAAATTAATAATATTAACCTGTAAGCGATTCATCTGTGCTCCTGTGAGAATGAACTGTCATTGTGTTAAAAAAAAAAAAGCCCTCTGGATTGAAAAGCTTATTAAAGTTGTCCAGCATCACAAGGTCTACTTTGAGATGAGCATAGACATGCTCAGAAAAATAATGATACAAACGCTGTCATCGGAAATCTGTCTTAAAATCAACTTATATGAACCTTTTATGCTAAAAAAAAAGGATAAACATGCAAATAAGAAAGAAAATTAGGGGTCTTTTGTAGTATTTGATGCATTTTGGACATCACAGTGCTTAAATAGTGATTAAATAATTCAATAAAAATAAATGTATTTTCTCAACCTAAGGTGTGGATGAAATTATAAGACAAAATCAAAGATATATCTTTCTAGGGCTGCACGATATATATATATAAATATAAATAAATATTTAGCTCTATTTGAAAACCTTTAATTAATTTAGATCAACTGGCATGATCAACTTTTAGTCTATCAAGTCTGTCTATCTATCTATCTATCTATCTATCTATCTATCTATCTATCTATCTATCTATCTATCTATCTATCTATCTATCATTCTATCTATCTGTCTGTCTGTCTGTCTGTCTGTCTGTCTGTCTGTCTGTCTGTCTGTCTGTCTGTCTGTCTGTCTGTCTGTCTGTCTGTCTGTCTGTCTGTCTGTCTGTGTCGGTCTGTCTGTCTGTCTGTCTGTCCACAGCTCCACACTTTGCTGATAAAGCGTTAGCAAACACTTGAGCAACAAAAACACTACTACATACTTCATTGTTGTGTGTGGTTCTTTCCACTTGCTTTTAATCTACTTTCCCCTAAAAGCCTACTACTGTATGTATGCGTATGTTTCAAAGACTTTCAATTTTGGTTGTATTTTCAACAAATGTGTCTGTTTTCAGTCTCAAAAAATGACATTGTCATCTAAAAAAAAAACAAACAAAATGTATAAAAAGTTTCTGTTTTTTGACTGAAAACTTTGTAAAACAGCCACTCATTGTTAGACTAGCATTTTTATTTAGCCTTTACTGCATTCCACAACTTTTCCATTCAAAATGGACCAAGTATTAGTGAACACCTTCTTTGCTTTATGAATGATAACCAACAACGTCTGCGATTCTTTGGAAAGCCGGCGAGAAGAGTTATCCTTTCTGCTAGCGTTCTTGTTCCAGTTTGTATCAGATCAAGATAAACAGATTGATGCGCGTCTCATCAACAAAAGCCTTTCTGCCAAACTAGAAGAAATCACTGGCGTGAGGATCGATCCATCTTCCAGCAATTTGCTTTTCTCATTTAAAATATGATTTATCAACAAATTGAGCTTTAAGGCCACGTTGGCAAGCGATTTAATGCTCGTAGTGGATTCATTTTCTTTTCATTATGCTATTACACGCTCGGGTAGTCGGAGCCATTGTGAGATCTTCCCATTTTTTTCTTCCTCCTGTCAGACCTCGACGGCTCATAGACACGGGTCACGAAAGCTGGAAACATCCCATTTGCCCCCCATTTCCAGTGACCAGTCATTAGCATGTCCAGCATGACTCTGAATGATAGGCTATCGTTGTGGAGAGACGCCTGGCTCTAGGGCTTGTTGTCATTGTGTAGCTATTGACTGATAGATGATGAGAGATGATGTGAGCTTCAAACACCGCTGACAGCTTGATGACTGTGCCAGGCTCCGGCTGATGTCGTCGTCTCAGTGGAGCGCCAATCTCTGCTGTCAGATGGGGTTTTTAAACTGCTTTGGTTGAATTTTGATTGCCCCGAACTGGCAGTTAGGAGGTCAGGTAATGGAGGAAAGTGTTTGTAAATGTCAGACTGTATTTGGACACTTAGTGGGAGCAGGACTTTTTCGTGGTGTTTGGTTTTAATGCTGTGTGTTATGTGGGTTAATAAGAAGGGATTGAGTAAAGCGATGTTATTAAAGTCAGTACAGTGAAAGAGTCAAAATGAATCATTTAATGATTATACAAGTATGGAAAACATTAAGAGATTCGTTCTCAGTTTTTCTGGGTTTACTGGATTTATAAGGTTGTGGTTTGAGTAATGTTTTATATGTTTTATTATGTTAGTCTGATGTCATTTCTGAAAATGTTTGAATAAAAATATTGTCATATATATATTTTTTTTTTATGTTGTTGTTGCTGTAAAGGAAATGTTGGGCACGTTTTCAATTTTCCACCAAATTATTCCACCAAATTATTATTATTATTTTGAAAAATTCTGAAGTTAAAACATTGTGTATTGTGCTAAAATAACATTGCTTTAGTGCATTTCTCACAGCACTATTTATATTTGCACAACAGTTAATGCATTTCTCAAAACAATTAGTACAAACTGCAAAACCTTCCTGATAACCTGCAAAATCGTGTCACTTGCACAAAATGGATAGCTCTTACCTCAAAAGCAATTATTCATGTCAGTGAAGTTTCAGTGTCATCAAGATGAAAAGTCCTGACACCATGCGAACGCGAGGAGAACATGCAAACTCCACAAAGAAATGCGACCTTCTTGCTGTGAGGCGACAGCACTACCTGCTGCACCACCGTGTCGCACTACTCAAACATGTCTCAGACTTTTTAAAATTACATTTGATCTTTTTCTTTAAAATATCAGGATAGAGACCATCATTTTTTTTTATATTATATTATATATTTTTATATATATTTTTATTTATATTATTATATGCCCCTGAAAAAAAATTGCATTGATCCTTATTTCCTATTATTTTCCTATGCAGGGTTATGAAAGTAAACTAAAATCATAAAACTAAAATGATTTTCGATAAGAGATAGACAGATAGATAGATAGACAGATAGATAGATAGATAGATAGATAGATAGATAGACAGACAGACAGACAGACAGACAGACAGACAGATAGATGTGTATATATAAGAAAACCGACTTCAACTGTAAACTAATTTATGAAAGCTACTTGATAATACAAACCACTCTGTTCAATTACCATTTTAATGTGTGTGTTTCTGTTTTTATTTTATTTATTTTTTTAAATAAACAGATCCACATAAATAAATGAGTTCATCATGTCACTGAGCATGCGGTCTCTCAGATGTTTAGCTCTGGTCATCCCGCAGTGAGCTTTAGAAACACCCGAGTGCTTTTCTCAACTCACAGCAATTAACACAATCTCCTGGCTGGCTAATTACAGCTCTGATATATCCACATTAACACCTCGCTTTAGCACATCAACCCCTTGCTACATGTGCATACTATTTAAACTGCTCCTTTTGTAATCTTAATTTTGTTTTTTGGAGATTGTAGTACAGTAAATTACTTTTTTTTAGCTGGTGTAGTTTGTTTAGCTGGTCCTCTAACCAAATCAACCATCAACCACATCAAAATTATTTATTTTATTTTGCATAGCGACTTGTGAAAGTAGATTTAAGATTTAACTAAATTTCAAGATTTAGCAAAATTTTGAAGAAGAAATTTTGCTTTTGTGGTTACATATGTGATACAGTAAATGTGTCTGAAAATTTATTTTTCATACTATGGATGTCAATGGCTACAGGTTACATGCTTTCTATAAAATAACGTATTTGTGTTTATAACCACTTAAGGGAGTAAAGTAAGTAAAAAGTAAGTAAATTTTCAATTTCCAGCCTGATCTCATGAGGAAACGTAACTTTTTTAACATTTTGTCAGTTTAGTGGCTAATTTGTATGAATTCGCATGAGTTCAGTCGTACGAAAATGTATAATTTTAAAAAGAAGGCATCCAACCCCTCCCCTAAACCCAACTGTCATTGGAGCATAAGCAAATCACATTAAAGAGAGATTGTACGAATTCATATAAATAAGTTACAAATTTATTTATTTATTCTTTTTTTTTTCTGTGATATATTACGATATGAACTAGATGAGTTGAATAAGATTCTGTAGGGGAGTGCATAAAATATAATTCAAGTTTATTTGTATAGCACTTGAGCACAATAAGTCTTGTATAATAAGCAAAATATTTATATTATTGAGCACAATATTTGTATAATAAACAATCTATAAGCTTAGATAAATTCAAAAACCAAAAATATGCAAATTAAATATACAGCATTTTATTTCTAAAGAGTCAAAATGTTTTCAGGCATACATTAATTGAATAATCAAATGTAAATTTATTTTGCATAGTCTTTGTTTTATAAACAATTAAATTACAGTAACTTATTCATTTTTCAAAGTTACAAATGGTACGTTTTTTAGCTTTTAAAACCCTCACACAATCTCAGGCCTCAAAAAACACTTGCAAAATGATCAATTGTAATCCATATTGCGCATACTTGCGATGTGACTATTGCGAATGATCACATTGCGATAACGATGCTAAACCGATATATTGTGCAGCCTTAGTGAGATTGTGTTAAAAACGCTGCGTAAAAAAAAACGTGCTGGATAAGTTGGCGGTTCATTCCGCTGTGGCGACCTCAGATTAATTAAGGGACTAAGCTGAAAAGAAAATGAATAAATTGAATGTTTATCGCATATCACATAATCACTAATCAATAAATCCTGCAGGGATAGACTTTTCATCGAGTTAATCTGAGTGTATTTTTTCAGGCTTGGATGTTTCAGTTTGTTTGGACGAGGTTGCATCATTATTTTCACCTTTAAACCTCAAAATCCCTTTTTTTCTCCCTTCCCTATTCTCTGTTGTTTTTCTATCATTGACAGATTGTCAGATAGCGTATACTGTGTGTAAGAATTAAGTGAACCTGTTAGCCAGGCACCTGTTCTGTTTGGCTCATGTTGAGCTTTGCTATAAAATCCTTTGTTTTGTTGGATGAGCTTTTCTAGCTGCTGATTAACACTAGAACCGCCACAGGGGTAAAATAACCCATGGTTGTTTTTCAAATGTACACAGCAGATTTTCAACTAATCTATCCAAATCATTAGGCTTTAATACATTTTGTTAATTATGTTATTTACAATTCCCTGTTGTTAAAATTGCTTAAATATAACTAGATTAGGTGCCATGGTGTCTCAGTGGTTAGCACTGCAGCTTCACAGCAAGAAGGTCACTGGTTCGAGTCCCGATTGTGTGGAGTTGGCATGTTCTGCACATGTTGTCGTGTCTCCTCGTGGTTGTGAGAATGAGTGTGTATAGGTGTTTCCCAATACGGGGTTGTGGCTGTAAAGGCATCTGCTGCGTAAAACTTATGCTGGAATAGTTGGCGGTTCATTCCGCTGTGGTGACCTTGACCTTATCTTGAAATAGAGACTAAGTCGAAGGTAAATGAATGAATGAATGAATGAATGAATGAATGAATGAATGAATAAAAACAATTTAGTAATGTGGTTTTTAGACAAATATGTGAATATTGCATTTTTAACTTTGCAAATGTTCAGTACTTTTGTGAACAGATTTAAGATATGTATTTTACAAAGCGTGTTTTTCCTGAAAATCTAAACAAAATATTTTGTTAAATTTTAGTTTAAATTTCAAGTGAAAACAGAGAGCATTGAGTAAAATTTGTTATACCAAACATGATCACCAGTTGACACCAGTTTGGCGGTGTTTGATTTAAATTTTGCCTCCTAAAATGCATAATAAAAACTGAGAATCAAAATTTCATAATATGTAATACATGTTCAGACCATTGTTTTCTAAAGAAATATCTCTTTTTTTGGGGGAGTGATTTTACATGTGGATGTGGATTACATTTATCCTATCATTTCATTTTCTTTATTTTTATTGACTTTTTTACTATATATATATATATATATATATATATATATATATATATATATATATATATATATATATATATATATATATATATATATATAAACACACAATAAACCTGGAACTCTAAAAGAACAGATTCAGGGGTTTGGAAGATTTTTGGCCATTTTAGTAAAGTGGATGTGGAATATGTATGGATCAAAATGTAATATGTAATTTGGTAGTCTTCAATCAAAATATGACCATTTGCTTTTTTATTTGAAGTGGTGGTCCTTCTCTGTAAAGATGCACAAAAAGAAAGCTCCGCCCCCCTACACAATATTCAGTTTTAATTGGGAGTACATCAACAAACTAAATTAAAAGTCTCAGTAACTTCCGGTTCACCCAGTCTTTAATGCACTGACCTCACAAAGTTTTAGCCATATCAACACGGCATTCATAAATTGTACCCGCTGGCAGTTTTTAAGTATACAAAGACCCCTGGCGGTTTCATTGTTAAGCCCATGGCTCAAAGCTAAAGCTCACTGACCTGAAATATCTCTCTCTTTTCTCTGCAGGTACAACCAGGCAGCCCAGAGAAGGAGAAGTTCCTGGAGTAGACTATAATTTTGTGACCGTTGAGCGTTTTGTGGAGTTAGAGAGAAGTGGAGCTTTGCTGGAAAGTGGAACTTATGAAGGTACGTCAACTGAGTTTCACAATCAGATTTCAAGTTATAGTTTTTGTCCCAATATCTCATTGCTGTGATTAGAGATTTGAGCAATCCCTAAACTAATTAACCACACCACCCAAGTATTAAACTTTGGTTTGGGACTACAGACGTTCCCCACAATGTAAGCTTAACCCTTTATAGGGTAGTCATTGAAAGACTCAATAGACCAAGTCTGGAGGGTTACTTTGGGTTGTTTCAAAACTTTTAAACCTTTATAACAAAACAAAACAAAAACCTGTCAGTAAATGTACCATATATGCTGCCCAACAAAAGCAAAGTACGGTATCTACGTAAACAATGGAACACATTTTGTAGTTACTGCTATTTTGACACTCTTTTTTTTTCTCTGATACAAGACAAAATTTAACCAGGAGACTTTGTCACAAGACAGAACAGATGTCACAAAGTCTATTTTAGCCTTTAAATCAATTACACCCAATTGTGTAGTTTCTGTCTTTTGCTTTTGTAGGGCAGTATTCTTGACCAAATAACATAAAGGGTTAAAAATTATATATAATTGTATATGTTGTATTACAGGCTCATTGTGAAAACATATCCCCATATACATTTCTGGAGAGCATGAATTATGAGGCCAGAGCTACATATGGCTGCATTTTGTCTTTAAAACGCACGTTACGATGCGGTATGACGCCACCGACACCTTCTATTTGTTTTCGTGCTATGGGCTGACCACTTATCTCCATACAGACAGCTGTACCGCTAGTCGCATACGTTGGCAGACTTAAGACGCAGAGATAAGTTGACCACGACAACGAGATTCGAGTCTGGCAACGAATGGCTCCAGAAAGCATGTAAAACTAAAAAAAGGGAAAAAAATAAACAAGTTAATAACAGGGTGACAATGTGGTAAGATCTGAAAATGTGGTAAAAATGAGGCGGCTGCGAGGGCATTTCTTTTTCTGAATTGTTTTTGAAAACACTTGATTGGGTTTAGGGAAGGTGGGAGGCGGGTTAGTCAGTACTTTTGAAAACACTATCGGTTGGGTTTAGGAAAGGCGACAGCCTTGACAGCGGCCTCCAGTAGATTTACGTGAGAACAGCAGGCAGGAATGGTAATTGCGAGAGAAATTTGAGATCTGAAAATGCATACACAGCAGCCTCTAGTAAATTTGTGAAAACAAAAACGGCCAAAAGCACCTCCTGGGATGTATTTCGCATTTTCCAGAAATGTATAAAGGTGTACATATCAATAATGAGCCTGGGTATATACCAATGAAATTGTATTATATTTTAGGATCTACAGTAATTATCACTGGCCTTCTAAATTTATTTGAGGCATGTTCAGGGTGTAATAAAAAAGGGATTGAAATATCAGTTTGCAAATAAAGTCAGCTAAATAATCTTACTAGGCTTCCTTTAAATAAGTAAACTATTTAAAAGTTTAGTATGAAAAAATCAATAGCCCTACTCTCCACTTATTGTTAGACACATGTTAGAAATTTGCATACAAACAATGATGGGTTGAAACTCCAGGATCCAAAAGAAAAAGCTTAGACTTTTGTAGAAGAATGCTATTATTTTGGGATCGAAATATTAGCATACTGGTTTTTGTTTACAAATGTTAAGATGAATTTTAAGATACTGCATGAAAAAAGTTGAAACAGCAGGATGTATTAGAAACAGCAAAAAATCCAACAGGCAGAATGTGGGATTTGTCACACTTAGAAAGAAAAACAGCCACTGCTGATATTTTCATTTGGTGTTTTTATTCATTTATTTTTGTTTTTAAATTTTTATTTACTTTTTTGGCACATTAAGATTTGTTAAAAAAAAAAAACATATAAAAAACAATAAAAAAACAAGTAAAATACGCTGACACTTCCAACAATTTTCCAAGGATTGCCTAGAAATATTGGACTGAAACATCAAAATGCAGTAAAAAAGGCAAACCCATTGACCTATACACAGAATGAGAGAACTACATAATATTTGGGTTCATATTCAGTCAATTTAATCTGAATTTTACCTGGGAAATTGCATGAAAAATGACTGAAACACCAAAATGTATATTTGATTACAAAAGGTGCTAAAATCGTACTTTTGGTGGATACCTTATTGTATTCAGTAATATAGCATTTGCTTAGATCTTACTTTAAATAGCTACTATTAACTCCTACAACTGTCTGAGTTGTTTTCTTGCTCACAGACATAAGAAAAATACAGATTTTGCTAGCATGCACTTCATCACAACATTTTATCTGCATCCACTAAACCACAAGTCATTTATTACATTCAGTAATGAGCCACAGTGTGTTCCCCAATGGTAACAGATTGTGTTTGGAAATAAAAAAAAACACACATTTTTCTTAAGCTTATGTGGTAATGCTATTTCATTCATAATCTTTTAGCGATAATCAGATTTTTTAGAGTCTGTGAGAATAGCAGAGAGCAGACGTTGGTATTGGTGGTAACTGTAGTTAATTCACAGCGTGATTTCAAAAACACCCTGAAGGGGGTCTGATTCTCTGGGGTCTAGTGAGCTTAGCCTTTCTTCACTTCAAAAGTCCAACAACATCATCCTTTGAATAAATATACATCATGTCCCCTCTCTCTTTCTCTCTCTCTCTTTCTCTCTCTCTCTCTAAAGTTTTGTCTCTAAACTAGTGCCTGAAAGAGACCGAAGAGAAGTTCCATTTGTAAAATATGTCAATCTATAGTCGATTCTTAACGGTTTATAATAGTGATTTTTGATTTTCGTCATGTCTCAAAACTTTTTTGCCATAATGAAGAGATTTAAAAAAGAAAAACTTTTAATAACCGGTACATAAGTGAGCTATACCATCGTTTTGTCAGTTTAGTGGCTAATTAGTACGAATTCGATTGTACAAAAATGTACAGTTTTAAAAAGGAGGCGTGACACCCCGCCCCTAAATCCAACCATCATTGGGAGATAAGCAAATCGTAGTAAATTGTATGAATGAGATCGTACAATTCATACGAATTAGCGTCTAAATCAAAAAGTTATGAATTCATGTAAGATTAAGTTGGATATACAGTATGATGGATTTACACTATTCAAAAGCCATACTGTTTGATTCTTCGCAGGTGCTTTTTTAATAGAGAGAATACATTTTTCACATTTATAAAATAATACTAGTTTTAATAACTAATTTCTAATGACAAGTTTTTTTGTATTTGTCTTGTTGAAAGTACATAATATTTTACTTGTTATTTTGCAAGATCTTAGTATTCAAGTGCAATTTAAAGGCTTAACTACACTGTTAGACCTTACCGGGCTTTTTGAATACTACTAGTCACTGTAATGGTTTGGTAACAGTAAGTAACTGGCAAAAATTGACTTTAATGAAAGTAATTGAAGAAGTCGTGAGAAGATGCTAACTAGCTTACAATGTAGCTTTTAAATACAGAGTTCAAAATTACAACCATTTTACTTAATACACAGTCTTATTTTAGAAACCTTAAAAAATATTTGAACACATTCAGAAACACATTTACTGAAAGCATGTGCGGTATTATTGAGTTATTATTTTGATTTCCAGCTGTTGCGCTGTAGCATCATGTCAAGCAGTGACCCGAAGAGAATTGAATTGAGCTCCAGCAGACGCCCTGCTCTCCTCTAGAGCCTGTTCATCCCAGGGGAAACATGGCACTTTCACTAAGGCTGTAAACAGCACTCACTCCTTTGAGCAACAGTTTTTGTGTGCTGCTGTACAGGTGTTGCAGCCCTGCTCCAATGGAGATTTCAGGCCTTTCGGTTTGGTTGCAGAGACAAGATTTTCATTGACTGAGCAGTACTAGAATCCATTAGATACAGAGTAGTCGGAAGCCAAAGACTTATCACATAGTACATGCTTAGATGCATTTTAATAGTAAGGTATTTTATGTAAAATGGTCCAAAAATTACAAAGTTTATTTTGCTAGGGCATATTGTTATTATTTAGATAATTGACTAATGATCTTGCTAGCTACACCTCTCTTAGCATTTGTTTGCTATGAGGGAATGATGTGCAAAAAGAAAGCCTTCTACTCATTGTCAGTTTTAGTCGGAAGTTTATCAACATACTGAAATAAAAAAAAGTCTCTATACAATTCAGGCCGACTTTAAACTCAGTATGAAGTATAAAATATATATAAACTATATATGATTTTAGATTAAGGAATTTACTGTAGGGACATGTCTATAGTTTCCTTTTTTGATAAATAATAAAAATAAAAAAATTCTTGAAATTGTGAGTTTCAAAACGAAATGGCAAGAAACAAAATGCAACATGTTTACACAACATGTAAACTGGAACATATTTTTTTCTTAGGAGTTTTGAAACATAAAGTGGCAATAACATGTTATAAAGTCAGAGATATGGTATTTAAATTGTTTATATCTCACAATTTTGAGAATGAAGTCAGAACTGTGAGTATTAAAATCAGAAATGCATGTTTATTTTTATGATTTAAAATATATGAATGAATGTTCAACCATAATCTAAACTACTAGGTTTTAAAATATATATAAAAAATAGTAATAAATAAATTTATTCACTTTTTTATTTAAAAATGTACCATTCACAATAAGTATTTCAATATTTATTTGTTATTTATTTTATTTTATTTACTTTTTAAAGTGTTAGCTAAAAATTATGGTGATAAATGTTCACTAAGTTTGTAATATTATTATTATTATGATTATTATTGTTGTTATTATTATTATTAATTAATTTATTTATTTATTTTAATTATTTTATTTAAATACAGACACAATATTATTTATATAAATTTTATATTTTAAATTTTATATATATTATAAATAAATAAACAAGCAAGCACGATTTACTTGATGAACATATCCAAGTCATGGTGCAGGAAGTCCTTAAATGGTGATAGAAGCAGATGTTGCTCAGTTCTGGAAACAATGTTGTCCCCAAAGTATTGTTAAGTAAAAAAACACCTAATGGAAAACTGTTGCCTCACTTATTGCCTGAGAAGCTGCTGAACAACACACAAGCCACAACATCTTCATTGTAAAAGTTGCCATCGTCACGATGGCACATCTTACATTCTTAACTCTGGATTGTTGACAGATAACTATTACGGCACACCAAAGCCCCCGGCGGAGCCCAGTCCACTGCTGCTGAATGTAGCAGAGCAGCTGCTGCCCGGAGCAACACCCACATCACAGGGCAAACGCAGGCGCAACAAGTCCGTCAGCAACATGGAGAAGGCTGGCATTGAGCCTCCCGAGGAGGAGGAGGAGGAGAGACCCGTCATTAACGGCAATGGAGTCGCCATCACACCAGGTGAGGAGATAAACACTGCTCTATCATACCTGTACATGCACTATTTTGGGCTTTTTGATTGGTCATAGAAGCGAATACACTTCATTCTACAATGCATTTTGTGGAGTCCATGTAAAATCAAAATTTGCTGGCAAGCATTGTTATTCTTTAGTCAGTGCAAGTTAATCATCTTGAAAAAAAAAGTTTGCTTTGGTAATTTTCAATCAAAATTTACCATTTGCGTCCATGTTTGGAGTACCGGTCCTTCTCTGATGATGTCAGTTTAATGGCTTCAGCTACAATATTCCTAATCACACCCCTCTTACTGTTTGTTTGCTACGAGGGGATGATGCACAAAAAGAAAGCCCCGCCCCCACTCAATATTCTGTTTCAGTTGGAAGTACATCAACATACTGAAATAAATGTCTCAGCAACTTCTGGTAGACATGGACTTTAAGTATTTGTTTTAGTGGACTTTTTCAATTTGTGTGTGTAGATTTCAACTTCAGTGCATAATTTTAAAGGCTTAAAATGAGTGTTTTTCTCCTGCATTGAGCTATTAATCTACTTCAGCACCACCATATCTGTATGTTGAAGGTTTTACTGATAAGGCTTTTAATGATATACAGCTTTTTAGTACACCAATTTTCTTGCTGTTTGTAATGTTATAGATAATTTTTAAAAATGTTATAAAAAGAGATTCCCAAAATCTCCACTGTAAAAACTTTTCACTCTGATATGTTAGAAAGCTAAATATTTTTGGGCTAGATTTGTATGTAAATAAGCATAAATATCATAAATCAGCTTGTCTTTTGCACTTTTAAATCTTGATATCTTATTATACAAAAGTTTTTGCAGTTTATAACTCTATACAGTATATATGACACTCATTGAAATTCTTGTAGGAAAAATTGTATTTCTGGGTTATTAAGGGGTTTATTAAGACTATATATATAGAGATATATTGTAATTTTCCTCAGTGAAGTTACCATGCATGTTGTACATGCAACAGGATATGGTTCTTCACCTAATAAAGGGTTAATGCAATCAATAAACCAGAAAATTATGATGATAAAAAAATTTTAAGATTGTATTATTATTATTTATTTGTTTATCTATTTTTATTTATTTATTTATTTATTTATTTTTATTATTCACCTGCAGCGGGTTGCCTCAATCAGTTGAGGAAAAATAAGATTTTGTCACATTTGCTAGTAAATTTAGTTTACTCTGACCTCAGATCAGGGTTACTGGCATAGTGATGATTACCATGAGGCCATTCCTGGTATCATAGCCTGTATCATCATGTATCATAACAACCACATCCTAGTAACCCCATAGTCAAACAAAAATATTTATTTTCAAATGTGTTTTAAAATATAAAAAAATAGCGCACACCCCCCATACAATACACACACACACACAAACACACACACACACACACACACTATATATATATATATTCTAGACTGGCACTATACTGGAAAAAAAATCACACACACAACTATATATATATTTTTTCAAGACACTTCTATACAGCTCAAAGTGACATGTAAAGGGCTTAACTAGGTTAATTAGGTTAACTAGGCAGGTTAGGGTAAGTAGGCAAGTTATTGTATAGGGATGGTTTGTTCTGTAGACGGTCGAATAAAATATAGCTTAAAGAAACTAATACTTTGGACCCTAAAATAAGTTTTGTAAATTAAAAACTTAAATAAAACAATAAGGCTTTCTCCAGAAGAAACAATATTATCAGACATACTGAAAATAATGAAAATTTCCTTGCTCCGTTAAACATCATTTGGCAAATATTTAAAAAGAAATATATACAGTATATTTATATAATGTTTATGGTGCTTTAAATAATGCTTATACTAAACTGGAAAAATCAATCACGTGTATTTATATAGCTGTACATAATTTGTGCTTATATAGTGTATTTATTTATTTATTTTTGCTTACTTTACATTTCTAATTAAATTTTTATATAATATTGGACATTTATTTTTCTTGACCTTGAAAAACATTTTGAATTATATTTCGGTATATGAAGGTTGAAATGTAATATATTTTCAATTTTAAAATAAATATTTTACAAAATATGTTGCACTTACAAAATATATTTCATATTTATTTATAATATATTTTTTTTAGGCAGAAAAAGTCTTTTTACCTTATGGAACCACTGTTGTCAGGGCAACTGTCGCGCCAGCATGTTATCACACATTGCTTGTTTTTCACTCCACAACAGCAGTTCTGTGGGGTGAAACCGTGCATCAAGTCTGGATGTACTGAAAAAGCCTTTTGTTTTGTGCTGGCTTTATTACAGCAGCATGACATGGTGATTTAGAATCTAACACAGCGAGAGCATTGCTGACATCCTGCAATATAAGGAATAGCCAAGGGAAACTGTATTGCTTACAGCTCTTTTATAGATCACTGCACTTAAATTCAACATGAAATCTGAATTGACCCTATTAGTTTCCTTAATGCAAGTTCTGGGTCTTATTGGGCATGATTCATCAGGCCATGTTATTCGAAAGGGAAAAATCTTTTATTAGAATGTGCTTCAAAAAGGGATATGGGTATAGACTGAAAATAAGGTCTATTAACCTCAAAGTCTTGCATCTTGTAAACAAAGTAGTTATATTATGATAATAGTGAATATAATGAAGTTTAATGTAATAATGGGGAAAAATTTAAATTTTAGGTTAGGAAAATTAAATTCTGTCATGATTGCATTGTAAAATATGTTAAAACCTATTTAAATACATCTTGTATCAGGAATCCATTCAGCTTTCAATTTTGATTTGATGATTCAAATGTAATGAATTAAGTCATTTAATCAAATTCACAGTTTTAACATTTAACAACGTTTTATTCAATATAAATACACATAGACAAGTAGAAACCACACCTCTAGCTTCTCCATGATGGAAGCCCAGCATTCTCCAGCCTCCGGCACCTAGTCTGCACAACTGAGCCTGGCTTCTCTCAAGGTTTTTTATTTCGCTTTCGTCAATTGGTGAAGTTTGTTCCTTGCCACTAGCTTGTTTGGTTTGGACGGAGCTGCGCATCGATGGATTTGTTCTTCAGTGTTTGTACTTTCAGCAGAGAAAATTAAACCACACTGAACTGAACTAAACTGAACCTCAACTCTGAAAACTAAACTGACAGTTTCAATTTACTAGAACTTCTATGTTAAGCTGCTTTGACACAATCTACACTTTAAAAGGGCTATAGATAATAATGAATGGAACTGAATTGAATAGAAATAGAGCACACCAAATATACAGTAGAAAATGACAGTAGTGCAGTTGGAAAAAAGTTACAGTTTTGTGAACCATATCTAAATCTAACAGTTATTTTTAAAAAATACTTATTTAACCTTCAAGAACAAGCAATGGTTAAATCTGAACATATTTTTCTCTGGTCAGCTACTTATTTATTCCTAGTCAAAATTAGTGATAGTGCAGTTGTAAAGCAATATTTTGACAAATATATATAAAATAATTAAAGTAAAAAATTAATACACACTCACGCCTTCTAAGATGTGGGTGCCTTTTTTTTAATATTAAAAAGAGTTTTAACTGAAACGATCAAAAACCTACACACATATACTACAAGCAAAACTAACTTATTACCTATGACCCCTGGTGATACAGTGCTGATACACCTTTGGAACCAAAATGATCCGTCTGTGCAAGGAAATGTACATTATTTACAACATTTTAGAGTTCTATTGCATAAAATGACAAGTCACTGCCTTTTGAATGAATTAACAGTTGTTGTTTTTTTGTGAACCATATCTAAATATATTGCAAAAGTGTTTCACTTATACAGTTAAAGTCAGACTAATTAAAAAATAAACAGGGGGGCTAATAATTCTGACTTCAACTGTAAATACACCACATTATGGACAGAAAATGGGTTTAGTGGGTTTAAACTCTTAGCCAACACTACAGTTGAAGTCAAAATTATTAGCCCCCTTTGGATTTTTTTTCTTTTTTAAATATTTCCCAAATTATGTTTAACAGCAAGGACATTTTCACTTTATGTCTCATCATATTTTTTCTTCTGGAGAAAGTCTTATTTGTTTTATTTTGGCTAGACTGAAGGCAGTTTTATATTTTATAAAAAATGTTTTAAGGTAAAAATTATTAGCCCCATTAAGCTATATTTTTTTCGATAGTCTTCAGAATAAACCATCGTTATAGAATAACTTGCTTAATTACTCTAACCTGCCCAGTTAACATTATTAACCTAGTTAAGCCTTTAAATGTCACTTTAAGCTGTATAGAAGTGTCTTGAAAAGACGCTTCCCATTCACATTGTGATGTCAATCGTTCCCGAACTGAATTGTGGATCTAAATACTTTAGCTCAGACAGTAGCCGATTGGGGACTTGTTTTGTTGGCTGATGCTGCTATGATGATCGCGTCAGCCCCAACTTCAGAGACACCCCTCGTCAAGCATTGACGCTGATGCCCTGTGAGAATCACGCGTTAACGATTTATATGATTTATATATGAGATTAGAATATGTGCAGTTTAAATTAATTTAAATTAATATGGAAAACAAGTGCATTTTTTTTTTACCAAAACTAGCCTAATATTTTATTATTTTAAAGAAATGCATGGGCGTGTAAAACAATATAATTTGCACAATAAAAGGGTGGGGTTTTTCTCTAAACAAGTTGTTACTCCAACCCGTTTTGAGCCTTATTTTGAATGTTTTAAGTTATATTTGAGGTGGTTTAAATGATGGATCTGCTACAAAGCAATTACAGTTTTGGGAAACACTCATCATTATATCATTCTTTTTCCAACCGATGCATTTGTACTATGGTTGTTCAATCATGAGTTACATTGTTGTTTAAGGAAACGCACCCCAGGTTAGATTTATGGATAGAGTTGTGGAATGGTGGCAAATTATACAGTTTGTGAAAAAAAAAATTGAATTAAATTGAAATTAGTACAAAAATCATGCATAAAATTATGTCTATGGGAAATCCCCAAAAATATATTTGTACAAGTGTGTGTGTTTGTGTGTTTGTATGTCTATGTTTATTAAAACATCAGTAGTGCTGAATGTTATGGGATTCAGTGTCTTTCTCTTTCGTCTCTCTCTCTTTTTCCCTCCATCAGTCTTTTGCTCCTCTCCTTGGGGATCTCCAACCTCCATAACTCAAACTAGGACACGTTCGTCTCTCTTTATTTTATTTCCCCCCTCTTCTTCTCTCTGGATTTCTCACCGCAGACTCCATTTTAATCACCCAAGTCTTACTGAACCGTCTCAGTCCAGCTAACCATCTCCATATCTGTCTGTTCTTCTATCATTTCTTACAATCTTTCTCTCTTACAATTCTTCTTCCTGCATGGCCCTCTTACAGTGACCTGCTTTTCAATTCTTTCAGAAACTCCAAATCTCAGTTACATCTCCCTCTCTTATAAATATTTTCTCTGTCTGGCTCACTCACACTCACCGGTTTTCTCTGTAGTCTCAGACTATGAGAGTCTACCAGAAAATTGCACTAGGTTCTTGTGAAAATTGACCGCTTCTTATAAGCATAGCTCTTCTTGGGGATTTTTCTGTTGAGTTTTTGTTACGCCATTCATCTTCTTTTTATCTGTTTCGAATGCCTGGTTCTTTTTTAAATGATGGATGTTTGAATTGGGATGTAAGTCTGCCGTTGCTCTTGTTAAAAGAGCAACAACATTTTGTTTATACAGTCTTGCAAATAATCCTAAAGCACATTTACTGTATTTAGATGTTTTTCGTTTAAAGTGTGAACAGTTTCATGGTTAATCCTAAAGTACATTTACTGTTTTTAGATGTTTCATTTAGAGGACGCTGAAAGTTTAGGTATATATCAACACAGACTCATTGGGAATACATGTTAAGGGCTACATTTTTGGGGAACTGCAAATATGTGCCTCTTTTCTGGATAATACAAACACTACAGGGTGATATGACACCGTCTACTTTTATTTAAAAATGAATCATTTAAAAGAACAAGTTATCAATGGATAAAGAATAGTTTTTGCTTGGTTCTTTACGCATCTTGATCCATAACGGAATGCGTTCACGTCAGCCGCTGTCAGTTTTAGGGGCTTTTACCAAACGGTCAGTTTGCTCAGTAGCTCGCCTTGTATGATGTTGTAATTTGGACTGGGATCAAGTTACTGGACGGTTACAGAAACCAGTTAAAAACAAAAAAGCTATGTGAAATCATAATAAAAGTATGCGCCTGTGATGCTTTTCTCTTCTTGTTTGGGGTGGGTTTAGGGAAGGGGTGTGTATTTAAGTCGATCATAAGGCTATTAATGCACAAAAATACAGCTGGTTCTCGCA
Organism: Danio rerio; assembly: GCF_052040795.2. Classification (NCBI taxonomy): domain Eukaryota; kingdom Metazoa; phylum Chordata; class Actinopteri; order Cypriniformes; family Danionidae; genus Danio; species Danio rerio. The sequence continues at coordinate 23,431,529 of NC_141024.2, read as the reverse complement.
GATGCACACAAGAAGGACATGCAAATCGCATGCATGAGAAATGTGGCTCTGTAACATTTGAGATTGGCAGAAATGTAAACACTGGCCTTTAGTGGATTTGGCAACAAGAGCTGCAAGCAGACGCCATTGGAGGCACATATTTCATGGTTTGCAAAAATGCAGCCCTTTGCAGGTATTCCCATTGAAACTGGGTATTGTACATGGGTATTTGACAAATAGACAGTTAAAAATGTTTTTAGAAAGAATTTTTTGGGAAGGAAAAATGTATATGGTATGTTTATGGAGTTTGAAGTATGATGTTTGTGAAAATACAAAAGGTTTATCAAATCACCTTTGGTGCTTCCTATGGTGTGACATGGCAAAAATGTACTCTTAATATTATACAAATATTGTGAGAGTGATTTATCTTAATTATTGGATGCTTATCTTCATATAGTGCTGTTTATTGTATATGAAATTGTATTTGAAAGTTTTTTTTATTATTTCTATGTTCCTATGATTGCATTTACTAAATAGACACTTAAATTATAGCCATGAGGTATTTATTAAGGATTTAAGGGTTTTCTTTTTTTATTTATAAGAGCTGTAATTTATTGAACTATTATTGAGACAGTCACATCATATCACATCATTTAAGATTAAGCTCAAAAATGTATTATACATTTTTGTCATGTTTGACAGTGAAAATACAACGTAAAGTCTACAGCCCATATACATGTACAAATGGCTTCTATTAAAAGCATTTTTTTCCTAAATTTTATTCCATTTTTTAGAGTCAAGTGAACATGAAGACAAGAGTACAGACGCCTCAGGAGAGATGGCTACCACATGCCCCTCCGAGACCTCCACAGATGCCCCTAAAGAAGATACAGAACCACCAAAATCGCCACCCAAACCAGATGAAAACGATGAACTGGGTCCTCTGCCAGATAACTGGGAGATGGCATACACTGAGAAAGGAGAAGTGTACTTTATAGAGTGAGTATATATATATTATTTCACATTATTGAACACTTTTCATGCTTTTGTTGCATACATTTCTATAGATTAAATATATAAATGAACTACAAATAATGTAGACATGGATTCATTTTCTCAGAAGAGAGAAGTTGTATGTCCCAGCGTGCGTATTCTATTCTATTCTATTCTATTCTATTCTATTCTATTCTATTCTATTCTATTCTATTCTATTCTATTCTATTCTATTCTATTCTATTCTTCTACTCTATGCTGTTTGTTTGTAAAAAAAAAAGCACTTATAATGTGTTAACACTAAAGTTTCTAAAGAAAAGTGCACTTCAAATATGGATGACAAACGTATTTAATGGAAAAAAAACATTTGCCTGAAAAAACACACATAATACAAAAAAGCACATAATACATTATTTTAATTAGTTTTTGCAGTTCTACTGTATGTGAACGAGAGTCATTTCGGCTGTCAAAACACATAAACATAATGTATAGTGTCTTATCAGATACAAATAAAGATCAGCCGTTGTGTACGAAACAATCACACTGCTGCTGTAACTAGTTTTCTTTCATTTAATAAGGGAAAAGGCTGCATTATAAATGTTGTTTTTTTTTCTGTGAAAATATTAAAACCTGTTGCGAGATTTACAATGCTAATAACTGTGGAAAGACATCATTATCATCACACTGTGTGAAAAAGGCTGCTTACAGTTCGAGTTTGAGTTATAGATTATAATTAGCTTTATTTAAAGGTGCATTCAGAGTTTTTCCCATTAAAAAATTACTTTTAAAAATTACTTTTTAAAATTACTTTTAAAAAGTAATTTTTGGAAAAATGTGTAAAAACACTCCCATGGAATGAGAAAACAACCATTAAGAAGCCAGTCATAACATTTAGCTAATGCAAGTTTATTATTGTTATCATTATTTATTTTTATTTTTTATGGACAATATGCCATTTTGGGTGCTGGCATATTGAGATCTCAATAACACAAAGAATACATATCCATGGTTAACTGTACTTACAGTAATACTGTGGCATCCGTTAGTGACTTTTCCTTCTAATGAAGGAAATGGAATGAAGGAATTCCAAGTAAACCTAAATTTACTACAGTAAGTGCATTTTTAAGTCTAGAGAAGAGAGTCTGTGTGTGTGTGTGTGTTGCATAGATTTTACCGGTCATTATTGAGTCTTTTTCTTCATGTGAGATAAAATTGGTCAATTAAAGGAGGCAAAAAGCCAACATATTCATTTTAAATGAGTAGTCCAATGTTCTTTCTAATTTCAGATAATGTACAAACCTGATTCTAAAAAAATTGGGACACTGTAAATTTTGATAGTAAATGATATGGAAGGTCCTCATTTTAATATTTTATTCAATATAGAACATAGATGACATGTCAAATGTCTAAACTACATCTTCCTCTTTATGATGTACCAATGTTTTCTATTTGTGAAAGATCTGGACTGCAGGTCTGGCCATTTCAGTACCTGGATCCGTCCTCTATGCTTCCATGATGTTATAATTGATGCAGTAAATGGTCTGGCATTGTCATGTTGGAAAATACAAGGACTTCTCTGAAAGAGACGAGATCTGGATGGGAGCATATGTTGTTCTAGAACTTGTATATACCGTTCAGCATTGATGGTGTCTTTCTAGATGTGTAAGCTGCCCATGCCAAACGCACTCATGCAACCCTATTCCATCAGAGATGCAGGCTTCTGAACCGGGGGCTGATAACAATTCGGGTTGTCCCTGTCCTTTTTAGTCCGGATGACATGGTGTTACAGTTTTCCCAAAATGAATTTGTCTGACCACAGAACAGTTTTCCACTTTGCCACAGACTATTTTAAATGAGCATTGGCCCAGAGCAAACACCTGCGCTTCTGGATCATGTTTAAATATGGCTTCTTTTTTGACCTATAGACTTTTAGCCGGCAGCAGCGAATGGCATGGTGGATTGTTTTCACCGACAATATTGTCTTGAAGTAGTCCTGAGCCTATATTGTGATTTCCATTAGAGTAGCATTCCTGTTTGTGATTCAGTGCCTTCTAAGGGCCTGAAGATCCAGTTTGGTTTTATGGCCTTAACTTTTACACACAGAGGTTGTTGCAGATTCTCTGAATCTTTGGAAGAAATTTTGCACTGTGTAGATGGTGATAACTTCTAACCCTTTGCAATTGTTTGCTGAGAAACTCCTTTCTGATATTGCTCCACTATTTTTTGGCACAGCATTGGGGATATTTGTGATCCTCTGCCCGTCTTGACCCCTCTTGGCACTGCTCTTCTTATACCCAATCATGTTGCAAATTGACCTTATAAGTGGAAAATTGGTCCTCCAGCTGTTATATGTGCATTTGACTTTTCTAGCCTCTTATTGCTACCTGTCCCAAATGTTTAGCTGTTTTGAAATCCAAAAGGAGCCAATATTTGGCCTGGAATTTTAAAATGTCTCTCTGTCAGCATTTGATATGTTATCTATATTATATTGTAAATAAAATATAAGTTTAGAAGATTTGCTAATTATTGCATTCCTTTTTAATTACAATTTATACAATGTCCCAACTTTTATTTGGAATCAGGTTTGTATGTGTGGTGGACTAATTTAAAACCTGAATCACCTAAATAAATCAAGGCAGCCAACACCACAGCAATCCACAACCTGAATTGTCTCTTTTAAATGCTGAAAATCTACTTGACAGCACTGCGCATTTCTGGAGATATGCCCAGTTATAGCATTTATCATTTGATCTTCATTTCATAAATCACAGCTGTCATGATCTATAACAGATATTCACAAGCATCTCCATTCAACACCCCAGTCTGTTTACTACATTTTGTAATAGTGCCAATGTATATTCCCACTGGCCATAAAGGGGCGCCCATTCAACTGCTTGTTAATGCAAATATCTTATCAGCCAGTTTGCACTGCATCACCTCATTGCATGTGAATAAGACTGAGAAAGAATGGTGAAAGGGATTGTTCACCCCAAGATGAAAATGTCTTCACCTTTTACTTGCAATCAAGTGCTTCTGTTGAACACAAAACAAGATATTCTGAAGAATGTTGGGAAAAAACAGCCATTGGCATATATAGTAAGAATAAAATGGAAGCCAATGGTTGATTTTTTTAACATACTTTAAATTATCTTCCCTTATGTCCAACAGAAGAAAGAAGCTCAACAGGCTTGGAATAAGTGGGAGATGAATACTATATATAATGACAGAATTTTTATTTTGGGGTGAAAAAATATCTCTTTAAGGGACTTGGGACTTTGTGACATGGTTCTTAATGTCAGAAGGGGTTTATAGTTAATAATTAAAAAAAGAGAGAGTAAATATCCAGAAAGTAGCAATTCTGTGTGGAGAAATTTTGATGTCTGAAGAGAATAATTAGATGGAAAGGCAACAAAAACCATGTGATTATTGTAGTATTACACTTATAAATCAGTTTTTATTTTGATACTACTTTTTAAATTTTACTGTATCGTTTTAATTTTTATTTTGTAAACACATAGCCCAGGGATCAAGGCTTTTGCCAAACAAGCTTATTACCAATCATCAAGTGTGAACTCTTGAATTATATTTTACCAGAGTTACCAGAACATGACCGGTGTGGACCAGAGCAAAGTTTAGTGTTTGCACAGCTAAGTTTAACTCATGTGCAAAATGTGGTGTTTCATGAGCACTCTCCTTAGGTGTAATGCATTTTATACTGCAAAAACTCCATATTGTATGTTTCTACCCTTAAACCCAACCAAATTTTAAATGTGACGTATGTTAAGTTGGGAATGTTAGGTAATTTAATAAAGTATGATTAAATTACAAGGACACATACACCACCATTACAATGTTGGCCATGCCCATGTCATTATACAAATTTCTGTCTTTGTAAATCACTAAAACCAGCACACACACACACACACACGCACATACAATTTCGCATATGCTATGTCATCTTGTACACAAAATTGTGTGTGTGTGTGTTCAGTTCTCAAAGTGTGACTCCACAGCTCTGTTTTTTCTACAGGGACAGTAGTTATTTTCTGGTGTATCGAAGCTGTATGTGAGTGACTCCGAATGATGCGAGGACAGTCTGTCACTGCTTCATGTAACACACACACATACAGTTTGCACTAGCCCACACAGTGTGACTATTGGGGATTTAATGGAGTTGTCAAGCAGCCAATGGCGCCTTGTTTTTCTCGATCTCCCTCACAGACGGAGCGTCTTTAATTCTCAAACTGTAGACACTTCTCCATATGTCTGTTTCTCACCATGAACACGAGCGCACACACAAATGCACTCAGTCATACTGGACCAGATTAATCACGACAAAGCGTTTTTCTTTTTTTTTTTTACATGCATTTAGTCACATTTAAACTCCCAAAGCCACTGAACATAAGCTGCGGAAGTGCATCATGCCAATAGAGCGTCCTTTAATATGGTTTTATATTAAATACATTTTCTTTTCTGTAAGAGGCAGATGAAACAGCAAGAGTCGCTAGGGAGGATGACACAAACTAAAAGACAGAGACGCGGGGCAGAAGTGTGTGGAGTGTCATAGATAGCAAGCACATCAAAGGTGCACCATCTTTTCGCCCCTGGCTGCAATTTCTCTGGCCAGTCGCTTGGCATGGAGCCGTCAGTTGAGTCCCATTACAGAGACAGTGGAGCCTACATTTCTCCCACTGATCTCAGAGCTTTCTCAGAGTTTTCTTTTATTTTTCTTCTTTTTTTTCAGCAGCTTTAGATAAAAAATGTGCCTCAGGGAGGAAGACACTACGCCTCAAAACATTTATTTTCTATTTTTCCATTTGTTTATTTGATGTATTTCTTTCTTTCTTTCTTTCTTTCTTTCTTTCTTTCTTTCTTTCTTTCTTTCTTTCTGTCTTTCTGTCTTTCTTTCTTATTTATTTATTATTTATTTATGCTTTTTGTTTTGTTTTTACCTTAATTTTTTTTTTCTTTTTTTACATTTAAGGCAAAGTTTTTAAGATTTTAGCATTAAAATATTTAAAAATGATTGTGCAATACTTCTATTATTACCCGTAGATGCTGGATTCATGCCGTTAGGAAATGTGGATGTTGAGTGCCACTCATGTTTGCTGTCAATGTTTGTGGAATCTATTGCCAAAATAACTTAATGAAGCAAAAAATATACAGGTAATTCAAATGGACAAAGACAATTTTGTTACAAGATGTGTGAAAAAGCAAGGATTGGTATTGACATTTTCAAAATAAAGATCATAACAAGCTTGTATTTTTTTTATAGTTACATAGAATGTTAGGTTAACTTTAACTAAGACAAACTTTGCATTTTTACCTCTCAGACAGCATTCATTCATAACATTCATAACAACCAAAAGGCAAGGTAAGCGGCCACTTAGGGCCCCAGGACATTTAAGGGCCCCCAAATAAATACCTAGAAGTATAAATTACATCTATAAATTTTAAAAAACATAATTTTCTATCATATTTTGTATGATGAGGGTCTAAAAAAAAAAAAGTTTAACATTTATTACACATGCACAAATGTGTCCCCGCCCTAAATCATGGAGGAATTCAGCAGTCAAATCAGGATTAAAAATATAGTTTTATAGTATAGTAAAAATAAAGTATAGTTTTAAAAAACTAATAGTTTAGATATCATTTTTAGTTGTTCATTTTAAGAAAACAAATACAAATCCTTTACATGTTGTTATTATTATTTTGCATTAAGACAAAATGTAGAAATAAAAACAGATAAATAAATTGTTTAAAAATAAAATAAAATGTAAAAGGTGCATTTTAGGACTTTTGGGCCTCAAGGCTGGAATTGATTAGGGCCCCCAAATCACTAAATCTGCTGATGAGAACAACTTTATAGAACTTACTTTGTTATCTTGAAATCCAGCATGTATCAAAATCTCGCACCCACATTGACATTTAGAGTACTATACAAATCCACACTACTTCTTATGCTAATGTTAATAGTGGTTTACCTGAAACAAAAAGAAAAAAAAAAAAATGTTTCCATAGTTATTGCTCAGTAAATGTGGACATTTCTGGACTGCGTACACTTGAGAATCAGCTCAACATAATTGTACCAAATGAATGTAAAGGTAATTACCATAATTGACTGATTAACAAGATGTTCATATTTTATGAAACACAGAGAAGGGTTGAATCAACATTCTCTTTCTCTCTCACACACACACATTTGCGTCATCAAGTTGCTGTAGTGACTCTCATTTAGATTGCCGTCATTAGAGGACTATGACTCAACATTTCAGATGCTGTCAAAACTTTATGGAAGGCTAAGACAAATTTTTGAATGCAATTAATTAGCTGTTTATGAGCATGTAAGGCACCAAATTCTGCCAACTACTATTTATTTATTTGTTTATTATTGGATTGGTCTCAAACCCAAATTGGAAAAAGAAAAAGAAACACTTTATGCGTGCCAAACTTTTATTTCCACTCAGGTTAAATGTTCCTCGCTCATAGAGTGAGTCAATCACATCTTCCTCAGCGCGTCTCTCCTCCTCCTCCTCTTTCATGCTGTGCTAATGAGAAGCTTACAGCTAATTAAAAGTATCGATTGCCGTTTTGTTAAGCTAAACTTTTTTCTCACCCTCGTTTAGAGATGAGATCTCCGGAGACTTCCTTTCAGTCTCTCTTGTCTCCTCTGCTTGATGATTTACAGTAGCAGTTTGCTGCACTCTCATCTCTCTCTCTTGCTTCTTCTTAATCTCTTTTCTCTTTCTGCTTCATTTCTCTTCTCTCCAGCCACAATACGAAGACAACATCCTGGTTGGACCCCCGGCTCGCAAAGAAAGCAAAGCCCCCCGAAGAATGCAAGGAAAATGGTTAGTGCTTATCTTTCATTTCTGTTTATTATGTTTCGACTCTGTTTGCTTTACTTTTCAAACTGGTCCAGAGGCTGTGTTTTAGTGATTTCCACCATAGAAGTCGTATTAAGCAAGATGTGGAGGGGAAATGGCTTATTGCTTTTGGAAAGTCTTTTGTGATAAAAGACCAATGTTCCTCAGAGTTCATTAGCTTAACTGCAGGACCTTAATAGCAGCTAAGCAAAGTAACAATCAGATATCTTGTTTTATGATTTGAATGGGACAATCGGGAACTAATGTACAGTAAAGAGTATATCAATATGTTGCTTTCATTCACTTCATTCTTAAGTTAAGCGTGACTAATGGTATTGCTCATACTGTAGGTGCAACTGTTCGAAGAGAAATGCGCTATTGGTTTTTTAAGTAGTTGGACAGTTTTCTTTGATAGACAATAAAACAGGTCACACAAAATCATTGAGGAGCAAAAGCAGCAAACACTGTTCAGCGGAGAGCAGTTTAGCTCAACCCTAATCAAATGGTAAGGTCTGGAAGGTAAGCCCCTCAGGAAGTTTAAAGCTGTTGTTGTAGAAACTTGGGGTTACATTTCGTGCTGTGCTCTGGTGAACTGTCACCTGTCAACCATCTAGAACTAATCACAGTTGCCCTAGCCAACACCCAGAACACAATGAAAAGCAGTTAGCAATGTTCTAGACACCAATCTCAAGTTGCAGACAACCACTTATCTACTTTATAGTGTAGCAGTCACTCAGACCACACTAGTAAACACTTGAAAGTACATTAGTAACCCTTACCACTCATTTAGTTCTTGCTCAAAGGACTCAAGGGTATTGATTATGGAAAAAATTCCTGGTTATTAATTTCTTCCATCTACAATCCATGCCAGAGCCAGGATTTAAACCTCTGACCTTTGGATCACAAGTCCAACTGTTTTACCTTGGCTCCCCTGAGCCGTTGAGCCGTTGCATAACTTTGGTACAGAAGTGACAAGCTTTGCTTGAATCAGCATTAGTTTAGCACGTGGTTCTCAACCGCTACAGAATTTAGCTCCAACCCTAATCAAACACTAGACAAGCTAATCAATTGAGTTTGAACAGGGCTGGAGCTAAACTCATGAATTTACTTCTAACCTGCTCCAAACATTAATTCATTCATTCATTCGTTTTCTTGTCGGCTTAGTTCCTTTATTAATCCAGGGTCGGCACAGTGGAATGAACCGCCAACTAATCCAGCACGTTTTTACGCAATGGATGCCATTCCAGCCATAACCCATTTCTGGGAAACATCCACACACAAACACTAATACACTTTGGACAATTTAGCCTACCCAATTCACCTGTACCGCATGTCTGTGGACTGTGGGGGAAACCGGAGCACCTGGAGGAAACCCATGCAAACGCAGAGAGAACATGCAAACTCCACACAGAAACACCAACTGAGCCAAGGTTCAAACCAGCGACCTTCTTGCTGCGAAATGACAGCACTACAAACTATGCCACTGCGCCGCACAAACATTCATTCATTCATTCATTTTCCTTCGGTTTAGTCCCTTATTTATCAGGGGTCGCCACAGCGGAATGAGCCACCAACTGTTCCACCATATGTTTTACACAGCAGATTCCTTACCAGTCGCAACCCAATGCTGGGAATCATCCATACACTCTCACATTCACACACACTCATATACTATGGCCAATTTTAGTTGATCCAATTCTTCTATAGCGCATGTCTTTGGACTGTTGGGGAAACTGGGGCACCTGGAGGAAACCCACATGAACATGGTGAGAACATGCAAACTCCACACAGAAATGCCAACTGGCCCAGCCAGGACTCGAATCAGCGACGTTCTTGATAGTGTTATCCACTAAGCATCCTTGCCACCACTGCTCAAAACACACTTCCCTAAATGTACCTAGTGAGTCATTGATTAGCTAGCTACACATTGCATGTGTTTGAATGGAAGTCTATGGGGCGAAAGGTGCAGTGTGACCGCAGATTTAGAAACGTGAGTGCCATTTATAAAACATTCCAGCTATCAGAGATTTTATAAAACAAAGCAAATAAAATGCACTCTTAGTGCCTTGCTACACTGCCAGCATTTTTAAAAAGTGGTTAACAGAAAAAGAACAGTGCTCAATTTTCTTTAGCAAAAAAAAAAAAAACACTTATGTGGACAGGCACCCTTATAGTAACTTTCTGGTAAAAAGAAAGACATTAGTTAGCTTGTTCAGATGTCATTGTTTAGGGTTAACTAAACTCGTCAGGACTGTTTACATCTTACACACAATTCATGCATTTTTGTCTGATTGGATAGCTGTCTGATCATGTGAAAATGCCCTCCAAAATGCATTCGAGTCTAATATAAATTTGATAACTTAAACCACTTTAGGAGGTGGTCTGGAATGCATTCCTGATTAAGCTGGACAGGTCTAAATGCATCTGGTTGTTAAAAGCACATTTTGAGTGAAAAAGTATAATTTACTCCTACCAAAATTAATAAATAAATAAATAAATAAATGAGAGAGCATGTTATAGGCTAAACATAGTCAGATAACAGTGCTTATGCAAAATGCAACAGCAACACCACATATGGAAATTTGTTTCATTTTATTTCATTTCATTTTCATTCTGACTGATTATTAACCTTTAAGTGGTAAAATTAGATGTCAATGTTACTTTTATATCAAATGGCAGCATTTACATGAGAACAAATTACCTCTGTGAATGGAGAGGAAAGATAAAATAAAAATATGGTGTTTCGTTTGTTTACAGAGTCACAGTGTTTTCTTTTTGGTTGAGTAGCCTGTACACAAAATAATGTTAACCCTTTACAGTTTTAAATGATGTCTTGCATGTATCTGAATGACAAAAATGGATGTTTAATTTAGCCTGTAATTTCGGTAATCACGGAATACAGCACAGAATGCATTTGTGCTGGTGTTTTACAAAGCCTCCTGTGGCCTACATATCAAATGAATTGTATGCTGTATACGATGTAATGGTTATGTTACAGCTTACATCATAATAATTTAATAAAATTCATGCCTGACACCTTAGTCAACGAAACCTAGTCAAAAAATTTGCATGTAGCGTGGGATTTGAAGTTCAGATTTATATCCATTTAACAGATTTATGTGGCTAAAAGTAAATGGAAACGTTTTAAAAATCAGATAGACATCCAATCAAAGAAAATGCACAAAGTGACTAGGTATAAATACCCCCCCTTAGTAAATTACAGTGGAAGACCAGAGATAAGAACACATGCTCTCTATAATCTGTTTCATAATGTTCTACCAACCCCTGGGAAAACCTTATACATGTACCTGCTTCTACATTTTCTAGTGGTTGCAAACAGTGGGTACAAAAATACACTCTTTGGGTGTTTAATCTATACCTTTAAATTGCCAATTTGATTCCTTTAGGGATTATAATTTACAAAGATGTAACATTACAGTGACAGCTTTTGTACTTTTTGCCAAGACTTTAGAAACTGTATAACATCACATTGACAACAACTAAGACCATTGTAACTTATTAGACAGCAAAATACTTTTATAACTACTTGCATTGACAATAGCCTACAACACCTTAGCACTGAAGTGGCAGGTTGCTTGTGTACCAGATTCACCAAGAGCACAATGTTCTACTAATCATCCAGAACACCCTAGAACTGGCCCTAAATATACTGAAAAAAACTGAAAAAAAATTATATATATATATATATATATATATATATATATATATATATATATATATATATATATATATATATATATATATATATATATATATATATATATAAATATCTTGGGAAACACATAACAATGCCCTTGCATTTACGTTCTAGAGCTAGAGATGTTCCAAAATGAAAATTGTAAACTTTGTCTCAGAATTTGGTGGGTCTGTTGTTGGAAAGCACGTTCAGTCATGAATAATTAATAAGCAGGGTCTTCTCATAGGAAAAGAAAACTCAGTTTGTAAAAATTAATGAAGCACCAACGTGTAATCAATCTACTTGCAGTTGAGTGCTACGTCACAGATTTTGATCCCGTCCCAATAATGATTTTAAACCCGGAAGATGAAATTAGAGAGTGTCATGTTGGCTTAGTGGTTAGCACTGTCACCTCACAGCAAGAAGGTCGCTGGTTTAAGTCCTGGCTGGGCCAGTTGGCATTTCTGTGGGGAGTTTGCATGTTCTCCCCATGTTCACATGGGTATTCCCCACTGTGCTTTAAGTGAATTGGATAAACTAAATTGTTCGTAGTGTATGAGTGTGTGTGTGAATGAGTGTTTCCCACTACTGGGTTGTGGCTGGAAGGACATCTGCTGTGTAAAACATGCAGAAATAGTTGCCGGTTCTCAAATGCCTATAAAATTCTATTCTTGATTAACTTGTTCAGTGTTTGATGCTGATTTAAGCATATGCTGGAATAGTTGTTGGTACATTCCGCTGTGGCAACCTCTGAAATGAAATGAAAAATGGTGAAATTGGCATACAAAGCTTAAAATTATTCAGTTTCCCCCACAATTAAAGCTCACAATTGTTGTTTTAATTGATGCACAACACTCATAAATCTGTTAAAATCTCAAAAAAAAGTCCTCAGGGGTTTCTTGAATCTTTAAACCAGCTCAGAATCAGCAAGAACCAGCTTAAACTAGCGCCATTTGTCAAAACTAGCATTTGCTGTTTTTTTTTATTTCCAGCAGGTACACATAGCCACGCCCTACCAACCCTATTGCAATGCCCTAGCAATCACTCTACCATCAAGGTAGTTAATTTTACACTCTGAAACTAAATCTCCCCTCTACTCACCTCTCACTCTACTTTGACCTTATAAGTGTGTTTGTGAAATGATCTTGAACAGAAGTCTCTGAAAATGAATGCTGTTAAATGAACCATGTCTGCAAGAGCATTCGCCACTGTTGTGGATTTACTCTCCACTAGCTTCCTCCCAGTTCACACAATCCTAAGCTTCATGTTTGTGGTATAATCAAGAGTGCCAGAGCATCAGGGGCTGCTTGTTAGCATGCATGTGCGAAACAGCGCATTTCATATGTCAGCGGATTCCCGCAGTTCAAAGGCCTGTCAGCCGGCGTTGTGAAAACACTCATCACTGCGGATTTGCACGGACGCGTGCGTTGCGTAACTCGGCCGCCCTCTTTTGTTTCGAAACCGAAGGGAAGACACGGCTCCGGATGCAAATCAAAGTCGTCTGCTGTTTCTTTAATACTGTCACACTCATGTTCCTAGACTGTTTGTTTGCCTGTGAATATTCACCACAGCATCGAGTTTCACCGTCGTCTCTCCTGTTTACCTGTCATCTCGCCTTTCTCCCTGTGTCGACGTTGCTCTCTGATGGTTACGAATTCCCTGGGTTTGCGAGTGAATGAATAAGCACAACTAACATGCCTTTCTGTGTCTGTCGCTCGCGTTTCATTGCATTTCATCATTTCTGAAGCCATCACTGTCAGCAAGCTCTTCGAAAAAAATATAACGCACTCGCCGAGAACAGGTGGAGATATGATTACAGAAACAGATGCATGGATGGATTGATGGATGGATGCGGCTTTACCAGTTGACAGCTGTGTCATCGCAGGAATTATTTTTGTTTTCTCAGTGATATTTTACAAATTAGCTAAATTAATGAACAAAATGTACAAACAGTGTCGCATAACAACACATGGCGGTGTGATTTTCAGAGATGTTTATTCATGCAAGTTGCATGAGGTGGCAATTTGGTGCCATTGTGCGTTTTTGGAAAAACGTAAAGCCTACTGTTTTTTTTTTTTTTCTGAAGCTGTAACAATTGAGCTTGGATTTGAAATGGAATATTCTGGTTCATAAACGTCCCTTGATACAGTAGCAGCATTTCTTTAGGAGATATTGCGTTCACTTTTGTGCATTTTCTCTTGAGTAATTAGTTTAGCTGCCATCAGAAGCTGTTTTATCCCTGGTAAATGCTCGCAGTCACATAATTCTGTTCGTTTGAAGGAACGTTGGGTTTTGGGCAATCCTTCTTTCTCTCCAAAAATTGGAATGCCAAAAGTTACAGAGGGTGTTTCTAATGCCTGAATAAAGCAGTACGCTCCCATTCATCTCAGTGGCAGTTGTTCGTCTGAAATACGCAAGATGTTGGCATTATTGCTTCACAGGCACTTCTGGAGACCATTTTTTATTACTTGCTGCAAAGCCTATGTTCATCTTTTTAAGAGTCAAGCATTTAGGTTCCAGTAGTAAAAATCTTTTCTTTTTCTTAATATAGTCCAAAAAAAAAAAAAAATGTTACAGTGCTGTCACTGTGATGCTACCTTTTTATTTAAGTACCTATATACAAAAATACAATACAAAAATAAATACATATAACAAATATTATATTTGTGTTTATTTATTATTTATTTAATAAATTTTATTTACATTACTATCATTTTATTATTATTAAAGAATTAGAGACTTTTGCACTCTCAGTAAGAGGAAAGAAAAAAAAAAAATCACACTTTTTAGAGACATCCAACATTTTAAGCCTGGTAATCTAGCAACTACAATATAATTACACTGTTTTCCATTACATTGTGGTTGAATCTATGTACCCACTATTAGCAGGTCATAATTTCTTATTTTGCGTACTTATTTAAGTCTACTAGTAATCTGGATATCAGGGTTTCCGCGGGGTCTTAAAAAGTGCTAACATGTCTTAAATTTCAAAACCTACATCTTTAGGGCTTAAAAAGTCTTAAATCTACTGAACTGTTGTGTTGTAGGTTTTAAATCTTTTTTAACAGGTCTTCAATTTTAATTTGTTCATGTATAGCTAGCCAATCTGGCCATTAAGACCCATACAATCACCAACAATCCATCTCAATAAAACTTTTCATTTTAAAATAGCATTTAATTACTTTCATTATGCTGCGTTCCCACCAGATGCAAAGACGTAAATAGACATCCTGTGATGCGATACGCGTGAATGAGGAGGCGTAAATGATACGTTTCGCGCAAAATCTAAACTTTAGCAGACATTCACACCGTGTTAACCAATCAGGAGCTTTCTCTTGTAGGGGCGTGATTATAACATAGCACTTTTTGTTGGTGTCCTGGGGGAAAATCCTCCTGCCAACACCGGACAACAGTTGATCAAACTGAGCTTGGCTCAATCTGAAGCACCGCTGAAAATCTCCATCCTCCAGGTTTATGGAGGAGTTTATGAACTCAAAGAGAACCTCTGAATGGATCTAGTAGACTCAGACACTGCTCCAAACAATTTGACACTGTTTTTCAGTCTTCACAAAGCACATAAACATAGCTATTCTCAATAAAATCCATGTTAGCCATTTGGCAATGAAGCCAGAATCACTGGGCAGACAAAAGCTCTGCCCATGATGCAAATCGGTGTCTATTGTGAAGTGAATTTGATCCACACCTTTAGCGCATTTTAGTGGATTACACGTCTATTTACACACGAATAGCACTATTTTTATGCGCATGCCACGTCTTGTGTGAATGCGGCATTACAGTAACATTTGTTTAAAAGTGTTCCATGTATTTACTGCTGAGAATACTGACCTGACCTCTTTTTTTTATTAAATTATTGTTATTGTAGACAGAATTAATTGACAGCTATGTTTTGTTCTATTCTTAGTAAAGGTTATAGGGTTTGTGAATGAATATATTTAAAAATTACAAAAAAATATTCAAACTAAATTATTATTAGTCTATTATTAAATGTATAAATTTGTAATAATTTTTTGATAGGCCAAGTAAAAATCTTTTCTAACTGGGATATTTGAAAAAATAAATCCTTAGCATTTAGCCCTGCGCAAGTCTAAAATGTCATTCATAATGGTCTTAAAAATTGTCTTAAAAAGTCAAATTTAACTTGGTGAAACCTGCAGAATCCCTGGTATATACCTTTTGTCACCTATTCTTTTTAGTAAGGACATTTGCTATTGTAAGAAGCAACAATAGTCCTTGTTGAAGGTTCTCAACTCCTGAGTTTGTGTCAGAGGTAGACATTTGTGGCCTTATTGAAGGGTGCTATTTTGGAAGAGAAGGTGGCAGACAGCTAAACATGACAATGCAGACTTTAGTGTTTTTTTATATGGTAGCACACAAACACACTCCATCCCTCAATGATCCTTCAGTAAGGCATGAGGAAGAAAGAGTAAAATAGACTTTCATCCCCGTCATGTTTAAAAGCATTCAGCAGGCAACCATCTCTCCTCCCATCCTCCCTCGTCCTTCAATCTGCTGTCAGCTCTTTATTTCTGCATCAGTAATTAGTAATCTAGCAGCATAATCAACACCTCCAAAGCAGAGGAGGTCGAGTCATCTGTAAACTTTTCACTTTATGTTACATGTAAGTTTTGTGACAGGTGAACCGATGGACTGTTCATTGCAAGTGACAGTAAATATATATTTTTGGGGTGCACAAGATTTACATTTGAATTAAATTATGTATTACGTTAGTTCTTTCTAGATGGTTAGGTGTTTTTGTTTTTCGTTTAGAAAGGCCCATCATCTTAAAGATTAAAGGGGGTTTGCTTTTAGATAAAATAATTTACCAAATACCAGACTGTAAACTGGGAAGATATGAAAGTGTTTTCTATTTTTGATTAGTGTCTTTTAAAAATGGGATTTATTTATTTATCTATTTATTTATTTATTTATTTATTTATTTATTTATTTATTTATTTATTTATTTATTTATATATTTATTTTTGTAAAAATTGTAGATTATTAACTGATTTTGATCTCTACTGATTGTTGTTTTTATTTGTTATGAATTATGATGATGCTAAAACATTCACCAATATTAAGAAATTAAATTTTTACAATTAAGCTTAAACTAAACTAATAAAATAATAGGTTCCGTGTTTTCCATGTACAGTTGAAGGTAAAATTATTAGCCCGTAAAAGTTTTTATTCTTTTTTCAAATATTTCTCAAGTAATGTTTAACAGAGCAAAGATATTTTCACAGTATTTCCTATAATGTTGTTATGCGGTGACACAGTGGGTAGTGCTGTCACCTCACAGCAAGAAGGTCGCTGATTCGAGCCTCGGCTGAGTTTGTTGGCATTTTTGTGTGGAGTTTGCATGTTCTTCCCGTCTTCGTGTGGGTTTGCTCCGTGTGCTCCGGTTTCCCCCACAGTCCAAAACATGTTATATAGGTGAATTGGGTAAGCTAAATCTTTCGTGGTGTATGTGTGTGAATGAGAGTGCTACAGAACAAACCACTGTTGTCCATTGACTTGGCTAATTAACCAAACTAGCCTAGTTAACCTAACTAACCTGGTTAGGCCTTGCATTTTTATGCTGAATATTAGTATTTGGCAGAATAACTTTTAAAATATTATATACAGTCATCATGGCAAAGACAAAAGAAATTAGTTGTTAGAAATTAGTTATTAAAAGTTATGTTTAGAAATGTGTTGAAAAAATTATAAAAATTTTGACTGCAACTGTGTACAGAATCACTTACAGTTTTTCTCAATTGCTTTGGCTCAATTCTCAATTGAATTTTTTTATTTTTTTAAATCTCTGAACAATTAGCTTATTGTTTACTTTAGAGCGGCATTTCTTATTAATTTAGGCAAATTGCAAATGCTTTGGCACATGTTTGCAAACAGTAAGTACTGTACCATTTTCTGTAGTTTGGATAAAAACTAACTGTATATGGCTTGTTAATCAAAACTGATAAATCAAATCTCACTCAAACTCTTCACAACTTCTCAATCATTATTTATCGTGTTAGCCATGACACTCAAAACAATCCATTAATTTATCAAACATTTGTATACACACTTTTAAACCATTAATATCTGATATTGACCATAAATATCTGATATTTTCATTGTTTGTATGTCCGCTAAATTGGTAAATGGCCTCTAATTAAAATGGTTGACTAATTTTCTATGGTTGACTATCATGGTGAAAAAAAACAACTAATCTTTTTGGCCAGTGAGGCTCACACGATGACAAATACACTTTATGTTTTGGTGACCTTGGCCAAATTACTGACACAATAACTAGACTTTGAAACATGAATGAAATGTTTTGGGTGAATAACTACATTTTGCAGACATGCAATGAAGATCCAGCAAACAGTTTTGAAATTTGTACTCACAGTTTAGAGAATGTTAAGACTATTTTGAAAAATGTGCCAGAGCAATTGAGAAAATCTGTTTAAAAATGCGTTGAAAAAATCATTGAAACTGTACAAAATCACTTAATATGTATCATGTATCACAAAATTTAAGATTTATAATAAAATTGTTTATTTGAATTTTATTTTAAATAACCTAATGGTTATTTGAAATGTTTTATCAGATTTTTTTGTATTACTATTAATCTAAATTTATTCACCAAAGCCCTTATATTTGGCATTTAATTTTGGATCGTGCCTATAAACACAGATTCACCAAACCTGTGAAGCTTTAGCTCATACTGTTTCTTTTGTTTCCTTCCTCTCCTCTCTCCTCATCACTACCCCCCTCATTTTCGTAAAGGTCAAAGCTTTTAACAAAGAGAAACTGCTGCCTGTTTTTACTGCAAAGGGCAGGCAGAGTTTTAAATAGCAAGATTATTTAAATATTGTGCAAACAAAATGCAAATATTGAAGAAGGTAATTAGCCGGAGCTCACCATTCTCAAGGGGTACGTGGGGTGGGTTACTCTATATTTGGAGGACATGAGATAAGTCCAAACTCAGTTTTGAACACATCGCTCACTTGTTGTCAGAATGAGTGATTTTTCTTGCTTTTTTACTGCATAGTTTATATAAAAGTCCTCATTTGAATCTAAAAACTAAAACTTTTAAAGGATGTCTTTTACAGCAGTGTCCTAATTTTCTTAGCTTTGTATATTTCACCATAATTTTAATGCATTTACTTTACTTCTGTAGGACAATAAGTTTGAAGACTGGCCAATTTAATGTTGGAGGTTTCATTGCTAAATTTGACTGCCTGTTGGCCATTCTTCATTGATTTCACAATCCACCTGTAAAAGTAGAATGTTAAGGTTTAATTAGCAGAGTAATAGCACAGTTTTGCCCAAAATATTGCAGTGCACACATTATGAGTGACATATCAGTTTTAAAGAGGACAAATGGTTGTGCGTGTCGTGCTGGCGCATCTGTGACCAAGACAGCAAGTCATTTGTGATTTATCAAGAGCCAAAGTATGCAGGGTAATGTCAACATACCACCAAGAAGGACAAACCACATCCAAAATAGCAACCGTGAAATCGATTTCTTTACTATAACATGTAAAACGTAAAAAATTCCATATTCTAAATCAGGATTAATCATAATCAAGTCTTATTCAGAATTGGGTAAATATTTAGATTACTGATTCCAGTGGATAGATTACAGATTTTTTTTCATTGAAGGAGAAGGGAAGGAAAGGAGCAGGATGAGGTGAAGAAGGAAGAAAATAAGGTGAAAAATTGTGGCAAATAAAAATTTAATTAGAAGACATCTGGATTTGATAATACAGTGAAATGCATCTCTTCAAAAACACTTTCACATTGACATTAATATCTCTTGTTCAAATACATTATAAACAGCAGCTGCGCTAATTATTTCCTTTGTTTTCTATTTCCACCTCTGGGGATGCCCATACCAAGGCCTCTTGTGATCGTGCAGTGCCACTTGATCAGTTCTAAGACCTGTGAAAAGGTGATGGCAACCTTCTGGGGACTTGAGGACAGCACATACAATTAATATACTTCATTGAACATTTATAGATATCCCCTTTTTTGGAAGGACACTATATACTACATAATCACAGTTTAACGTTTATATATGATGTCCGCCCTATACACAACTCCATACATTTTCTGATTGTAATGCAATAATGTGCATCTTTTGTAAAGCTGCTTTGAAACAATAATTATTGTAAAAAGCGATATACAAATAAACTTGAATGTCCGTGCAATGAGGCCGAGAACTGATCAGAGAGCAGCAGAATCTTTGTGCTTTCTGGTAGGCTTGTCAAACTATCAGGATGAAGTCTTGTCCACTTATCAGATTTTTCTGACCATTCACTGCCCACTTAGACAGGGAGAGACAGCCTGACTAGCATGCAGTTTTGGGGAGTAACTGAAGGTTGCATTGCTGCTAACTAAAATATATTTTTCTCCATGACAGCAGTTCAGGCTATTCTAGAATTTATTTCTGTCTGATGTAGTACTTACACCAGATTGAATTGGGGAAGTGATCAAACATGCTGTTTCCTTTCTATTCAATTTAGGGAATTAGTTTGTTTGCGTGGTTTGCTAAATTATTTCACTGATTAATTTTCAGATAAATATTTTGCTATATTTTAGTTAATACTACTGTTCATTTTTTAAATGTATTAAATAGCATGTTTTGATAACAGTTTACAATTAGGCTAGGTTGTTAAAATTAATTATTCTTAACTATATTTCTTAAGAAGAACTAATTACGAATAGTACAGTACATCCAGAGCATTTATTACTCTTAGTTCATGTTAATTCCAACATTTAGTAATAAAAAAGGATTTTTTTTTTGTATTATTTAATAGACCTGTGCCAAACCATTCACTGTATTTGTTTGTGTTTAATGGTAGAATAATTACACGTGCATTCAATTCAATTAATAAATAGTATCTAATGATATTAGACTACTACTGTATACTGCTGTCCAAAGAAAAAGAGCAGTAACTACACTCTCAGAAATAAACGAGAGCTGTCACTGGTGTGGTACCTTTTCAAAAGATACACATTTGTACTTAAAGGGTCCATATTGGTACCTCAAAAGTATATAGTATATATTTGCACCTACAAATTTTAAGAGCAACACTTTTGTACTTTTAAGGTACTAATATGTACCCTTGAGATATTAATATGAAACTTTTAGGTACATATTTGTAACTTTTGAAAAGGTACTACCCCAGTGACAGCTTGTGTACCTTTATTTCTGAGTACACATTTGGTCAAAATGTAGTTAAGGCCTAAATTGGGCTTTGAAACAAGTAATCTACCCACACAATATTTGGCTAACATGTGTAAAACAAAAAAAGGACATCTCAATTTTCAAGTTACTGAAGATGCGATAAACACTTGCTCTAATTTACTCGTTTTCACATCATGCGCTTGATTAAAATATTTATTATATTCATTATTTTACTTCGCATGATAGAAATACTTAAATTGCCAGGATTAGTATTTGCATAGTTAATGTACTTTGCCTGTATAGTATTATATAGTCTTAAAGATAATTATAGCTTTTTAAGTTACTTAGCAAAACTTAGTAGTCTATAGAAAATTATAACCTAAAAAATGTATGTTTAGTGCATGAATTTGTTCTGGCAAAAGGATTTCCCTATTTGATGTAAAGTTATGGTTTTTCACTTTTTACTGTAGCTTGACAGTAGTTGAGCTGCTTTAAATTAGAACTGACTTGACAAGCTACGGTTTTAACAGTTTCCCTATTGGAGCCAAGTTTGAGTCTTTCCCTGTGGTCCATTCCAATCCCCTTCCACTTTTTTTTTCCTGCAGTAGTTCCCAACCTGTCAACTTTCTCTCTACTCTCCTGTCAAAAACACAAAAAGGAGACTCTCCAGCAGTGCAGTGACCAGCCAAACCGCCACTGATTAGTTCCTCAAGAAATAACAATGGAGTAGCCAGTAAAAATGAAGATTCCAAAGGGACTGGTAAACACCTGTGAACCTGACTCCCATAAATTGCATAATGCCATCTGCTCAGCTTAGAGTTTGCCAGATTTGCTGCACCATTGGTGGCAAGTGTTCATGGGTCAGTAGAAAACCATTAATAGTGCTTACAAAATTGGGTCATTTTCTGTTCTCATTTTCTGGTTGGTTGCTATGGTGTCGCTTTGTAGTTGCTAAAGTGTTCTGCATGGTTTCTATGGAGCTCTAAGATAAATGCTTATCTATTGTAGGTGTTTCAAGTCCAAGTCTTTAGGATATTTTTGGGTTTGTTATCCAGAAGTATTACTAGCCAGCTACAGTATGACCTCAGTTGCATCATTTATCATTGTTTAGTTATTCTGTGTTTCCCAGAAAATAGTTTAGCAAACAGTATCACTTACTGAAACTACTCAACTTTAAGATCTCGAGCTGAAGTTAAAATAATAATTTCTGGTTACTATGAAATGTAGTCTTACTGTAGGGTCTATTTGTATTAACAGGGCTTTCAGTGATCAGCCAACAGCCCTTCATGTGAAGTATGAGTTCTATTAAATGAATAAGTGAGCAGAAAGTTTTTATTAAAGTGGATAGCACTTACAATTTCTCTTCTGTTTTGGTGTTTTCTCACAATTTGTCCTATAAAGTCCACATCTTAGGTCAGTAAGCAAATTAAGTACTCTTTTGTTGCTCTTTGAACAAATTCCAAAGTTAAGGAGGTAAACAAGAAAAAGCTCTACCACTACTTAATTTTTATACTAAATTATCAACTGGCCAATGGCTGTAATGAGTCATGAGCTTGCTCATATACTGGGTAGCTAAACCATTTACAGCTTTGTCATTAATCAGTAATGATTAAAAATTTATACAATGTTTAATGGAGAAGCCTATGTAGACTATGTAGACAGAACCAGAGCCTCACAATTTTAGACCTTGTTCCAACCAACAGTGTTCAAGTGATCGCAAATGATCATTTTAAAACACTTTTAGGAAAAAGTTGTCAGTTTAAGTGCTTTTTCACTGTATTGTACTTAATAGTACCACATCAGGTGAGGTTCCAGGCGAGCCGTACTATTACCAAAGTTTAATTTCACTACCAGCGTCATTGGATTCCTAGCACAATACACCAAAACCAATATATTTAGAAAGTCAGCACCAACCACTATACTATCTTGTGACAAAGACAACTGAGGGTCAGAAGAAGAGGTCCAGACGTTCTTCTCATTGGTAGCCGAGGAGCGAATGAGATGACCCTAAATGAAAAAATATTCAGGAAGTCACCGCTGCATAGGTGCCACAGTAATCCTAAAGCAGTAATTTTACTCATTTTAGGAGGTACTAAACTGCAGTGATTGCAAAATGAAGTCAGACAAAACCAAACCAAAGCAGAACTGTTAAGGTTTATAGTAAAGGTGCAAACTGAAACATGCATGTCTAGATATAGCTTGGGTCTCTCCTTCAATGTAAATCAATAGGCTTTTTCTACAGCAGGAGTGTCTAGTAGGCCTCCTACTAAAAGGCCACTGTCCTGTATATTTTAGCTCTAATCAGCTCCAACCTGCTTGCCTCTTTCTGTGAAGATCTTGATAAGATGGTTCAGATTGTAGGATATTAATTAGACATGTAGCCAAACTCTGCAGGACAGTGGCCCTCCAGGAACATTGGACAGCCTTGACCTAGAATACCAAAATCATAAGACAGAGATGTCCAGCTCTGCTTCTGGAGGCCTATTGCCCTGCATAATTTAACTCCTACCATAATTAAATCCATATGAAGTAGTTAATCAAGCTCTTACTAGACTTACTAGTAAGTTCCAGACAGGGCGTTGAGACAAATTAAAGTTAAGCTATGTAGGGCCATGACCCTCCAGAGTAGAGTTTGGACACCCCTGTCATAAGATCACTTAGAAAACGAACTCATCTCTCCTCAAAAAGTGACATGATTTGACATTTTTGTGATTTTTACAGCATCTATTTAATATTTGTGGTTAGGGTTTGTTCATCTCCCCCTGCGAATGTTCATCCTAAAGATTGATCCGTGCGCTCAGTTGTCTTCACAAGTGGATTTTTATTTTAATAAGATGACTAGCAGCTCATAGCGCAGCAGTAGAGTAATACCCAACAGCGCTTTGATCAGTGTGTGTGTGTATGTGTGTGTGTGCGCTAGCCAGATTGAGAACATCACACAGTTTCTGTCACTTGCAATTTACAAAGTTGTGTGTGATGTACACACAGAGTCTGGTATTTCACCCTTCTCAAAGCTGCTGAATGTATAATTTTGGTCTGTGTGTGTGGGTGTGCTTGTAATTGCGCCGTGTTTCCTTGTCGCTTTCGTCTAGAAGCCCAGCGGGTGTCCATGCTATATGGAGCGTGTGTATTCAAGCGTGTTTGCATATCCTATATGTATATTTTAGTCTGGATATTATTAATAAAGTAAGACACAGCCTTTGTGACTAATGAATTGTGATTTATTTCTTCTGTTATTATATGTGGTGTGACACTATGTATGATCTGTCAATCTGTTCAGATGTCAGTCTTAATTAGCATATCTTATTGCAAATATGGGGATGTGTGAACCGTACTTTTAGAGAACAATGCTACTCTTTTTTTAACTATCACACTGATTTTTTTCCATAATTATTAACATGTCTGAAAATCAAACCATTATTTTTAAAGGCAGGAATGTCACAGCATAATGGAGCTGAGCACAAAGTGCAAGGACAAAGACAAAGCCTGCAATTTTCAGAAACGTGTTTGGAAAAAAAGATACACAGCACAATATTTTAATTTCAATAAAAGCAACATTTTTTTATTCCGTATAAGCCATTAAAATGTCATGGTGATGAATGGGGGCCTGCAAATTGGATGATATTGTAAAAGACTGTGAAAAACGATTAGGAATAAAATGAATCAATTATTTTAAAAGTTGTTCTGCATTTGCCCACTGAATCTATCAAATAATAATGTGAACCTCAGTATTCGCTTAATTACATCAGTAAGTCACGGGGATACACAAAGCCTAGAAATAGCTTCATTTCCAGATAACGAACTAATACATACAGTAAGGTGGTAATAAAACTGCATACTCTATTGCTGCAAGATTTAATAAAACAGTTAATGGTTCTAATGCTATATATGTTTTGTTTTTCAGAGCTTCCTTATGGCTGGGAGAAAATTGATGACCCTATTTATGGAACCTACTATGTTGAGTAAGTTCAAGCGCTCAAGTTAGCAGTTTAATGGCATTTAATGGATCCCTATGTGTTCTCTCAGCTTTGTATTAATTGCATATATTGCAGCTCCATCGTGCCCAGGCTGAAAAACAGCTGCTTCGTTGTTTCCTAATTCAGTGTGTTTGCGTGTGTGTGCCATCATTTTTCCTGCTTAATGCACAGTCTGGGGTGAGCTGGGACTATTTATAGTATGGTTTTGCTTGGCTACTCTTCCTCCCAGGACAGAGAAGAACAGCCAGCCTCGAGCCAATAATGCAGCTGTAGTATCCTGTGGATACACAACCGCACATCACAAATGCAGCACTGCATCCATGCCTGCTGTCCTCAGATGAGATTATGGCACGTCATATCACCGAATTGTAATCATATACTGTAGTAACAGTCTTTTCTGTCAGGCTGCCTGCATCGTGCTGGTGCTGTGCATGTCACTGTAATGACTTCTTCTATTTATTGTTATTAATGTTTTATAACTTCCCCCATAGTATGTCTGTCCATCTATCAATTCTATCAATCTGTCTGTCAGTTCGTCCTCCTGTAAGTCTGTTCATTCATCCTTTTGTTTGTCTGTTGGTCAGTTTGTCCATTGATGCATCTATCTTTCTGTTCATTCATTCGTTAATTTTAGGCGTAGTCCCTTTAATTATCAGGGGTCGCCACAGCGGAATGAACCGCCAACTTATCCAGCATATGTTTTACGCAGTGGATGCCCTTCCAGCTGCAACCCAACACTGGCAAACACCTATACGCACTCCTTCACACACATACACCTAGCTTATTCAGTTCACTTGAAGCACATGTCTTTGGACTGTCGGTGTAGCCGGAGCACCCGGAAAAAAAAAACCCCACGCGAACACGGGGAGAACATGCAAACTCCACACAGAAATGCCAACTGAACCAGCTGGAGCTCGAAGCAGCCACTTTCTTGCTGCTCCACTCTTTCTATCTACTTTTCTGCATATTTATTTACACACTCATTCACACACACACACACTATGGACAATTTAGCCTACCCAATTCACCTGTACAGCATGTCTTTGTACTGTGGGGGAAACCGGAGCACCCGGAGACCCACGCGAACGCAGGGAGAACATGCAAACTCCACACAGAAATGCCAACTGAGCTGAGGCTCGAACCAGCGACCTTCTTGCTGTGAGGCGAACATGCTACCCACTCCGCCTCTGCGTCACCTTATTTTCAATGTTTTATAACTTAATTGATTCACCAAAGTTTATCTGTATGTTCATCATGTCCTTCTATCAGTCTGTCTGCAAATTCGTCCTCCTAGTATGTCTATCAATATGTTTGTGTATCCATTTTTCGGTCCATTTGTTCGTCTCTATGTCTGTTAATTCATTTGTCTTTTTGTCCATTTATCTTTTTGATTATTGTGGCTGGTTTGTCCATTTATCTAGCTTTCTGTCTGTCCTCTTGTCTGTCTGTCTATCCGTCAGTTAATCAATCGATGTGTTAGTCTATTGCAGTGGTGGCCAACCCTGTTTCTGGAGAGCCACCTTCCTGCAGATTTCAGTTGCTACCCTTATCAAACACACCTGAACCAATTAAGTAGGACCTGAACACCACGTGATAATTAAAGGCAGGTGTTTTTGATATAGGTTGCAACTGAAAACGTGCAGGAAGGTGGCTCTCCAGGAACAGGGTTGGCCACCCCTGGTCTAATGGTATATATATTTTTTATATATATGTCTCTTTGTCACTCTTTTCATCCATCTGTCTGTCAGTTTTGCTGGACTGTCTGTCTGTAGTCTTTCTGTATATTTATACATCTGTCTGTCAGAATATTTCTTCTGGCTGTTTCTCCATGTGTGATAGTTTCTGTCTGTTTGTCTGTCTGTCAATCCATCTGTTTGCCTGTCTGTCTGTCTGTTCATTTGTCCTTCTGTCACATTTGTCTATTTATCCTTTGACTTGTTAAATGCTGAATTACTCTCAATCTTAATGGCTCTCGATTACTCGTGGGGTGTTTTTTGGCTTATGCAAATTTTCAGCTTGAGTGGAATTTTTGGAACTTGCATAGAAGATGTGATTGAGATGAATACAGCATATTAGCATTCCCTATTAATCATGCTGCTTAGTGCAAATTCACCTCTATTTGCACATTTTCATTGACTTTGTAGTTTGAACATTTAATGTAATCGAATGTAATCTGTCCGTCTGTCTGTCTTTCCTTCATAATGCATTATATGCTGTATCATTAGCATTCAGTTGCTCATGTAGCTTTCAATGTATTTGTTTTAACCTACAGTACATGTTGTTTAGGCTCTATTTATCTGTCGAATGGAAAAGAAGAAAAGCACATCTTTTAGTAGTAATTGTACAACTGTGGGTTTGTATGTTGTTGAAGATGACAGCTGGGAAGATCAGAAGCCGCATCTGGTGTGAAATGACTGTAATAGACTATAAATCTGTGTCTAGTGCCTTTTTAGAGGAGACACTTAACAAGAACATTATGCATAAGGCTTATCATTTGTATTTGTGTAATATGTGTATTTTCTAACTTATACAGATGTCACTTCACCTTTACAACTGGTATACAATAAGCCCACACCCAATTTAGACTCATTGAAAATACGTGCTTTAACCTACATTCTACATCATGCCTAAAAAACATTGTTCAGGGTACATTTTGTTGCATGTTTCAAATAACAAATCCACTAGAGGATGCTGCCTATATTTTTGGCATTCTGAAATATGTTACATAGGGTATGTTTGGATGTATGTTTCAGATACACATCCTCCTTGTATAAGTTCATGGGAAGGCAGGACTTGTACAGATCTCCTGCCAACCACTGACTTAAACCCAAAAAAAGCAAACATACAGGGACCACATGTTTTTCCTTGATTTTGCATTGCTTTTATTTAATTTGTGGACCCGTGCTTCACCAGACTTGAACCCAACTCTGCATCATCTGCAGTCTTGCAGTCTAATGCTGTGTTCAGACCAGATGTGGAAGAAGCTTCAAGCATGAGTGATATACATGTAAAAGTCAATGCAAACATGCAAATAGACATCTTGCGGCGCGATACGTGCAAATGGCACGACACGAATGTTGTGGTGCAAATGGCACAGCGCGAATGGTGCGGCGCGAATGATGCGACGCTAATGACGCGAATTGCGCGAATGACGCGGCACGAATTAAGCGTTTAGCACATTAGATGTGCTTAAAACACGTTTCGCGCAATTTGCTCGTGTTCAAAAATTTGAACTTTAGCGGACATTCTTGCCGCGTTAACCAATTAGGAGCTTGCTCTTGTGGGGGCGTGATTGTGACGGTTGTTGGTGTCCCGGAGGAAAACCTCTGCGCGACACCGACAACAGTTCATCAAACTGGGCTCGGCTCAGTCAGAAGCACCGCTGAAAGCCTCCATCATCCAGGTTAAGTTTCTGGAGGATTTTTTGAGCTCACAGAGCTGGATGCACCTCTGAAAGGATCTAGTGGACTCAGACATGGCCCTAAACGTATCGATGCTGTTTTTTTACATAAAGCACATAAACACTGTTATTTTCTTTATAAAATCCATGTTAGCCATTTAGCAACGAAGCTAGAGTCACCAGGCAGACAGAAGCCCTGCCCATCACGCGAATTCGCATCTGTTTGGAAGTGAGTTTGACGCGCAAATAAAGCAAGTAAACTCAAATGTTCAAGCGGCTTTTTACGCGCGAATAGCACGATTTATCCGCGTGTTCCGCATCTGGTGTGAACACAGCAATACAAAAATGTAGGTAAAAAAGCACATATTTTCAATGAGCCTGTGTTGCCCAAACTGATTCCATGGCTTGTTTGCAAGGCCTCGTGTGCTATAAAAAAGAAAAGTGTTGAACTGGTCTCAGATAAAGTGCTAGGGACAAAATCCATTTGCTCATTATGCTTTGATCTGTTGAATCAATTTCAGGCTTTAGACCTCAAAAGAAATCTAAAACCAATGTCTCCAAAATTGACCTTGCGTAGTCTTGGCACAAAGCTGTAATTACAAATGCCACGTCTCTGCAAAAAAGCATTACCTCTTTTCAAAAGAATGCCTTTTAATGGGGCCTAATTGTCTTTGTACTTTCAAATGGCACCATTTTCAACAGCGCCTTTTAAAACATATTAAATTAATTCTGACGGCAAGTGTTATACAGACAGTCAAAAGGACCATTTTTTCTTCTAGATCACAAGATGCTCTCATTACTGTCTGATCTAATTTTTACATCACTCTCTTTACAAAGATAAGGATTAACTGGGCTAATGTTTTGCTCATTGACCACAGCCTGTTAGATTTAAATGATGTGTTAAAGGGTGTTTAAATCAAGATGCATGCTTTCATGTATAGTGCATATAATTAATGTCTCCATTCATCTGCAATTTTTGAACTGGGTGTCCAAGATGATTTTCCCTGACCATCCAACCCTTCTGCAGTTCATGTTTCAAAAGTGCACAACTGTTATATATGCTTTACTTTCATAAGCAGTTTTTAAAATGGAATATCTCGCTTCTACATGCAACCTCAGTGTATGTACATGGTGTGGGTATACACCCTGTAGGCACAGCATGTCAACATGACGTGAGATTGACATTGCACTCCAACGTTGTAGGACATTGAATTCAGTTTGGAAACAAAAATTGGGTTGACATCAGAACTCAACGTCAGGCTGACATCAATGTCCAACAACGAACAGATGTTGCATTTTGGTTACTTTTCAATGCGACCTAAAACAACAAAATATCAACGTCTAATGATGTTACAGCTTGACCTTTTGTGGAAGTTACGAATATGAAGTCTATCAGATCTGGAATATTGGTTGCCATACCTGATGAATAAATGTCAGTATTTGACATCAACATGACGTTGGTTTAAGATGTTGGCTTGACGTTAGATTTTGGTCACTTTTTAACACAAACTAAAGTCAACCAAATGTCAATGTTGTTTAAGGTTGTTATTGGACGTCAAAATAACATTGTCCTTAGATGCTGGTGATCTAAATCTAACCTGACATTAACATATTATGACATTGTGTGTCTGCTGGCCAGTATATATAGTTTTTTGTTTTGTTTTTGAATTTTTAAAAGAATGCAAATTTTTGGTGCAAATAATTAAATTTTATTACAATAATTAGTGCATTTTGTATTAAACAATATCAAAAACTATTGATGCAATTAATTTTCATTTTAATAAATATCAAGGCTTTATAAATTATTTATTTGTTCACTTATTTATTATTTACATATGAACAAAAAATGTTATATACACAGAAAACTGTGCACATTTTTGTGATGACGAGTCAATTCTAGTTGCTGAAATTCAGTACCAGTCTACAGTTATGGGACATTCAAAGATTTTCTTGAATAGCTGCTTTCATTCGCATGGCTACTGCCTAAGTAGAGTGAAAATGCCACCTACATAGGCAGTGGAGCAAGGCAGCTTGCTCTGTGGCTTATATACTGAATGGTCACGTATTTTCAAGTAGCCACTTGAAATGAGTCTATGTTTCTGGTTTCTGATTGCAGTCACATAAACCGCAGGACTCAGTTCGAGAACCCAGTTTTAGAGGCCAAGAGAAGATTGCAACACCAGCAGCAGATGCAGAGTCAGGGCTTGTCCTCTCTCCCCCTACCTGCAGTTTACAGAGGTAAAGTATTCATTAAATATATTCATATAAAAATTACTAGCTAAATTTTAACATGTACATATTAGTGCAAATCTGATTAGCACGGTGTTCCCAACCATCCTAGCTTAAGCTCACTGATGTGATGACATCATAATAACCCCTATCTGCTCTTCATACAATGACATGTTTAACATCAGATCTGCTGGAATCTGATTGAGGCTTATGAAATTTCTCCTGTGAGCTCAGTGACTGTCTCCATAGTAACACATCTAAGCTCAGACGTCGTCTTTGGTAGAGCACCATCTGTGAGTGAACTTGTTTTTTAAGAATATCACCTCCTTGCAGTCAGACCATTGGGATTATGATTTTTTTCTTTGTGCCAAAATTAACATTCGGTCACCTGCATGTCTTTCCTAGAACAGGAAAAGGAAAATGGACCATGATCAAATATACACAAGAAACGTCAAATATTCAAATATATCCATAGTTTTGTGTACAAAACAAACCAGAAATTGGCTGTTAATCACTGTGACAGGCTTGTTGTCTGATTTATGAACAGATGTAATTGCAAATGTGTCTGTGAACCAGATCATCTGATTTATTGGCAATATTAAACACAATCCATTTGTTCACTGAATAGACATCCCTGCTTTTCTTTGTTTTCAGTGAATAGTGGCTTACATTCGTGTGGAATTATTTAAATATATTGCAAATCATAGGCACCTTTTAGAGATTTTAATGTGATTTTGCATCCTTGTTAAAGCTTTTGTCTCTATTCATTATAATTTCTTGGAGGGATATAATTCAAATTTCTCCCATTGTGTTCAGTGGAAGAAACCAAGTCATTCAGGTTTGGATAGGCAAATATAACTATACAGGCTGTTTGAGCTAAGCTCAAATGCTTTCTGTTTTCTTTGTGGCTCAATTATTCAATAAGAATGTGCATTTTATTCTTAACATGGCCTTGGGCCACACAATGGTGAAATGAAAAGTATTTTCAGCCAGACAAGGCAAAATCTTGTTTCAGTACATCTTCCAGTAAAAACGTGCTGCATTTGAAAATTCCTAATAAACGTGTACTATTTGACCAAAAGAACTAGAATATATATAGACCCTTGAAATTGTGACACCATATTTGCCCACTTGACACAAATGTCTTTGATAGTTCAGTGTCTAGTTGCATAAGCTGCTTAATGTAGTCTTGAAAGTTTGTCCTCTATTGTTTTTTCTAATGGTTTTAATATTACTTAAATGAAAAAGTATATTGTATTATACTTTTATATATATATATATATATATATATATATATATATATATATATATATATATATATATATATATATATATATATAAAAAGGGGTCAAAATAGTTCATAAGACAGCATTAATAAGTCTAAATTAATGCAACTGCCCACAGGCCTGGCCTTAAGTCAACTAGTTCAGTGTTTTTCACATTCCTGGTGGACCACCAACACATTTTCCATGTCTTCTTAACCAAACACACCTTTTTCAGATCATCAGCTTATTTACCAGTGACTGAAAGACCTGAAATGAATAGGACAGACAAAGCATACATCCAAAACATGTAGTGTTGATGGTTTTCTGGGAACGTGGTTGAGAAACATTGAACTAGTTCCATATCAGAATCATTAATATAATATACAAGCACAAAGAGACCTCCTAAAAATCCAGCAGCAGTGTACTGTAAATATTGTCTGCTGTAGAATTAAGGTTCACGCCTTCGCTAGACCCCAAGTCAAAAAAAAGTTCACAGACACAGAATTTGCTTGATCTGTATGATCAGATGTTAATCCTTAACCAATTCAGAGTGTACTCCTGTATTTTATATCAAATCCTTGTCCATCATTACTGGATCAACTTTTTGTGCAGACTGCAATTGGCCAAGTAGGACATTTTGTATAGTAGGACTAACCCTATTCCTAATAACAACCTACTACAACTATCCCTAAAACCAGAGGAAAATGTCAGGATAATAACACTCTTGAAGCTTCAACCCCAACCTAACCCTTTGGAAACCTTCTTTCAGAACTAACAAGAAGGTTCAACCTAGCAAATATCACCTTATTTTTCCTCTCAAAATGTTACTGTTTTATGTCCATACAAGGCCAACTTTGTATCCTTCAATGCCATTTATCGATTTCCTCTGTGAGTTGAGGCTACAACCCCAGCACTAAATCTAAGTCTTAAATCGAATTGTTGGGAGTGTTGTTCCAGGACCAACAAGGATGTTGAAATGTATCTCTTTTTATGTTCACAGTAGCCCAGCCTTGTATCTTTTTATGCTATTGCATTTTTCTGTGTGAGTTGAGGGTTTTTCTTCTCTGCAACAGTGGAGGAGAGCCCCTCCTCTGCCACTTTACCCAGGGCCAGACTGGCATATGTGGGTCCTGCTCCCGAACGCTCTCACAGTCTCACTGACCTGTCCGAGGCCCCCCTGTACCGGGCCGGGGTATTTGGACTGCATGGTACGTCCTAGACCAGCACCCCCTTCTGTAAGGGAGGAACTACAGCAGGACTCTTTTCGTCTGGCCTGTTTTTACATAGTCCTCTATGAAACTCTTTCAATTTGTAAACCAGTGGAGACTTTTTGTTGGCTTTTTATTTTTTTGGTTTTGTATTTTACTTTTTGCCTGCGCTTTCAGGATACGCATGAGTACACCTACCCTGCTGAATGGACCAGCATATCTGTTTGAGGTGCTGGTTTACAACACATATTGTTTTCTCAAGCTTGCTCATCTCATTGAGAATGGTCATCAAGTAATTCAACGTCCAAGTTGACAATTGGTAATCAGAAAGTTAGATTATTTCAGGTAGAGTCAAGTTTGGCCCTAGTGAGCCACAGCTTTTCATTGTTTTTCTTCAGCCTTAATCAAACATGCCTAAACAAGCTAATCAGTGATTAAACGGTTAGTTTACCCAAAAGTGAAAAATCTGTTTTCATTACTCACCCTCATGTTGTTCCAATTCTCACAGATCCATTAATTCACCTTCAGAATACAAATTAAGAACTTTTTGATCAAATGCAAACTCCCTCATCCTCCAGAGACAGCAATGGTCCTGAGATATTCAGAAGTCAAGAAAAGAAACCTTTGTCAAAACATTCAATGTGACCTCAGAGATTCATCTTTAATTATACAAAGCTCCAAGAAAACTTTTATGCACAAAAAATTGTAAATATGACTCTGTTATCCTATATCTTCTCTTCCACGTCAGTTTATTTTGGTGCATGGTTACTATGGGCAGTATGACGCAGAAGCATATTGCCCATGCAAAGCCTCATCTTATATGGAAGACATTGGTGACATTTGTTTTATTACAGTTCTTTGGCATCAATATGTGTTCTTGGAGCTTTGTATTAATACAGTTGAACCTCTGAACTGATATTAAATGTTTTTACAAAGTGTCTTTCTTGGGATTATTTCTATTCATGGAGGGTGAGAGGGCTCTCAGATATCATCAATTTGTGTTCTAAAGATAAATGAAGGTCTTAGAGAATTGGAACGGCATAAGGGTGAGTAATTAATGACAGAATTTTAGTTTGTGGGTAAATGACCCTAAGTCGTCAACTAAAGGCTAGTAGAATGCGACCAGTTCTTATGAAGGTTGGATCAAAACGTTGCAGGGCTGTGATACTCTAGGTTCAAATTTGCATAGTCCTGGACTAGCCACTTTGTCTAACTTTTTTTTTGTTTAAATGTGGGTCTGTGCTTATTGACTGTACACACATTAAAAGTTTCACAAACTTAAACATTCAAACATTTCACAATAACATATGGCCCTGTATAAAAGCAAAATTACACCTGCTTTATATGATTCAATCAACCTAAATTCACTCAAAAATGTCCCACTCATACTTTTTGGCATTAGAAATATTTCAGCTAACAAAGGTTTAACAGGTTGTGCATGTCCTATTCTGTCGGCTGAAAGACCATCCAGACAACCAACAAACTTTACGGTTCCCCATTACCCGTTTGCCCTATTTTAACAAACAAGGCCTATGCTGGTCAACCAGCAGCACCAGCTTCTGTTTGTTGGTGGTTGTTCACCAGCTAAACCAGCACCAAACAAGTATGGATCAGCATGGAAGTTCATGCTGGTCATTCAGCAGGATATCTGAACCAGCTATTTCCCCTAATAAACGCATGGCAGAAACTGCAGAAGGACTTAATAAACTTTAAAAAAAGACTTGAGAAGCTCTCAACCAAGGAAATGAGATGGAGTGACTATGCATCTCGTAAGTCCATACTGTGTACTGAAGTAGGCTTCTCTTCAGTTGTGAAGAAGCGACTCTTTAGTACAAAGGTCCTTGATGGTGTGCAATTACAGTAAATTGCTTCTCCAGAACGGTTTTCGAGACTGCTCTGAGAGAGCAGAAGAATCACTCTGCCTGTGCTGGTTCTTCTCCTGGCTTTTTTTTTTTTTTTGCTTAAGTCTTGTCTGTCCTAAGAGACGGCCCTGGACGAGGCTCAACACTGTTGAGTGTAACATTAGGATACGTTTAAAGAGCCAAAAGTGAGGTTTGAGCAAAAAAAAAAAAAAAAAAAAAAAACAAGCCATCATGTTCCTCTCTGCTCTTGTATGTTTGGCTGTAAGCAAAGCGCTTGGCCTTCTACCCACAATTCCCCAGTGTGATGTGATCTGCTGCTTTTGATGGGTTTGGAGTGGCTTTTACAAAGTAACCCGTTAATTTCTGGATGTCTTCTCCTGGGTTGCAATCTCATGTTTGTATCTGCATTTCTTCACCTTGGCAGAGAAGCCTCTGTTCACGAGGGACCCCACGCAACTGAAAGGCAGCTTTCTGTCTACACCTCTGCAGAAAAGCAACATGGGATTTGGCTTCACTATCATTGGCGGTGATGAACCAGATGAGTTTCTACAGGTCAAAAGTGTCATACCGGACGGGCCTGCAGCACAGGATGGCAAAATGGCTACAGGTAAATACAGTACACCCAGACTCAATGTTTGAACGGTGCTAATGTGCTATTCTCACTCAAACAGAGCTCCCAGCTGCTCAGTCTCTCTCAATCTGTGGTTGTGCCCACACTACTGCAGAGGTCGCAGTGTGAATCTGACATTTTATTGGTTGATAGCGCGTTAGGGACATCCAGGGGTTAAGTGCATTTACGGACAGTGTATTTATTGGCTTTGTGTGTCATCCACAGCAGGGCATGTGTCCATTAATCACAGTGGGGCTTTATGAACTCTGTAGCATCAGTCCAGCCTAGTGGGAGTGTGACTGCGGCAGCTTTACACACACACACACACACACACACACACACACACACACACACACACACACATACATCAGCATTGAAATATCTCATATGTTCAGAGGGACCCACAGTGCAGAGTTCAGAATATAGTCAATACATCTCCCATGATGCCACTTTATTGTATTATTGTTGTTGGTAGTTGTGGAAATTATCCTCCGTGCTCCTTACCTCTGCTTTCTGCTCCTCTCATCCACCCTTCACGCTCCCTCTGGACTTCTTGTCCTACTTGAGCTGTTTTGCAGTAACACAGTCATACAGTTCTGTGGAGAAGCTTCAGATGTACACCAGTGTGAAATATTCAATTCTGCTTGGATTAGAGAGCTTAGAGAGAAAACCGCTCTTAAAATTTGGGTGTATGCGCATGTATGTTAGCTTTGAGGCTAATCTGTATGCTAATGTACTTTAAATTGTTGATAAAATTCTGACTAAAATATTAATGAATCACCCTGCATTTCACAGTTTTAAAGAGAAAGCACACCAAAAAAGTATTTGTACATCATTTACTCACTCTCAGGCCTCCAAGTGAGTTTTTTTCTTAAGTAGAATAATTTAGCTGATACGGTGGCTCTTGGCCATTTATTTAATGCAAGTCAATGGCTTCTGCTACACTTAGAGTAAAAAACAAAAACATGCAGGCAAAACAAAGTTAACATCCGTGGCTCCTGACAATATATCGAGGTCTTATTTGATTCACAGTCTCAGCAGATGGTCCTGAGTGCATTCACAACACTCTGGAGTACAAGTTTCCTTTTGCATAAAAGCATCTGTAATCTGTGAAATTTAAAATTCAATTCATTCATTCATTTTCTTTTCGGCTTAGTCCCTTTTATTAATCTGTGGTCACAACAGCTGAATGAACCGCCAATTTATCCAGCATATGTTTTACGCAACAGATGCCCTTCCAGCTCCAACCCATCACTGGGAAACACCCATACACACTCATACACTAAAGACAATTTTAGCTTACTCAAGAGAAAACTCAAGCGAATATGCAAACTCCACACAGAAATGCTAATTGACCCAGCCGAGGCCTCGAACCAGCAACCTTTTTGCTGTGAGGTGACATCGCTACCCACTGTGCTACAGCGTTGCCTTGTAAATTTTTAATATTTATCAAAAACAGTTTTATATTTGTATGGTCTGAAATGTACCGAGCCCCTAAAGGGACATTTGCAAAGAGAAAAAAAGCCTTTCGCATGCTCACGAGGAACATCCTAGCAGGAACACAACCTCATAAGATGTTAATATTAGATTAGATTTAGGTTGTGACATCAGGTGACCAAAATTCAATGTCTAGTCAGTGTCTAAGGATAATGTTTTTTTTGACAAACAATAACGACATCAGTTGACATTGATATCTGGTCAGTTTTAGGTTGTATTGGAAAATGACCAAAATGCAACATCGAGCCAACATCTTTAACCAACGTCATATTGACATCAAATACTGACATTTACTTGTCTGTATTTGTATGTTAACCAAAATCTATCACCTGACAGATGTCATCATATTGGTAATGTCCACACAACGTCAAGTTGTAACATCATTAGACATTGGTATTTGGTTCAAATTAGTTTGGAAGTTGGACAATGACGTTGGCCTGACATTTGGTTCTGACGTCAACCCAATTTTCATCAAAGTACAACGTACCACGACGTTGGGGTACAACATCAATTTGATGTCGTGTTAACGTCCTGTACCTGCTGGGGTATTGTATGCTCACAAGAAACGTTGGGGTGTGCATGAGAAACAAGAGAAAAATGTGCCTATATAAACGTTTTTGTATGCATGTAGAAGTTCCTTGTGAACACACAATATGTTTTTTATATAAACAGGCATCAACTATAACATAGAAATAACTGATGCTTTTAAATGTCCACCATTACGCACATTATATTTTCCCAACAATTAATGTGTTTCTTCTTATACTCAATAATGATTTGCAAGTCACACTCCAGAATTCCAAAAGTAAAGCGATTCCACATTTTAGGCTTGTGTAAACAAGTAATCTTTACGTCAGCGATCAAACTGTTCAGTTCTTGGAGAAAGTGCAAAGGCAGTCGAATCATGTTAGCACTCCATGTTAAAATCTCCATGTTAACACTATTTGCTACTCACTCCCACACCAAAAATAAAGCAGCCAAACAAAAATAAATTGAAATTACTTACCCACTGCGCATCCACAAAAAGGGTTCAAGAAATATGTTTTTGATGTATAAAAACAAAGGACAAGCCCTCACTTTATGTTACGATGTAACATTAAAAAAACACTGGACAAATAAAAATCAGTTTAAAGAAGAGGCAGGTCCATTTATTAGTCTTTTTTTTGTCTTTTTCTTTTTGGTTGTGGCTTCACAACCAAAATGTGAAGCCAAATACCTCAGAGAGGACCCACAGAAAAATAATAAACAAAAATATATCCCCTACCTAAACACGCAAATGAAACTAAATACACCTAACATTATAACAGAAATAAAAATGCAAAAACTATTCCTATCTCCCTAACTATATATAAAAACATGTGAAAATATTTACAGGAAAGAAAAGTGTGGCATCCAACCCCAACTGCTTCTCACCGTACTTATGCAAAGTACAGTATTATATTTTTTCTACAATGCCAAACCATAGGCCAGTTAACTCTCTCTCCTGCTCCACGACCATTTCTTGTTTTTGACAAGCCAATCCCAGGGCAAGTCATCTGCGTAACTGGGGCAGGGCCTGTGCAGAGGAAAAGAGTGAGAGAGAGTTAGTGAGAGAGAGAGACACACACACACACACACACACACACACACACACACACACACACACACACCTGCGAACGCAACGGTCTACCACATATACATTTATTTATCATCTTATCCATAAGTTAACTTTAAAGTGACATAAACATGACATGTATTCCACTTACCGGCTTCCTTGCTAATTGAAAACGATTGTACAGAGAGCTGGGATTTGCTACGTGATATGCTTCACTTCCCACATCTTAAAGTCCTGCCATCCTTCCCATCCACGCCCACTATAGATGCCAGTCTGTGGCGCTGATGTTTGCTCTGCCCCTCACAGCTGTGCCCATAAAGAACTTAACAAGCAGATAATGAGTTGAATCAGGTGCAGGAGTGTGCTGGATCTCTGCATTGGAGGTTTAGAGCTTCATTTGTGTAGGATGTGTGTTGCAGCTTGGCAGCGCTGTTTAGGGGATTGTGTATTGATTGTGTTTGTTTTGAATGCCAGTCACAGAGCAGGGATCCTCTGGGTTTCAACATTAGATGTCTCAGACGCTGCTTCCCAAAGCATCTCTTATACTCTCTTGCTGTCATTAGTTGTACTTTGGCTCTTTAGAACAACACTGCAATTCAGAGGTGTGGGTTTCTTGTACTTCCTATGTTGTGGGTACCAAATGTCCCCACATGTATAGCAACACCAGTATGTTTGTGAGGACTTTTTGGTACCCATTGAAGAAAATTGCTCATGAATCACACAGAATGAAGTATTTTGAAAATGTAAAAATGCAGATTGTTTGCTGTGAGGATTGGGGTAAGGAAATAGAATATAATTTGTACAGTATAAACATCATTACATCTATAGGAGGTCCCCTGAAAGATAGCTGAATGTGTGTGCGTTCCTCAGCTATGGCTGGGTGGGTGTTATAGCTAAAGTATAAGGATAATAATAAGAATTATAAAGTTATACAAGTATAAAATAGAAGAATGAAACTATCATATAACATATAACATGTTCAATATTAATAAACAAGTTTATAGATATATAAAAAGCTACAGATTAAGAAACATATAAATACAGGCCCTGACAAAAGTCTTGTTGCATTTGAATCTAGTTTGTAGAAACGGCTGCTATTAACCTGACTTTTAATGTACCAGTTGGTGTTAGAAATAGCTCACGTGAAAAGTTAAAACACTCTCAAATGATGTTTAATAAACTGAAATAAATTACTTTCACTGAAAAAAATATGTATTATTTAATCAAGACAGAAAGGTCACATTTTGGCAGGACTAATATTTTGTCATCTATGCATAACTTGAACAAATTTACTGTAAATACAAAAATATGTCAGCAAATTAAGTAGTGGTACTGTGAGATCCAAATTTAATATCTTGTATGACTTCCATGAGCTTCAAAGAAAAGCAGTCATGCATACCTCCCAGAGTTCAAAATTCTTTGTTTTCGTTTTCCATGTTTCCTCTTTCATCCTACCTCACAAATGCTCGATAATGTTCATGTCTAGTGACTGGGCTGGCCAATTCTGAAGCATATTGATCTTCTTCACCTTGAAGAACTTTGATGTGGAGAGGGATTTCTGCCAGAAAATTCACTGTTTTCTGGGTGAATCCCAGGGCGTATGGCAATTATTATTACCATTGCTTTTATGCTTATGAATGTGTACTTAATCAAGGCATTGCAATTGCATAAACTAATATTACATTTTAAAGAATACATACATTTTAAATTTTGAAAATATTTATTTAGCACAGCAAGAAGGTTGCTGGCCAGTCCCGGCTGGGTCAGTTGGCATTTCTGTTTCCATTTTAAAAGTATGGCACGTCTGGCTAGAATTGTGGTAAAGGCAAGAACCTTGCTGTCATGAACAGTCAAATTAGGTTCAAGGGATACACCAAAGAGGGCTAACAAATGATCAGGTTCTATATTGATTTTAAGGGCTTTTTTAAATGTATTAAAAACACCTGAAAAAAGGTGGCCAACTGTGGACATGTCCAGAACATATGCAGATGGTAAGCAGGTGAATATTTGCAACGATTACAAGCAGACCTCTTATCTGGAAAGAAATTAGCCTACTGAGCATTGGTTAGGGGGGTCTAAATAATATTTTACACTGCATCAAACCATGCCTAGCACAAAATGAAGAGGAATGCACTCGGGCTAAAATGTTATGCCATAAATCCTCTGTCATAGTAATTCCTAGATCTCGCTCCCAATTATCTTAAAATGTATCAGTAGGATCAGAATTGATTGAATTTATTAAATGATAAATAACCGAAATCAAATGTTTATGAGTGGCATTCAAATTGAGGAAATTATCTATATGCGTTTCAGGGGGGCAGTTGGGGAAATGTGGAAACTGCTTCTGTATAAAATGTCTCACTTGGAAGAAGCGGAATAAGTGATGGGGATGGGGACTTTAGACAGATAACCATTTAGCTGTTGAGTTTGTTGTCTGATTGACATTAGAGAGAGTGTATTTATTTAGGGCCAGAGCATAAATTAACATTCTTGTTAATTTTTTTTCTAAAACTATCTAGCAGAGATATGGCTACAAGCTGACATGTATAGTTGCTTAAGTCAAAACAGTATGGCCGTGGCTGCGTTGTTTCTGTGATAAAAATCTTTCAGCCGAAACCACAATTGCACTTTTGGGATATTTTTGGCTGAAAAATTTCCATGGGCGAATATTTGGTGCATCCCTGTTTTATTATACTAGGCACAAAAGTGTATTAAACATAACCCAGACCTACAGTAGTTTTAACTTTGTTTACACTTATGCTGGTTCCTATTACCCAACGTCATCCTTCATAAGCACACGCTAAAGCAGAAAATAGCAGGGATATGACAAAATACTGTTTCATATTCATTTTTCCAAGCTTTAATCTGAGAGCTTTTGAAAATATCCCTGAGACTATAGAAGTAAGTTTGGAATTTTAAGTGGATGATAATGCCTTGTTTGTATTAGTGTCCTGATCCGGTTTACCCTGTGGAGCTTCAGCCCAGATTGATGCTGACATAAAGTTAGGTGTGAAACAGGGAGGTCACACCGATATCATTTGCTATCTGGAAGCATGTGAAATTATTGATCGAAACACCAGAGGCTCTAGGCAAATGTCGAACGTATTTACAGAGATTAATTAAAATTCCTGCACACAACACACAACAGTCAGGGGGGGACAAGACTTATCGATAGGTGCGAACGGCACTGCATGAAATGTCTCCAGGAAACCAGTAACACTGTTTGAGGCCCTGTGATCTCATTTAGCCCACATAAAACATTCACCAGGTTTGCTGGAACCATTCAGCTTCCATAATAAATGGATTTCTTATATATACCCTTTCAAAACATTCAACCATGCTGTCAGCAAAGCAGAAATTAGGCCTCAAACTTACTGTAAAAAGTGCAACTTGAAAAAAGTTCAAATTACTTTTTTTTTTCAATAATCAGTAAAAACGTCTGTACTACATTTAACACGTTTACTTAAACTAAATGTAAATTTTCTTTATTAAGTTAATAGATTTCTGCCAAAAAAGTTTCAGCCAACTTTTTACTTAAAGTTAAGTTAATCTCCTCTTCACCAAAACGCTATTTAAATAAACAAGATCTTCTTGTTTATTGCCAATTGTTAGAATACTTTATGTTGGATTTCAGCTTGTGTTGATGAACCTAACACCACCTAATTTTGGACTTAAATCTCACTGTAACATGCATTACTGAGATTGTAACAAGTATAATATTTGCAGAACTTTTAATAGTAATGCATTTCCCTCAACATTAGTGAACACACATTGGAAGGAATGCTAAAAAAGGAAAGTGAAGATCTCGGTTAAATCCTGTGGCAGGGTGATACTTTAGGATTGGGAAAAGGATTGAGTGGGTCCCTCAAATTGGTGCGCTGTAATTGTCACAGTTGCCAGGGGAGACGACATGAATAAATATTGGATGACTGAAATCGTTGTAAACTGGGGAAAGTTTTTCACTCTGATTAGAGACTATTCTTATTGGGCTTTTTCATTCCCCTCAGTAACTTTGTTCCAAAACCTAGCCAGCTGTTTGCTGTCTGGTGGCTTTACGGTGAGCAAAACGATTGATTTGGAATATTCTGAGCAGTCAGCGAGCCATACAAATGGTGCTTCTTATGTGAAGTACCGAAGAGCACTCGTCTTGACAAAACATATACTTGAAGGAGTGTTAATGGTATTCAATGAAACTTGGAAACAATTCTGTACAGTCTTAATGAGATATCAACAAAAATTAGCTAAAATTAGGATACACTTAAAAAAAAAGTTACTGAAATTATTTGGATCGTTTCATATAACAGTTAATGAAAAAAACAGTCAAAATAGATCATTTTGCATTAGCATTTTGCTGAGTTTGCATTAGCATTTTTGCACAGAGGAGATGTTGGATCATACAGTATAGTCAAGTTTCACAATAGCATATTGTAAATGGCTAATGACTCAGAACACAACACAGAACACAAACACACACACACATAATAAAGCAGAATTTAAAATGAAGAGTTGAGATTAGCATGCTAATAAGTTAATGACTTAACATTCATATACTCTAAGCACAAAAAAACAACTACATAGTCCAAATTAATAGACTGACATTAGCATTTTGCTAAACTAATGAATTAACACCCTCATTAACACAATATGCCATATACAGAAATAATAGAGCAGACAGTGACAAATGATAGCTAACATTAGCCACTTGCTATATACGTCACTCTAATAAGCACACCAAATATACAAAACAAACAATTAGGCAGATAGTAAAGTGTAATACAATTTAAAATTGCATATGGTAACGTATTAACAATCTAAACATGTACCTTGTACATGTATTCATAATTTGATATTAGCATGTTGCTGAGCTAATTTAGGTAGTGATTAGCTAGGTAGTGATTTTGGTTTTTGGTAAACTACTAGTCTTTTTAACCAGTATGTTGAACAGTTTCAAGCCATCAAATCTTTAAAAGTGCTTAAAATAATTTAAGTCCACTTTGCAATGTCAGTGTATAGAAAGCTTAATTTTGTATTTGTTATCACAGTATATGGTGCTCAGCTGTATAGCACTGCGTAAATAAGTAGAGTAATCGTATATGACTGGCAAATGATAATGTGTTATCTTGTGAAATGTGCACTCAATCCCATGGCTTTGTTAACTTACATAGAGGAAATCGAAAGTGAAGATGTATGTAAAAAAAAAAAAAGGCAGTTTCTTTATCTTGTGTGTTGTATGCGACCTGATAAGCAGAGATTATAGTACTACAGTATCATTATATCCTTACAGACATAAGAAATAATCACATCACTGAATGACGTCCTGAATAAATTTTTTTGTGGCACAGGTACATTATAAATAGCTGTTTTCATGTCGATCGCAACAGACGCAGACAGCGTGTGAACCTAGCATGAGTTTTATCCTATTTAGCTAAACTACAGCGATAATAATAATTCTAATTTGATATATTTATAAAAAAACATCCCTTAATCATGTTCCCATCTCTTTTTTTATAAGTCAATGAAAATGTCAGTATATTTATTATAGTTGTAGTCATCATCACTTTCGTCTAGTTTTTGTTGTTAGAAACTTGTTTGTCACGAAAATTTTGCATCAACAAAATTAACACTGTTTGTAAACAGAACTCACTTGTATTTAACTTTTTTAAACTGAATCAAACACAGACACACACACAAATATACTCTACCCACCAGAGCTTATGTACCTTTCTTTGTGTGTAATTGTTTCTAGGAGATGTGATCGTCTATATCAACGACGTCTGCGTCCTGGGCACCACCCATGCTGATGTTGTAAAGCTATTCCAATCAGTGCCAATTGGACAAAGCGTAACCCTTGTCCTTTGCAGGGGTTACCCTCTTCCTTATGACCCAGAGGATGCAGCAAACACCTTACTATCCCCCCTCGGCCTCATTGATCGCCCTCTGCTGGTCAACGGACGGAATAGCTACGACAGCTACATGGAGTACATCTCCCGCACCGCCCGTTTCGTCGACCCCCTTCAAACAACGATGGTGCAGCCTCACCCTGGAGACACCCACCTGGACGCCGGGCCACTGGAGGACAGCGTCTCGATGGCGTCGTCTGGAGCGGCTGGAGGAGAGCTGCTAACGATTAACATGGTGAAGGGGGCAGATGGGTTTGGATTCACCATAGCAGACAGTAATGGAGGGCAAAGAG
This sequence comes from Danio rerio, assembly GCF_052040795.2. Lineage (NCBI taxonomy): Eukaryota > Metazoa > Chordata > Actinopteri > Cypriniformes > Danionidae > Danio > Danio rerio. Next base: position 23,386,963 of record NC_141024.2, on the reverse strand, counting down.
TGAAGCAGATTCTGGAGGCTCAAGGATGCCCGGGGCTGTGTGAGGGAGATCTGATTGTGGAAATTAACCAGCAACCTGCGCTAACACTGTCACACACGCAAGTGGTGGAGCTGCTAAAAGAGTGTCCGATTGGGACGGAGGCCACATTGGTCATACAAAGAGGAGGCACAGGTAAGGAAGCCTGTGTTTATGGCAGTGCTGGTGGGTTTTTGTGTTTTTCCATGAGCTAGCATATGGAAGGGTCTCTTAATTGGTTGACTGCTCCATCTTGTCCTTCTTAGCAGTTTTATAATTCACTCCTTGGCTTTCATTATGCGCTGAGTCACGCTCAAGAACGAGCTGTTGTTGGCACTTTCTCTGACCTTCATTGAGCAGGAAAGCAATGTGGGTAAAAATAAACTCTGACACATAATTTGCAAAAGTGTACAACTCTACCTGTGTGCTTAGTGCATTTATTTATTTATACTGTTGCGTAACATGATTTCACAAACACACACACACATCTGAAATTTACAAACCAGCATGTGATTGTTTGTCTGACAGCTTTTGGGGCTAATCTATGTGTTAGTGTAACATAGGCCAGCTAGTAAAAGCTGTGTCAATAATGTTTCCGTTTGAGCACAAGCCTAATCCTGCTCAGAGCAGGGCGAGTACAAACGGAAAGGTTATATTGGGGTTATATTGGTGTCATGACCTAGATGGAAGTGAGTGTAATGGAGGCCAGCTAGTAAGAGCTCTGCTTGTAAACCCCACTCCATTGGTCTCAAGAGGCACACAGCAACTGTGGTCTTTAATATCCTTGCCCACTTTCCATGCTAGAAACACCAGTTTGAATCCCTCTCAGAGTTACACTTGTTTAACAGAGGCCAGCTAAGTGTCTTATAGTGTCCTTGCTAGCAAACCCACCTTCCATGCTAAAAACAGATATGAATCCTGCTCAGAGTGAGCAGAGTTGAAATAAAGGAGCTAAATTGGTGCCGTGACCCGGATGGGATTAAGAGTTATGGATGTCAGTTTAACAAAGGCCACCATTTAAGAGCCGTACTGGTAAACCTCACCCTCTTGATATTCGGAGTAGCAGATGCTAGAGGCTACAGTCTTTAGCATTCCTATTAGCATGCCCTCCTCGCATGTCGAAAATGTCATTTCGAATCTCGCTTGAAGTGGGCTGAGTAGAACCAGAGGGATTACTCTAGAGCATGCCTTAAGGTGCTTTGGCGAATGCTTGGTGAAATTTTGCAGAGGAAATCCAATCAGTATTGCTTGGGAGTTTCATGTGAGGGTGGAAAAGTTGCTGATTTTCAAGGTGGTCAGCAGTAAACAACAGAAAGCTGACTGTGGTGTTGTGCCTTTCCTCGCTAATGTTATTGACGATAGAATTTGGACTTTCTTTGCTCAAAGATTTTGTCTAAGTGAGCTAAAGGTTTTAAGAAATGTTGTTTAAGATTTACTTTCCTTACCAAAAGCAAACCTTGAAGGTTTCCAACTAAAAAGTATGCAAGAAGCACACCACAAACTGTTTATTTGGCTGTCAAAGGAGGAGATGCTTGACAACCATCGACTGCATTTAGACTGGAGAATGTCTTATCATTTAATGGATTGACAGCCTGTTCGCTAACCTTCAACATTTTTCTATTAAACATTCATCACAGATTTAAGTTGTCAGGGAAGTCACAGACAATTTTGGAAGAGATAGTAGTCAGTTTACTCCCCTTCTCATACATTTCTGTGCTATTCACAAGCATTGACTGTCTGACAAAATTTCTGTGGTAATTCAGTTTATTATCAAATCCTACTTGACCCAAGTTGGCCATTATGCTTTTTTCAATAATCGAGCCTTGGGTCTTGCTCTCTCCTAACAATAACAGCAGAATAAAGGCTATTGGGTATTGACCCTTTTGTATATATTTTCTCCCTCCGATCCTAGGAAGAAAACCGCAGTCATCAAGCTGTTTCCAAGAGTCTTTAAAAGTTAAACTGAATTTAAAATTGATCCCTAAACTGATGCCAAACTGCTATTTAAAGCTTCATGCATGGCATTTTGCAGTGATGCGCTTTCCAGCACACAAACTCTTCCTACACTCACGTACACTGTGTCCCAGACACCTACACTGTCTCACATACAAATTATGGCTCTGGTTCAGTGCCTTGCTCTCAAGGGCCAGTGAATCAATACTGATTATTTTACAGTGCTGTTGATTATTGCTGGTGATAACTTCTTTCTCACCCTATACTGATTTTAGATTTTCCCCAATTAATAAAGCAATTGACTCATCTCAGATTACTTCAGCTATTCATTAAAGAAAATCGAGCTCTGCAGTCATTTTCAATACATCACTGATTCTTGAGATCTGGGAAAAAGCTGGCTCATGTGTCATTTGTTTCAAACAGTGATTAGCAGTTTTGTAAATCTCAAAATAATTTATGTCCCTTTTATTACAATGAATTATAATTCATTTCACTGTTGTGTTTTATTAAATACAAATGCTTACTACCCCTGCCCTCACATTATAACTCACCATTCAATATACAGTTGAAAGCAAAATAATTAGCCCTCCTGTGAAGTCTTTATTATTTAAAAAAATATATTTTGTGGGTGATATTTAACACAGTATTTCCAGTAATATTTGTTTTTATTCTGGATACATTTTTATTATAAGGTCTATATTATTAGATGTGGTTATTTTAACAGCACCATAGAAAGACTAAGCATAAACTTGGTAAAAGTACGCTACACTATGCTTCTGTTTATTCATTTATTAATTTTCTTTTCGGCTTAGCCCCTTTATTAATCTGGGGTCGCCACAGGGGAATGAACCGCCAACTTATCCAGCTCATGTTTTACACAGAGGATACCATTCCAGCTGCAGCCCATCACTGGGAAACATCCATATACACTCAAAACCGGAGCATCCGGAGGAAACTCACACCAACACGAGGAGAACATGCAAACTCCACATAGAAATGCTGAAGCTTGAACCAGCGACCTTCTTGCTGTGAGGTGACGGCTTAACCAACTGCGTCACCACGTCGTCGCTTCTGTTTATTTAAAGTTGCCAGTTATAATGACAAATTAAGAAAATAACTACAGTCTTTAAAATTAAATTGAACAAATTATATATAAAATTTTATGGATAAATATATAAAACCTTTAAAACTTTTGCGTTTAGATTGTGTTACTTTTTTCATATTAATTTCATGACATTTATGCACTGACAATGCTTTCCAAAACCCAATTTTAGATTTTACTTCACAGCACAAGAATTCTTGTATTAAAACGTATAATTTATAAATACATTTATATACAAGCAGTCAGATATATTATGTACTTTACCTTTAACCTGCTTAAAGAAAACACTCATTTTGAACGTTTTAAACAAAACTCAATTACACAAAAAAAAAATGTCATGAGCATTTATAGCAAATAAATAAATGTAAATATTACCCTGCTTGCTTTTTGAGCATTGTCGAGTGTGTTCTTAAACACCTGTGATTGGTCATTGAGTGTTTCCACACTCAACAGAAATTGATATGATTGGCTCTGACAGTCTATACGGCACTGGTGTTATTCATCGATGAGTGTCATGAATACAGATAAACGTTACAGTCTATAATGCACTAATGTCACAGCTGATCCATGATAGACGCGGTCGAGAAAACACGCACTGCAGACATGCTCGTGTGTGTGTGTGTGTGTGTGTGTGTGTGTGTGTGTGTGTTACCTCACGCAAGCAGGTCAAAGGTCCACACACACACACACACACACACAGAGAGAGAGAGAAAGAGAGAGAGAAGCTGAGCAGAGATGGAGTTTAAAGCTGTCATTTTCTCCATGGCAGTAAAATAGAGGCTCGTGGGTTCTGCTGTGGCAGTTGTCTGCTTTTTAAGTAATGTTAGTTGGATTGTTTTAATTAATCGCGCTTGCCTCCCTCGCCTAGGTCATAATGGAATTGATAATCGCATCTTTTCAAATCGTGATTTCGGTTTAAAATCAATTAATCGTGCAGGCCTTTTTCAATTACGTGCCTAGTTTAACGTGTCTTTTTAAATGTTAGTAGTATTGTTAGTTTTTAAGCTCTATAAGCTAGTGTGCTCCAAAACAGTTACAAAATTAATGTTTAGGAGATACAAAACTAATATAAACCTGTAAAGCTTGTTGTTTGTCAGTTCTGCCTTTTACAGTTTTTTCGTCACCTCAAACTTTAAATTCTTATCAAATCATGACCAATCAAATGCTTTCTAGTATCTGACATACCCGCCCCCTTCAAGACGCTTCTCAGTTGCTTTTCAATTGGTGCATTTGAAATCAACCAGTCTCACTGGCAGAGCTGTGACAAAAACAAAATGCTAGGGGAGGAGCTACCCTATGTCCAACCCTCTCTTCGAGTTTTGGTTGAGATTTCATCAAACATCGAAAAAAAAAATGCACATTTCAAAGCACTTCATGGAACCTTTAGTCTAATTAACCTAGTTAAGCCTGAATACTAGAACTTTGGAAAATAACTATTAAAATATTGTGTGCTATAGTCATAGAAAAAAAGAAATTACTTATATAAATTAAAACTGTTATGTGTAAAATGTGTTAAAAAATCATCTCACTGTTAAACAGCACTCGAGAAATATTTGTATAATTTTGCTAATAATTTTGACTTCAACTGTGTGTATATATATATATTTTCTTTTTTTCTGTAGGCTATTTTTTCTCCATTTTCCAGAATCAGTGGTATGTGTACAGCCTGTCCAGCATGTCATAGCCCAGAAAGCATATAATTTGAGCTCTAATTGCAGTTGAAAGCACTCAGCACTCATAGGCCTTTTTCTAGGCCTATGTTATTAGACCTAGATTAATTGAGTCATTGATGTTAGGAAATGAAAAGCCAGCTAAGGCTGATCCACATGCACCTGTCTATACTGTAGAAAAATCTGCTTATTCGATACGTTTCAGTATTCAATACAAAAAAAAAAAAAAACCTTCAATAGCTTTAGCTCTACCTGACACCTTTACTGAGAACATATAAGCTCTTTTTAAAAGCAGCTTTAGCCAGTGTGATTTATGACCCGTAGCAATCAGAGTGTCTGATGTAACCCAGAGAGAAAGAGAGAAAGAAAGCCAAGGAATATATAGAATAAAGATTAAGGACACACAGAGAGAGACGGAAGAAATAGAGAGCTTAACCCTCAGAAAGCAACTGAGGCAAAATCACTACATTTGTTCAAAGGGGGTATTTTTCAGATCCTGTATTTTAACCCAATATCAAAAGAATATGTAATCTACTAATATGATTTTTAGTCTGTATTTCTTTTATTATTATTTTTAAAATATTATCATGACATTTCACACTACACTCACATATATATATATATATATATATATATATATATATATATATATATATATATATATATATATATTTTACAATATGTTTTGCATATTAAAGTCAATTATATAATAAATGAAAAACAGCACAGCAAATTGTTCATGAATTCTATTTACAGTAATGAGAATGAATACACTTTCCATGTTTAGAACCTAGAGACTTTACAGTAATGAAGAATGGATGAGTAAAATGAGTTTGATTTTCTTCAGTATAATGTCCCAATTCACCTCTGAGGGTTAATCACAAGAAAATGAGAAAGACAAAGCAAAGGCAAGAAATATCTAGAGAGGTATTTCGGAAGCTTATCTGAAGTGTGTCTTTCCTCTGTGTCAGTGTAGGTCAAAGGTTAACGAGAGAGACATTAAATCCTCATTAAGCCCCAGTGATTAGTATGCCGGATTACAGCCTCTGTGTGCTTTACATACAGTATGAAGTACCAATGCACTTCAGTGCACACATTCAAAAGTGCATATGCATAATTATGGTAGGAGCTTTATCTGATGCTGGGCTAATTATACTGACCCCTAAAAGAATTCTGAAATTGAATAAAATTTAAAAATGCATGGATGCATTAGATGGCTAAATATCAAATCAAGAATTAGTTTTAAAACACTTTCTGAGCAAATGATATCACTTAAATACTAATCAATAAAAATATGTGTGCCTCAGCCTACAATTTTTGTGAAATGTAAAATACATTGCTCTGGGTACATTTTGTTGAACACTTCAGATGACAAATTCACAGGGCGCTGTCTGCATTATTCTTAAATACACTAATTCGGATACATTTTGTTGTACGTTTCAGATACACATCTAATTCACGTCTGCTGGAAGGTGGAGTAATTGTTTAATTGTAAAAATAATTGTTTATTCGTTGATTATATGTCCCTGTAAATATAATTAGTGTGAAATAGAAAACAAAACTTGTTAGCTTCATATGCCCCATGGTGTTCATTTTCAAAGATATGTTTTTTTTTTTTTCGGTTTCACAAAAATGTAGGTTGAAGCACATACAGTATTTGCAGTGTTGTTGCAAGCCTGTGTTGAAAATAATTAGTAACAGAAGTGCGAAACAAAAAGATTTGAACTAGTTTGTTAAAAAAATACAAGCAGGACTTTTGAGAAAGAAATCATTATTTGTTTCCAGACTCAAACTTTAAAGAGCAGATTGCAGTAAGGTCATTGAAATGCATTGCTGCAATAATAATAATAATAATAATAATAATAATAATAATAATAATAATAATAATATTAATAATGCAATTTATTTTTAAAACCAGACATATTCAAGAGAACAAGATACAAGTACAGAATACACTATCAATTAAAACAAGCTTAAATGAATGTGTCTTAGTAAACTTTTTGAAGTGATCCAAATTCTGTATATTTCGGATATTAAATGCATATTAAAATATGATATTAAAATCCCTCTAGAATTTTGCTGGACTGTTTTCTGATTTTTGTGCCTTAAAATGACTTTTCTTAAAATTTGTGGCAATATTTCAGGCATTATTTTGCGTTGATTTGATGTAAACAAAAATACCACAGACAAAAGTCGTTATTACAAATATTTTTATTACTCCTAGACCCATGAAGCGTGAAGCTATAAATATAAGAATGCAAACAATACATTATATTAACAGCATCTCAACAGTACATCATAAAAAACTGCAACCAAATGCATTAATCATATGCAAGTAATGCATCTCCGATCTTGTATCCATGCATCTGTATAAATAATGTCTGCACGTCAGCTAAAAGGCCAAAATAATCGGAATCATTGCAAGGATAAAAAAGTAAAATGAGTGTTGTTGTTTTACATGTATAGATAGGTAAATACAAGGATCTATGCAATAGCAGTGAGTTGGGTTTGTAAGTAAATGCGACTTTGCATGTTTACTCATATTTAACATGCGGCGTCTTGTTAAATGCAGAGTTACAGACCTGCGTAAAGGTATATACTGCCACCTACAATGTTGATGTGTGTGAAATCATGGTTTAGCAAGGGTTGTTTGCGTCCACATGGGCATTGTTTTAGGTGAAAATATGTTGTGATGACATAATGTCTAGACCCCGAATTTGCGGGAAATCTGCAGCATTTCAGAAAAAAATGTGAGTTTGCTTATTTTGCTTTAAATTCAGCGATCGCTAAATTCTGGAGGGACTGTAAAAGGAAGTGATTTAATAGAGTGAGCACTTTGAATGAAAAAAACTCTTTCTCCCATAGACTTTGCCTATTTGCTGTGGTGAGATTGTATGAAACATGAAAATGAAATGAAACGGCATGACCAAGTGTGAAAGGGCACTGACCCTTAACATTGGCGTATGTTTTTTTTTCTAGTGGATGTGAGCAGACAATTTTCTGATCCACAAACAGAATCAGTGAGCTTGAAGGTCATTGTGGTTTTGTGAATACAATCATGCTCTGATGTCCCCTACATCAGCAATCTGTCCCATTCTCATTCTCGTCATAATCAGACAGACTGCACAGTTAGCCCTGAAACGCTTAACAGCCTGTAGCATCACGCTTGCTCTTGAGTTTAACATCCGTCTGTTCCAACATGCCATGACTGACATACGGGGAACAGAAGAGGATTTCTACAAACCAACAGTTTCTGTCAAGCCAAGTCACAGGGTCAGTTTTATTCAAAGCTGCTTCCGTCTGTATTTATTCTCACATCTTTCTACCCTTTCTCCCTCTTGATGCACTATATTCCAAATCTTCTAAAGCCAAACAGTTGTGTATTGTGTTAGGAAAATCGAATTCACTAAACATCTTGTATGAGAGTGAATAGTGAGAGATTTTTTCTATTCATTATTTTATGTTATTCACAAAACATCTAAATGATTTGTCTTGAACTCAAATGGCTACTCAACCAATCACTAAAATGAAACATAATGTTAATGTTATTTGTTAAAGTCTTAAAGTTTCACTATTTTAAATTGGAAGTTAGGGATTAGGCTTGGATTTGTAGTTGGTGCTGAGGATGAGTAACCAGATGAGATAGATATGGTATGGGTTAGATTAAGAATCTTGAGGTTAGTGTTTAATGAAAGGATCAGGGAGTCAACGATTAATTTTGAATTGTGGTTTGAGCAGGTGTTTGTGCTAAGGTTTAGTTTCCAGATTTAAATGAAATGATGGGAGTAACAAGTTTGAATTTGATAATGATTGGGACTAGAATTAGTATTTAAAGTTTGGGGTTTAGTGGAAGGGTCATAGAGTCCGTAATGGATATGGGGTCGAGTTTGGAATAGGCTGGGGGTTATGGTCAATAGTAGAGTAAGAGGTAAGGTTAAGCAGTTTGGGATCAAGATTCTTCTATCAGGTTCCAGTTTTTTAGGGTTTGAAATCTGAGGTAAAGCTAGGGGTTAAAGTCTGAATTTTAGGGCTTCAGTCAGGGTTTTGGAGAAAATATCAAAAACTCCATAATGGATTTATGTTGGGGTTTGGAAAAGAAGTTGTTGCCAAGGGTTACGATTCTGGTCACTTTAATTAATGGGAGTAAGTGTTTTTTATTTTAGAATGATGGTTAGAAATTGTTGTTATATAAATCGAATTTGGCCTGGGTTTCGTAAATGGATCAGAGCAGGTGGATTTGGGTTGGTCTTTAGAAAAGGTGGAGTTGGGTTGGTGTTTGGATAAGTAGCTGTTGCTAAGGGATATAAACTTGGTGTAAATGCAGGGATGAGGTTACACCAAATTCATCCAAATTTCATCCCTCGCTCCAGATTACTTGTGGGATGTTTCAGACTAATTTTTAGCTCGGGTTAAATATTTTGAACTTGCATGGAAGACATGGTTTAGGTAAATTTGCATATCCTCCGAAATATTTTGAAACATATTCCATGACATTCGGCAGAAATTTGCTTCTATTTGCATGTTTGCATTAATTTTGTATGTAATTTACTTGCTCTAAGTAGCTTAAATTAGTGTAAACCCAGCCTTTAGTTTTGAATCAGAGTTTAAAAAAAACAGTTAGAATTAGAATATGGAGTTTGTGTTTAGTAAAAAAGATCAGAGAGTCAGCTGTGGATTTGGTTTGGGGTTTGGACTAGGAGTTGGTCATGTGGGACGAATTATAGAATAAAATAGTTTGGGATTACAATTAAAAATAGAAGATTGGGGTTAGGATCAGAGTTCAGGGTGAAAGAATGCATAGACCATGGGTTTTGGTCATGGTTTGTAATAGATTGTTGCTAATGTTTGGCATAGTAAATGATGCTAATCCAAAATCATGGTCTTCAAATGTTCTCCAAATGACATATCCTATATATGGTATGGTTTTAGGGATGCTGTTGCATGTCCCAGTGTCTCAGACCGTAAACAAGAAAATGCTCTACATCATAGGTCTCAAACTGGATTCCTGGAGGGCTGCAGCTCTGCACAGTTTAGCTCCAACCCTAATCAAACACAGCTGATCTAACTAATCAAGGCAGTCAAGACTACTATAGCTTATTAAGCAGGTGTGAGTTAGAGGTGGTTGGAGTTAAACTCAGCAGAGCTGCGGCCTTCCAGGGATTGAGTTTGAGACCTATGCTTTAGATGGATGAATGATAATGTCCTGCTTGGCTAAATCATGTTTGCCGTATGAAAAATGAGCTAGCACACATTATGTTATAGCAAGAACTCCATGCAGTTTGCCGAAGAGACAATAAACAGGCCTTCTCCATTTTACCTCTTATCCTGGTGTGAGTCAATGACACAAAGCATAGCTCACTCACAAGGAGAGATGTGTAATGCCAACACTTAAAGGCTTCTCTACGAATCCAATCACTGGAACGGTTCAGGAGCATTTAGACAGCCTATTATACGCCCTAATAAAACTGTCAGTGCTCCAGTAAAATGATGTGCCACTTCTTAATGTGCCGCAATTTGGCCCCTCTGTCTCACCACTGGACACTGGCCATCCTTTCTAATTACACTAGTGCAAATGTGAGTCTCTCGTGAACAGTTTGGTCAGTCCTCTCTGTCTCTCTTTTTATTACACGCCTTTTTCGTGCATCCCTGCTGACAGTTTCTCATTTTGTCTTTTCTTCAGTCTTTGGTGCAGGAGTCTAAAGCTAAATCTCAAAGCTCATCGGTGCAGTAACAGAGGGTTGATTGTTTGTAAATGTCTCATTCATAATGTCCAGATGGTGATGTGGCTTTACTGCCAGATCTCTTTGTCTCTGCAATAATTTCACTGCCCCACATGTCTAGCACTCTTCACTTGTGAAAATGCCCTTGGCTGCTGATTTAAGTGCATTTTGGCATGTTCCCCTGGAATGGTTATCAGTAGGATCTGTCTTTGAAGAGCTGCTTCAGTATCAGAGTCTCTAACCAGAATCCATTGATTGCCACACTCCCTGCCAGAGCGCCATCTGCCGTTTCTACGATTGGCTTATTTGGTGAGGGTCTTATTGCTATCAGATAATTGTTGCACTGAAATGTCCCTTGGTGCGGCACTATGACAGCCTTGGTACTGTATGACAGACCGCTCAACAGAACATTGATAATGATGCCCAGAAGAAAGATAAAGATTTCCAGAATAAAATTACTTTATCCCTAAATGGGAGTATTAAAGGGTGACTGAGTGCGATGAGCTGAAGGCTTGAAGGGGCCCAACAGTGAATCTGGAGGGCTCCAATAACATGCTTTTACAATAAGAGACCCCCATTTAGAAGGTGCTTTACACAGTACACAGTGGCCAGATTTTATATTTTATTGCTGTTGTCCATGTTTGCTTTGAAGACCCTGAGAAAATTAATGGCCGTTTCCACTGAGTGGTACAGTACGGTTCGGTACGGGTCACCTTCATCAGGCTTGCGTTTCCACTGCCAAAAGGGTACCAATGGTACAACAGAAAGTTTCAGTCGATGTCATTCTCGCTCTAGGAAATGTCAAACTAAAGCTGTACAGGTCGTTCTCAAATATGAGATGCACTTCTCACAAAACAGGTGCTTTATACAAATAAATACTTGTGTATAAATGTTTATTACTAACTTTTCAAAGAAAAGGATTTGATTATAACTGCAGATCAATGATAGGGCGAAATAGCCTACTGTAATGTCTGCAATTCTATAAAATAAATAAATAAATGCAACCTATATGAGCACATACAGAACCTTACAGTCTCCAATATGTTACCATTTACAAAAAAACTACACACAGCATACATTTAGTACTTATTTGGCTTCAAAAACAACACACGACATATAGCCCACAGTCAGTGCAAACCTCGTTTGCAGTTCGTTCATCTTTTAGGTTGCTGAAACAATCATTTGCTCCTTTGTTTTGTCGGGCTTCTCCTTTGTTTTTTCCTGTGTGTGTTTGTCCGTTTCTGAAGAGATTGGATGTCAGAAGCACTTCAATAATCACGCACATGTTATTATCATCAGCTCAAGAAGTTCAAATATTCAAATTATTTCAAATATAGACACGTGGCGAATGCACATAAGAAAGCAAAACGACTCACGCTTCAGACGGCCTTGTAAACAACTACGGGGTAGTTGTGCTCCTTCTTGGCTTTGTGGCTGTTCATCAAAATGACAAGGTTTGTTTGAGCTTGGGTTGACCATGGCTTGTTATTATATGTATATAGTATTACGATGTAATGTCTCTGCTGTGTGTTTAAAAATGGCACTTCATGTGTCCAGCTAAGCTCCTTGCTCCACCTTTTGGTACCATGTTGTTATGCTAGGTACCCTTCCGAAAGGGTACCGAAAAAGTGGTACGGTAAAGTTTGCTTTTAGGTACCTTTTGACAGTGGAAATGGCTATAAAAGCGTACCGAATTGTACTGAACTGCATCGTACAGTACCACTCAGTGGAAACAGGCCATAAGATTTGCTGTTTGTGTTAACTTTGTAGTTCTGTACTCATATTTGGAAAAAAATAAATAAAAATTGCATATACTGTATTAATAAAATAGTGCTCCAAGCACATGCTTTCAGATGGAGCAGCATTTACTACACAGTCCTAGTTTACTGACAAGCTATGCAAAATCACATTCATAATTGCAGACAATTTAATCAGCTAAATATGAAATTGAAGATATTGTTCTGTAATAATGACTGCTAGTTTTTTGTTGTTGTTGTTGTTAAGAACTGTTTATTGAGTTTTTTAGGAAACAGTATAAAATGGAAAAAAAACAAGTGCAAATTTAAAACCCAATTCTGCTCATCCCATCCAAGACTGGTAGTTTCTTATTCAAAATGTGTTTGCTAACTACTAATACTAAGATTTTTAGTGTTTCACATGAAAGCGGCGCAAGCGGTGCATTTAAATTTTGAGTACAAAGCTTTATTGCTAATAATGGTTTCAAAGCAGAAATGAGTTATTTCTCTCACTGTATTTATTTCAGATTCAAATTCATTTACCTCAGTTTACCTCCTAGTCAAGCTGCTCAAAACTGCCATTAGAAATCTTGAGGTGTTAAGTGGGTATATAATAAACCAGGGTTTCTTAATATGTTCCTGGAGGACCACCAACACTGCATGTTTTGGATGTCTCTTTTGCCCGTCACACCCATTACAGGGCTGTTTCTCAGTATGCGTTCTTCAGCCATCTTGCATCCTTGTGTTCTCATGTAACATCTTCATCAACCGTCATCAAAGTCACCGATGCAGACTTTAGCGCAATACTTGCTCGAAAAGTGCCAGAAGTCATTGCGGCTGAATAAAGAAAGTGGGAAGCGCAGCATTTTATGTAGATTTATTATTAAAGTTCAGAAATAGAACTAGTCTCAGGAGTTTCCCTAAATAAGACGGTGAAAGTAAACATTACCATGAAAATCCTTATAAAGGCATAAACACATTAAAAGTGTTTATTCACTGAAATTCGTATCAAAATCTGTTTGATTTGTATTGTGCAAAGTATATTTGTGAGGTCTCTTTGCATAGTATATATTGTGAGAAGGGCAAAAACATTAAATTGTTGTATGAATGCTGTAATGTTTAAATATTTTTCGGTTAAAAATGCGTGAAGGTCATGAAGAATGCAGCATCTTATTTCTTACAGGATGCGTTCTCTGTTCTCGCGGTCTCCTGAGTTTGTTCTTCTTAGGTAATTTGGCAAGAACGGTCTCCACAAAAACATGAGTTCTTAGTATTCTTGAAATTGAGTAACAGACAGGTCTTTCAGTTTCTGCTAATGAGCTGAGAATCTGAATAGGTGTGCAGACATGGAAAATGTGTAGAGCTGGTGGTCCTTCAGGAATATGGTTGAGAAACACTGGAATAAAACATTCCGGAATAAAAATATACATTCATATCTTCTTCTTTTATAGTTAAGTTACTATTTTTGTCACATTTGTCAAACTGTTTTTCTGGAGTCCTGGGAGAACATTTATATATTTGAGTCATTTGTAAATGTGGATACGCAAGGTGATGGATATCATTCAGTTTTGTGCTTTCTGTTGTCATGGCCACCAGCTAAAGCATCTGCTATTTTGGTTGCAGTTGGTGTGCTGTCTAGTTTAGTATTCTAGTTTAGTGAGTGTGTGTGTTTGATAAAATAGGAGTGCACTGTTTAAATTATATTTCAAAGCTTGCATTAATATTTCAAATTGTGTGATCAATCCAGCTTAACAATTGTCGTATTTACTCGCAACACTGTCCATCCTCTTAATGTGTGTATGTGTGTGTGTTTGTGATGGAAGCAGATGACTCCTAGCTGGTTGTGGAAAACAAACGCCTCTCAGCGTCTCATCAAAAAGCTAATTAGCTCCAGCTCTACTGATATTCTCATTAGCTGATTTATACCCATGAACTGAGATATAGGCAAGGGACCATTAGCTTACCAGACACATGCTTTACAATTTCAAAAGGAGCTTATGGGGAATTGACAGTGGATATGATTGCACACACACATACAGCACTCACATAACACATCATTTGTCAAAAAAGCAACACAAAACACATTTTGTTTAAATGAGACTGTATTTTGATCATTTCTTTTTTCGATTGGTTATCCGGTCATAGATAATAATTGAATAACAGCTCACACGCTATATGATTGCGATATCATTATTTTAAAATCCACTAGAGGGCACTTATCCTTAAAACATAACTATAGGTCATAGTAAGCTGCTTGCACAAATGACAAATTTACAAGCTAACTAAAACTGTAAGTTTTGTCGTTACAAGCATGGTTCAGTCATTTGATGTTTCCCAAATCTGTCATCCTAACAAACATATGCAAATACAAGCATAAAACCAGTTACATCTGTTTCAAAGCTTTTGAAAAGACTAGGTTTATGCATTCATGGTTTTTATTTACAACCCCAAATCAGAGAGTTGGGACAGCATGGAAAATGCAAATAAAAAAAGAAAGTAGAGATTTCCAATTTTACTTTGTATTTATTTCATTGCAGATGGTATGAACACAAAAAATATCATGTTTTGTCTGGTCAGCTTTAGTTGTTTTGTAAATATACATCATTTCCTGTCATTCAGACCTGCAACACATTCCAAAAAAAGGTTGGAACAAGAGCTAGTATCAGGTATATTGGTTAAATAATAATGTGATTTGAAACAGGTGATGTCAACAGGTGACTGTAATTATGATTTGATACAAAAGCAGCTTCCAAGAAAGGTCTAGTTCTTTTGGAGCAAAGATGGGCCGAGCATCACCAGTAAATACATGAGAAAACTAAGAAAGGTAGGAAGACATTTGGATATTTCACCTTCAACAGTGCAGAACATAATTAAAAGATTCAAGAAATCGAGGATTTTCTGTACGTAAAGGACAATATACTATTATAAAACTTTATTATATATAAAAAGCATCATATAAAAGAAAGTTGTTACTCCACCACTTAGGGGAACATTATTAGGGAAGTTTTAACTAACTTCCTTCACATGGCGTATGACCAATTGAAATTGGGAAATCACTACAAGATTAAAATAAATGAAAATTCACATCTAAAAAGTTGTAAACCCATATTCACCATTGGAAAGGTTATACTTGTATTGCTGTTGAATGTCATGTATGGCCTTCAATACACTGAGTATATGTTGTACTGCCAGCTGCATATCTCAATGTACTCAGCAGTCAGACTGCTGCCCGCTGGGTCTGTGTGTATATTATGAATAAATGAAGATGAATGATGCCCATCTGATCTCTGTGCTGCTTAAATCTTGTTTAGTTAATGAAATGCGCCTCAGTCATAAAGCCAGCACTCGGCGGTAAGCAAGTCGGTGATTTGCGGCAAAGTGGACATCAGATGTCCTGAATTGTCCACAGCATATTTTAATCTGTATGCATTAGAGCCCACACATGAGGGGTTGGAATGAATAGAAAGAGATTTCTGGATGATATAAAGTTTTAAATAGTGCAAGAACATCTGTAATATGAAAATGTGTTTATTATTGGCTTATACGTTTGTGGCCAGTATAATTGACTGATTCATTTTAATTAAATGTGTTTTAAAGAAATTACATTTTATGCACCAATGAAGGGTTAAATTTACTTTAACTTTGGAAAACAGACATACAGTATATTCATAACATACCATTTTCACAGAAGTAATCAGACTGACAGTTGGGGAAATAAATAAATACAATTAAATTAGCTGAACTTGAATAGCCACAACATTGATCATAAAACAAGTTATTGTTTGCAAAACAATAACATATTATCAGGGTTTTTGGTCAACACTTTGTCACAGTGAACACATATTCACTATTAACTATGACTTTGGTCTCAAAAAAAACTAATTTGTAATTAATATGTATTATAATTAAGTATAGGAGTATAATAATTAATAGGAAGGGAGTTGTAGCTGTTATGGAGGGTATGGAATAGTATATTGAAGTATATTCAAATATATATTTTTCCACATGATCTCAAATGATTGAATAGCATAGGACAACTATGCTTCTCTTCCATAATTTCCAAATGGCAGAATGTACTTTAGGACACATTTACTACAATCAAAAATGACCTTTGCTGTTTGTTCAAAGTACTTATTTAAGATTCTTGAGTGTTTTTAGGGGAACAGCTTAATTGTTTTATGTTCAATCCAGTTCAAGACAGTTATTTTATTCCTTCATGTTTGTCCCAACATAAAAATCGATTGTATGGAACCCAGCATATTTTACAGTGTGTTTAGAGTAGTCCTCATCTCACCTGCATCATGTAGATTTAAGGTGTTTGATGGATGTTCTTAGCATCTGCTTTATATGTGTTTGCAGAATCTAGGACACGTTTATGAATGGGTCATACAGTGTGTTTACCAGCACTTCGAAATGTTATTTTTGATTATTTAATAGCTACATATGTGAGCTGATAAGGACTTGTGTAGTGAACAAACAACAGTATGTTAGGAATCATAATCTGAGTGCATTTACCCACTGATATTTCATCCTTTCTCTTTGCTCTTTTTGTTTATTGTAATTTATAGCCATCAACCTATGTGCACCAACATCTTCTGTTTTTACAGTGCACTTCAAACAAATTGTTATTTTTTTCTCACTTATGTTAATTGGCCTTTAATTGCTAACTAGTTAAGTAGTGTATGACCATTTAATATAAAGTGGGACTCCTGCGTTTTCAAGTTGTTATGTTGGTTTGCAGGATAAAACTCTTTTATTTTGTTGATGGGGCTTGCGCTTTGTCTGTGCTCTCTTCAGTTCATTTCTCTATCCACATCATGGAGACACCTTCCTTCAGCTTCAGTTGTTCTCCCCTTGTGTCACCGATTTCTTGCTCAGTTCTGTTGGACGCCGCACTGCTTATTTGATGACTCATGGCCAGCCGACAGCTACATGCTGCACTTTGCTTTTTAATCAGCCACTTTCCTTGTGCTTGTGTTGGAAATGCAGCATGAAGAAAATGGAGCAGCGTGTGATTATTAACTTTGATTAGAATGTACTCCACCCCAAAATACTCCACATATAGGCTTCCTGGAAATCTTTTCTTCTATCAACATTTATTTATTAGTTTTTACACAAAACCATGCATATACATTTGCTTCTGTTTTGAATTAAAGCACTAGATCCGATAAAACACTAACGACTTTTATTATTTCAAGATTATCAGTTAATAAAGGCTCGCCTATTATTATTATATCACATATTATAACACAAATATTTCATTACTGTTTTAAATATCACAACTAAAGGCCTTAATATAATTAGCATAATTAAAATAGCAACTCAAAAATGCTACTGTATACAGTGGTCCCACTTTATAGGTGGCCTTAACTAATATGTACTTACACTGAAGCTAAGAATTTGTTACAATGTACTTATTGAGTAAATATATGTTTTACATTGTACTCATGCTTGATTAAAGAATTGCATGTAATTAAATCTGTAATTATTTTTTTGTAATTAGATTTATGAGTACACAGTTGACCATCCTATACACCTTAACCCACCCTTAAACCTGCCCATACCAACAAATCTGTCCCTAATACTACTCTTATCCCACCTCAAGAACATAAGTGTTCGGCAACACATTACAAGTATATTGTATTTATATTTTGATATAAGTACATAGTATTTAAGGCCTCCTAATATAAAGTGGAGCCGTAGTTTTTAATAATAAAGGGTAGTTTTTAAAACCACTGAAGAACCATTAAATAATGAAATGCATTTATCAAGTCCGTTCAAGGCAAATAATTTTACTTAGTGGCCATCTTTAAAATGCCTCTCATCTCAATTGCAGCTTTTAATGAAAAGACAAATATATCATATGTTTGTTTAATACAGATTACAAAAACAGAGATCATTTGGTTTCAGGTGTAATTGGTTCAATTAAAAGTAGATATTTCAAGCATTACTTACTTACTCCCAGGGCCATTTATATCGAAGTTGGTATTTATCCGCATCATATTGGTGTTTCGTAACAGTTTTTAGTAACTAGTTTTTATGAGGTGGGTTTTTCTATAATGAATTTATTACAGTAAAAACATAAACAATTCCATTTATAACACAAGCTCAGTGCTGAGAAAACACAATGAAAAAATTGTCTACAAAACCATTGCAAATTATTTATATAAACAAACAAATTAAACTTAGTAATGTACATTTAATAACTTCATTTGTTTGTTTAAATTCAGCCCAAATAAATAGTTTACCACTGAACTTAAGAAAAAATTGTAAATCCAAGGAATCATCTTTTAATAATTTTTTCAGTACACTAGTCAAGCGAGCAAGTGACAGTATTTAAAATTGACATATTAAAAGTTCATTTACAACATTTAGATGACACATTTATATTTAGTTGGCTTTTTTGTAGCTTCTCATATTAACAAAGAAACAAATAGTTACTTTAAATTCTTAATGACTATCTCTGTCAAAGGCATTCGTCCCAACCAACTCCCCATCATCCTCCTACTCTTTTTAGAAGGGATGGTGTGCCAAAGGGTTACCATTGGCCAACTTTGGCCCACAGGCCCTACTTTGGGCACCTCTGAACTAGAGCATCCATATTGATATATTGCATTTTTCCCATTTAAAACTATAAGAGTGACATGTCTCGTGCATTCTATAATGTTTGGCTTGAATAATATGGATTTGAATGGCTATTAAAGTCTCTATTTTTCAGTGTTTTCTCTCAGTTCTTTTAGGCTGGAATACCCTACACGGCTTTTGCCCTAATCTTAATTCCTCACTGGATTAACTGCACAGCCTTTAGTATTTGTGTATTCTCTAATTCCAAACCGTTCATTTGCATTGCCGTGATCATTCCTGAAGGTCATCTTTGGTAAGACTTGAAAGACGGAGAGGGAGTAGAAGCATTATGTAAGACACTGGATAGCCTGTGTGTTTGTTTTGTGCATTTGCAAGGCCGATTTGGGAGAGTTTAGAGAGAAAATATTCATGAATGTGTCGTTTGATGTCGGCAAGTATTGTTTAGCTCTTAATACCAGGAGAGGTGCTTTACGCTGCCAGCTCTTCCTGTTTGTTATGATTAGAGTTCAGCAGCTCATGGCCTTTCGCCTCATCTCAACCAGTGTTTTTCCTCCAGAGGGAAGATGCGTATTTGATGTGGTGCGAAGATGCAGTTTTGTGCATTTTAAGCAGTGCTCTACCATTGGATTTGGGAGTTGTTTCATTGATTGCAACGGAAGGTTTTTAAAATATATATTTTTTGTCATCAAAAACGAATGCAGTTCTTGAGGACAAACTCCCTTATTCGCTCAACAGATACATAAAATATTCAAACAATCACCACTTGTCCTTAAAGAAGCAAAGCAATTCTGAAAGGACAAAATTCTTTCGATTGAATGAATTAATTGTTTCTTTTTGTTACAGATTTTTGAAGCACTTTAAATATAATTTAATTCACTTAGAACTATTCCGAGGTTTAACAGCAAAACAATTTAACATAATTTGGCAGACATTAATAGAATGATTGAATACGCTTCACTGTTATGATTCACTTCAAAGGAAATAATAGGTTAGCTAAAGAATAAACATCTCAGCACGAACCACAACAGTCTGATAAAAGCTTATCACTAAGGGTTTTTGAGTTGTTTCCCTCTTTAAATTTAAAGATCCAGCAGGTTTCAAGTTTTGTTCTTTTACATTGCAGGTCACTTTTCCCCTTGGAAGACCACTAAACAGGTAAAACGTATCGTATTCAAGCCCTCTAATTGTAATTAATAAACTAACAGCAACTGTCCTCTAACAGTTATGTCAGATTATACATTATACAGAAATAACCATTGAGCTTTATTACTAAGATAAATGCATAGTAGATGCTTTATTATATTACTATAACACATTACTACTAACACATTATTATAACTGCATTCTACTAAGCCAACAAAAAGCACTAATTTTCCTCATATATACACCAATACAACATATACCACAACTTATTTAGAATTTTGTGGGATTCAAAACATACACACATTATAAATAGAGTATAGAGAGCTTGTTTGGCATGCTTTCCCGGGAGAGAGCCACATAAGATCTTCGAGCCCGGGGCTCCCTCCCCGTTTGCAAGGCGAGAGGGGAGTTTGAGCCAAGGTAGATCTCGAACTCCCCAGCTGTAGTAACTAATGAACAGATAGGGATTGCTCTTAAGAGATAACTATTTACTAGGAGCATGTCTATGGTGCCGATTTGGATTAGTGAATTAACTTAGGTTGCATGTATTTTGTCGGTGGGAGGAAATCGAGAACCCGGGGGAAACCCAACTGAGCACAGAAACGTCGGCTGGCTTGGTAAGGACTAGAACCGGTGACGTTCTTGCTGTGTGGCAACAGTGCTATCCACTGGGCCACCGTGCCACCCATCTAGGAAAGGAGGAGGAGTTGGGGTGGAAGTGGGGGTTCTTCAAAACGAAGATGGCTGTCATGGAACATAGGGTATTTATTGTGGCTTAGGAGTCATCTGATTGGTGAATCATGAATTGAATAATGTGAGGCCAGCTGCAAGCAATCATAAGCATGTGATGCTCTCAAAATGAGTTTATAAATAAACTTCACTAAATATGAAATACAACAAAAATCTAAAATATGGTGAGGTTGGCATGAAAATGTGACATTTTTTTTTGAGTGAGTTTTAAAATGAGTGAGTTTTAAAAATCCAGTAGTTCAAGACATTGAAAAACATGGGAATTCAAGTCAAAATAAGCACATGTGATCATTTTACAGTTGAGAACAGATTCTTGAATTCACTGCACCTTCACTAATCTGTTCTCACTAACCAGTGTGCTGTGTAATGTGGCACATAAAGCCCTGACCCTGAGTCTGCCACGTCCACTGACTCTCATCCAGCTTCTCGTCTGCTTGACCACATCCTACAGAAAGTCTTTTTCAATAAACACACATCTTTATATGTAGAGTGCAATATGTGAAGAAAACCACATTCATTGAATAAACATAATACTGTTTGATTAAATGAATAATTCATTTTAAAAATTCTTTCACCATACACTTACCCTCCAAACCTGTTTGAGTTTCTTTCTACTTTTGAACACAAAGGAAGACATTTTGAAAAAAAAGGTGAAACCTGTAACCATTGACTTTCATAGTATTTGACTTCCTCCGGTGGATGTCAGGGGTTACAGGTTTTCAGCTTTCTTCAAAATATTTGTCTTTGTGTTCGGCGGAGTAAAGAAACTCATTAAGCTTTGGAACCACTTGAATAAATAGTACATTGAGTACATTTTCATGTGTTGGTGGACCATTCTTTAAAGACTTATGTTTTGTTAGAGTTAGAATCATAAAGTCTCCCACAAATGCACACTGCAAATCACTATTACAAACAAACATTAACATAACCAAATAAACATATTTGACATGGTTTTGTAAGATTTTGGTATATTACAAACATCCTGAATGTGTTGTATCTTGCATTTTCGAAAACTGAAAAGATCATTTTCCACACTGCTTTAGTGTAAGGCATTAATAATACTGTGAATTTATGCCATACAGAAACTACTGTCAAGCAAAAACACTGACTTTTGAACTATGTATGTCTCTCTGATACTCTCGTGATCTCATAGACTGAATCGTCTCTCAGGGAAGTGAAACATGTTTTCATCAATAATTAAGTGAATCATCTTCTCTTAGGATAAGTACACACATAATCTCATAAATAAAGAAAAAATGAAGCATTATCTATTACTGGTCATTATTTGTCACATCAGAAGACATAATACAGATTTAAATGTTGAAAATATGGTAACATTTGAGTTTAAATACCAATTTTCACTAATAACTAGTGATTTATTACCTGCATATTATTCAGTTATTGGCTGTTTATTGGTACTTATAAATTACACATTCTACATAATGTTATTCTACATCCTTAATCCTATTTAATACAGAAACCGACCTACCACCTTTATAACTATTAAAAACATCAAATTAAGTGCTAAAAGTTATAGTTAATGGTTTATTAATAACGAGAATTTTACCTGAAAGTACAGTGTGACCGAAAATACATAGATAACATTCTACATTGACCAGTTTTTATATTGTTTTTTATAGTGTGCAATACAACCACCACTATTAAAATCTCTGAAAATGTTGTTCAGTGTTCAATGGGCCTTTAAAAACATTTTGTAGGTATGGTTAGGTTAGCTAGAAATTGCATCTATTTTGATGCAATTTGAAGAAGAATTCCGTTAAAAATTTTGTAATCACAACTGAAAAGATTTTGGAAATTCACTATGATTCATTGAAAAGTTTTGATGCACATGTGTTTTGATTGAATACATTTTAATAATGGAACTTTTTCATATCTATCACTGATTGCCATTTATTCTTAAATTCCAAGATCAATTTTTTAGTCTCTGATGTTTCAATTGACAAAACTTCAGCATACTTAAAAAAAAATGCTGAGTTGTTTTAACCCAAGGGCGACACTGTGGCTCAGTGGTTAGTCGTCGCTGGTTTGAGTCCCGGCTGGGACACAGCATTTCTGTGTGGAGTTTGCATGTTCTCCCCGTGTTCGCATGGGTTTCCTTCAGATGATCTGGTTTCCCCCACAATCCAAATACATGCGCTATAGGTTAATTGAATAAACTAAATTGTCCATAGTATATGTGTGTGAATGAGAGTGTATGGATGTTTCCCAGTTCTGGGTTGCAGCATGCTGTGTAAAATACATGCTGGATTAGTTCATTCCGTTATGGCGAGCTCTGATAAATAAATGGAACAAGCTGAAAAGAGAATGAATGAATGAATGAATGTTTTAACCCAAAAACTTAAAGTTAAACATTTTCTTTAAAACAATTTTAACATTTAAGTTGGTTTTAACTATATTTTACCCAGCTTTGACATGAAACAACTAAGCATTTCTAAGACTGTAAACATGTAGAGTACACCTTTTATCCAGTAATAGTAAAAAAAAACTTATTTATTTTTATTTATTTATTACTTTAGATGTATTACTTTTGACATTTGACTTTTGATGTACTATATTTGGTCATATACACTCAAAAAAAAAAAAAACTAGGTTGTTTCAATCTAAATGTGGGTAAAGTATGTACCAAATGCACTGAGACTAAATATTTCTACCTTGGTTTTACATTGCCTTTATCTCTTTTGTAAAACCGTGCTTCACTAAACTTAAACCTGAGCACTCACAAATACAACACCATATATAGTAAGCCACGAGCAAACTCACCACTCCAGAAAAGTTGTCCACATGGAGATAGATAGTTGAGGTAAATGTATTAAATTACAATAAAAGACACAATTAAGTTCTGTTGTGGTATTTATTTGGTGTTAAATCCTTTACTTTTCCTAGTAAATATCAGTAATGTGAAAAGGAACAAAACGTATCATATAGTTTTACTTCAGTCAAACATGTTTAAATACATTTCTTGTGGTTTCACAAATATACAGGCTGAAGCACCTATTTCCAATGAGCCTTTGTGTCGAATCGTGACTTCAAAAACGAGATACAATACATACCTAACCATAATTTTTTATGTGCCTTAACACTCACAGCTATTTTTGTTTTAAATCCCAGCCTAGTCTCTTTGCACAGTTGATAAATTGACTGATTTTTCTCGCCACTACAGTTCTTTGAGCCGCTGGCCGCTACACTGTCATTCTTCAACACATATCTTTATATCAGTCTCTCTAGGGAACAGAACTGGGACAGAGCAAAAGCACCCGCTGCTGCAGTACAGTAGAGCTGCTCCGTCTTTATCATATCTCCTCCTCTCTAATTAATACTGCCCTTTAATTAGACTTTATTTGCTTTAAGAATATCTTCACAGCCAGAAAGAGTTTCATGACTGGAAAATCTTAAAGTGGCCTGACTTTTTCTGCAATTATCCATGCCCAAAGTATATTATCCTTGGTTGAATGTCACAGTTTATTGGTCGAAGCAATGAATCATTCTGTCGATTGAACCAGTAGGTGATACAATAGCTTCTGGTACAGACCATATAATTTGAAGTTAAAATGCCAAAAATGTAAACCCATATGAGATTAAATAAATGAATCAACATGCTTAAATAAATATGGGACTAAGATTTTTTTTTTCAAATTGACAAATATAAATATAAGTTGGGTTTTTTCTTAGGCACATTTTATCAGTTCCAAACCTCATTAGTCTTAATAACTATTATTTATTTTAATCATTAATGAAGGATATATAACTGTTACGAAAGTCTAAAGGGGTCAAATTTCCTTTATTCAGAATTATTAAAGACATAGTTCACCCAAAAAGTTCAATTCTGCCATTATCTACCCACCCTACACTTGTTCTAAACCAAAGTTGATGTTTTTTTCTGTTTAACTAAAAAGAAGAAGGAAAAAACAGACATTTACAGTACTTTCATACAATTTCTCTGTTCCTACTATGGATGTCAATGGACATTTTATCCCTGGCGTTTTTCAAAATATTGTGCTTTGTGTTTAACAGAACAAAGAAAAGTATAAAACTTTAGACCACTTGAGTGTGAGTAAATGAAGAGGACATTTACTTTATTGGGTGAACTATCCCTTTAAGCTTTTCTGTTACAATTCAATTGGCTAAAAATAAGATGCAGCACAATGCTATAGAAAAACAATCTCATGGAATAATCAATGGAGCATTAGGGTGACAAAACACAGGTGGAGAAGAACAGATTGTAGGAATTAAGGTGAAGAATTAGGTGTTAAACCAAGAATTAAACCTGAAACCCTTTAATCTCTTGTAAAATCGTGTTTCAGGATTGAAAGTCTCTGAGAGTCTGACATCTTGTATGTCTAGATTCTAAGTAAGAAAAAAAAAACGTCAGTTTACAGGTTTCAAGGCTAAGGACATTTTCTACTGGCCCGACTTGACCAGTGGTTCAGATTTTTTTTGCCCTGCCAAAATTTTCACTGGCCCCACCAAAATAATAAATAAATAATAAATAAATAGATAAATAAATAAATACAAATGGCTATTTCTTAGCCACATATTTTAAATAATATGTCAAAAATAATGTCTGTGAATCTAGAATTTAAATATTTTTAAAATGTAAAATATAGCAGTATGAAATTGTGCAGGTATTTTATTGCAAAACAAAAGGTAGCTGACATAAAACTATACAAAACATCACTTCATTTTTTTTCGTTGTGTTGTACCCATGTAAATATCTGTTTCCACAACGTTAGAAAAAGACGTTTTCTTTTAGCCTCATAATTTGATGTTGGCGTCATGTTGCCGTCTCTTAACTATACTGGTTTTTACCAGGTTGTAAAAAAAATAACGTGTTCACATTATCCAATCAGATAAAAAGAACCAAAAAGCATTATGGTGTTTACGACTTCATAGAAAAGGTAGCATTTTAAGACTTAAAAGCACAAATTGTTTCTTGATTCTAAATTTTGTAACAAGGCAGCACTGGCCTGATCGAGCCAGTATTGATTCTCTCTACTGTCCCGATTCCGAACATCTCTCACGCTGGCCCCAGGCCATTGGGCAGTCCTTATTGTTGAGCCCTTGTTTATAAAGGAAATTTAATAATTTTTGACTTTATAGTGTGTTATATCTAGTTTTTGGGCTATTATTCCTGTAAAAGGAAACCTGCTTAATAACTATACACCCCCTCACTAAAATGTATATATTACTTTTTGGTTCAAATTAATAGTAGTTGGTTAGACCGCTGTGGTTAGGAATTAGTAAAATGCTGTTGGCAAAGTTACAATAGTGTTTAATAAATGAATTTTTTTGGGGGGGGGGGATATTTAAAATATTTTACTTTAGAAAAAAAATAAATAAATTAAAAAACAGGTATATTTATCTTTAAATTTAATACATCTGGGGACTTTTTTCTGAATGATTGATTGATTGATTAAAACAGTCTGAAAGAACTGAATCACTCGGTCACTAAACCAGTTTCACTTGCAAAAATGAATTAAAATGAATTCAGTAGTTCATTTTCTGAATTCAAAAATAAATATATTCACACTTTACTGTAAAAAATAGCAGTCAAATCTCGTGTCAAATCTAATCAAAGCATGAAATCTGTTCAGACTTGCAGTTGTTGCAAAATAAAAAATAATTCTGCATACAACTCTGCAGCTTTTACAAATCTTTTTCAAAAGAAAAAAGGCACAAACCTCTTCCAAGCCTATTTGCTCAAATGTGTCCCTCTTTACTCTTTTCAGACTATGTTACGTCCATTATGCAAAGCAGATTTTAGTGTGTATGGATGCATAAAATATCCAATAGGCTTATTATAATATCAAATGTTTTGTTGCAATTTCTTGCTTAAACATTTATCACAAAATATGGTGTTATCATGATATTTACCTAAGCTGTGAAAAAAGGAAATGTATAAGTTATAAAAAATGATAATATGCTCAAAAGGATTCTAAAGTAATAAGTAAGTAACTTGATAAGAAATAAATAACACTGTAGTCAACACCAGTAAGACACATTTTTAAAGTTAGTTTTAAAACAAACTAAATTGTATTAGTTAAATCCACTTAATAAAACAATTGCAAATTCAGATTTATATGGGTTGTTCGAAATTAGCATTTCTGAAGATTAATTAATGTTTTTGAAATGTTTAATACTAAAATTAATTTTAAAAGGAGCACACACTCATGATTGACCCAGCTGGCCCACATTAGCTAATCATTATTCTCCAATCAAAGGATCCCAAAACACTATCCTAATTTCCTTTCTACAACTATATTTGTCTGGAAGAAACCCCTTTTCCCCCCTTCTTCCACCTTTATCCAGAATGCGCGGCACGGCGGCCCAGTGACTAGCACTGTTGCCCTATAGCAAAAATACCAACGGTCCTCGCTGGGCCATATAGTATTTCTGTGCAGAGTTTGCATGTTATCCTCATGGGTTTCTCCTGGGTTCCCTGGTTTCCTCCCACTGTCCAATTATGCTTTATATCATAGACAAAATAAGCCTAGTTCATTTTTATAAATGTTTGCTCTCGGGAAGTTCACCTTAGTCTCAGTAGTGGGGGAGTTTTGAGATCAACCAATCTCCTCTCGGCCTGCGAAAGGGAGGGATCCCTGGGCCCGAGGATCCCTTGAGCTCAAGGCTCTCTCCCGGGACAGCATGGCAAACAAGCTACTTACAAATCATGAGCTAAGTGTGATCTCTTGAAATGTTCATTGTGAGTTAAGTTAAATGAACTAATGTTAACAAATGGAGCCTTGTTGTACAGCGTTAATCAACAATATGCCTATAAATATTTCGAAAATTGTAGAATGTCTTAGACCAGATTTATAAGTGAAAATATATAGGCTTCAGTAATTAAGTTATTCAATAATAGAGCTTAAATAACAAATAATTATTCACAGTAATTGGAAGTGTCAACGATAACAACATCATGCATGTTCATTATCACAATATATTGCAATATTAAACACCAGCACAGGCCTGATACATACATAGTAATTGTTTCATGTAATTTATTGAGTCATATTTCTCTTATAAGCTACTTAGAGTCTGTTGTCCAGACTTTTGAACATTGCGACCTTACTTGACCTGACTATTAAAGACTAAAATCAGTGTCTTTTCTTTTCCTCTCTCAGCAATAAACTCCTTAGCCTCATTTTCTTTCTCAGTTAATTCTCAGTCTTTCAGATGAGGAGTCTGTGATCAAGTTTAAAACATCAAATATTCATTACTAGCAGCATTTTTTATTAATCGCAAACCTGAACGGAACCCAAACATGACAGGAACCAACCGAAAGCGTTTGTCCTTTATCAGCCGCAGAACATTGAGGACTGTTTGCTCTGAGCGAAAAATATATATTTGCATGAGCTTGAACGTCATGGTGCTTTGCTCAAGCAGTAATAACATCATCTATGAGCTCATGTGTGTGTGTGCTTAAGTTTATTTGGCAGTGACACATTTTAATCTGTTTGTTTCACAGTTGCACACAGCAGCCCAGAGGCATTTGCCTTCTCCAGATTAGCATGCTAACACTGACCTCCTTTAATAAGCCTTGGCATCTTACTCATCCTGGCATCTTCTTTCTTGATTTGTTTTTCCCCCTTTACTTCAATTATGCCTTTTGTTTGGCTTTGCATTTTGGCATGAAGCCAAATCCATTTGTTTAATTTAAAAACTTCTTCTTTTCTGAATTGGAAGACGCTCTGCACACTTGTCATCCAGACTTGGGCAAAATATTAAATTTAATCACCTCCATTTTGATTTATGAGTTGGAAATGAACTGTCCATGACCTGACAGGAACATGAATTGGAATTTTAATCTGAATGACTGGAAGCGCAATTATGAAATGTGGTTCAAATCATTTTAACAGGTAATTGCCTTCAGGAAAATGAAGTTCTTCAAATGTAGTTTGGTCTTAAAATACCGTTTTTATCATTATTTTTTAAAGAGTTAAACAATTCTTATTGTTATGAATTAGATTTAGTGAGGTCATATACTGTACATGTCCCCTTTTGGATGAATATTTTTACTTAAAGGGTATTTGCACTTACTATTGCTTACTTTTATCATCTTCACACCAAGACCTTTTTGAATAGGACATTAAATCTTATGAAGATTTGGAGTATCATAAAATGCAGGTCATTGGCTCCTTGCACTTTAGGAGCCCGAAAAACATATACAGGTAAAATAAAAATGACCCATCTGTAATACCATCTGCTAAAGATTTGGATTAACTCTAAAGGTTATTGCACACTGAATCTGAAATTTTCACCTGTAATTTTCGCATTTTGAAAAATAAATTCAACCCCACAATGTGTCAATCGTAGTAAGCCGACTTATAAGCGAAAAGCACAATCTAAAATGGCATCGGAGAACCTAATCCACATATATTGTAATAAGCTGCCTTATAAGCGAAAAGCTAAATCCAAAATGGCATCGTAGAAACTAATCAAATTATATAAATGTAATAAAAATATTGTAGTAATATTTTTTCAATGATACTGTGTTATGTATTTTGCTTTGTTTGGAATTAATATGTATAGCTGAGGTCAGTTATTGGCCAGTTTTTTATAGCACCTCTAAAACACTGTGGAAAATGATTAAATATTTTATTTTATTTTTATTAATAATTTTATATATATATATATATATATATATATATATATATATATATATATATATATATATATATATATATATATGACCAGTAATGATATACAGCCATATCTCACTGCTACGAGTGTGATATTGCGTTTATACAACAGTTTGATGGCATAATCATGTATATAAAAAAAAAAAATCAAACGGAGAGTCTCAAAAAACGTTTTGTATGAGTAACTACTTTCTTCCACCATTCATTCTACAATTGACATCAGAACAGCAGAAACCGTTGAAACGTCTTAACAAACATGTCTTAACACATGTAACTTAACAACCGTCACTTTAGATCTAGTATTTGAGAGATTCTCTTGCTAGCATAATGTCTAAAATGATGACCAAGCAGATGATTTTGCTCACATTTTGAGATTAAATGGCTGAACGGCATGAAATCCTATTCGTCTACAAAAGGTTTCCCAGTATTTCTCTGTTGCAATTGGGATATCACAATAATTAACCCCGAAAAAGCCAAAGGAAAGCAATCACTAATAGAATACTATGTTATAACTACAGCCCTACAACATACAAAAGAGAGAGATTGTTTGAATGTTACTTACCTGTTTTATAATGATTTGATCCGCTGTAGTTTTGAAATACGAGGATTTTTTTCCCCTAAGAACTTTATGCAGTCGTCAGCAGAACGTCAACCGTCTTTGCTCTACTGCAGGCTGATGATCGATAACGCACTGAATCTCCTAAATTATGAATATTTAAGATAATAAACTGCATAGTTGCAATTTAAACAACTACATTCTAGCCTAAAAAGCCTCAAAAGAACATTATGTTGTCCAACAGCTGCAATATTTGTCAGACTGTAATACTCTGCTTGCCACTCTGTGGACAAAGTAATATACAAGAGTATCAGCCAATCAGATTCGGTAACCAGACAAAACTGTTATATGCTTATTATTAAAAATATATATTATTATTTATTTTTGTGTCATTGTTTCTCTATAGCTGAACCATCTCGATTATAAAAACAGCATAGTTTCTCAATAATCACTTCAAATCCCAAAAGGACAAGATGACAAGGAGACATAAGGGAGTGAAACTGCACATAATTTCAAACCAAGCAATCAAACCATTTGTGAAAATATGTGCTTTGATTTCAGAAAAAGTAGACCTTTATGATTGCTCGCGTTTGTGCATTCCGCTTGCAAAACCTAATATTGGTTGTGGTTTGGAGAGCCTGATATAGTGGAGTGGTTTGGAAATGTTTGGCCCACAGCTGCATTATCATGAGAAAACACCAAGATTACATTCAGTACCGTCAGCACTAGAGAAATGCGAGAAGTGTCCTTGATGAGTCCTTATTTTGCTGAGCTAGAACCAACTCGCCATGCATTGTGTGTGTACGCTTCATTTAAAAACTAATTACCGCAAAGAAAGCGACTTCATTGTTAAACACATCCCCATCCCACAGCCATTGAAACTCATGACTAGAAAAGCACAGTGTGCTTACACAATTCAGCCCAGCCTACTGAAAAACAACAACAACAACAATAATAAAAACTAAAAACTAAAAAAAAGAAATGTGTAATGGTTATAATAGAAATACTTGCTTTCTGCTGCTATTATTTTAACATATTCAAATCAATAAATCCTAATGTAATATGTACTAAAACACTACAAATTAGGGCTGCATGATTTTGATAAAACTGACACTGCAATGTTTTATTATGCGATACATATTGCAATTGTTGAGTATAATCTCATTAGATGAAGTGAATAGCTATATCTGGAAAGAATTCATAATTTTAGATTGATTAAGATGATTTTGTAAGGATCATCTGCAAACAATATTATAAAATAACACTGTGTTGTCTTCATCGTATATATACATAAATACAATTAATCTTTCCTAAAGTTACAAAGTGTTATGTAAAGTTACTTTTGAAAGTAATCCATTACAATATTGAGTTATTCCCCAAAAAAGTAACTAATTTAGTAATTTTTTATGGTAAGTGATGCATTACATTATTTTTAAGTTATTTTTCCATTTTTTTTCTCAAATTAATGCATTAGAAAAGTACGTAACTCACATTACTTACAACCCTTGTTACAAACATTATATTTTCTTCTGCCTGAATGTTGAACGTTCACACAGTCACATGCCTTAAAGACACAATAAAATAATTATTAAACTTTGCAGTGGTTCATGTGTGTTTCCAACTGTTTCTCTTAATCAATTAGATTTCTTCTTAACATCCCAGCAGACACACATCATAGAACATTAAAATTAGGTAAGATTTAGGTCACCAGCGTCTGGGGACAAAGTTATTTTGACTTCCAATAATGACATTAAATGACGTTGATATTTGGTTGATATTAGGTTGTGTTCGAAAGTGACCAAATCCAACATCACATTTTAAACCGCCATATTGATGTCAAATAATGACCTTTATTCGTCAGGTATGACAACCAAATTCCAACTTCTGCATAAGCATTGTAATGCTTATTATGATATTTGTTTTGGAAACCATTAAAACATCTATACTGGTTTGAACTAGTTTTTAACAGCAGTGGTATTGATGAAGATGACTGAAGGCTTTACTGAATGCTGGTGTATTTGCAGGTTTTGGAGCATTGGGATCCTCTCAGCAGTCCCACAACTAGTCTATCTGTCCATGCTCTTCCTCACAGCGCTCCATATCTGCACTGGCCTTCAGGTCCAGAATTTGACCTGGCCAAACCTGACCCTTATGACCTGTATGAGAAGTCCAGGGCTATCTATGAGAATAGGCGTAAGTAAAGGAACCACATTTTCCTAGCACCAGAAGCTAGCATTGATGTATGCTTTACCTGCTTTGTTTCTTCTGAAATTGGCACATGCTAATACAAACTTCAATTGAATTTGATTCAGTTGAATCACGTGGAACATTTGAGAGTGTTTTTGGTTTCTTTTCTGGATTTTGAATATCTTGTGACGTTTTGAGAGAACTTGTTGTTGTTGTGGAGTGAATAAATGTTTATAGTTTGCCCTTAAAAAAATGACATTTACTGCTATAAGTCTTCAATGACCATTATGTCAGCTCTCAGTCTCACCAAACTCTTTTCACTTTTGCATCTTACAGTCTGCGTTCTTCTCGCGGTGTGTGTTTTGAGGTTGTTGTGTCTTGTCAATTTGG
The DNA here is from genome assembly GCF_052040795.2 of Danio rerio. Taxonomy (NCBI): domain Eukaryota; kingdom Metazoa; phylum Chordata; class Actinopteri; order Cypriniformes; family Danionidae; genus Danio; species Danio rerio. The sequence continues at coordinate 23,354,496 of NC_141024.2, read as the reverse complement.
AATCGAGATCTGTAGAGCTGTAGAAAAAGCCTGGGAAACTTCAGTGACCTCGCAGTGCGTTTTTGACGTTGCGTAACACTTTGAATTATTAAAGGCGGTACTTTTTTAACCAAATTTAGAGACGCTAGTTACCACACATACAGACTTTCTGAACTTTCTGAGTTCCCCGTGAACCATCATTCATATTCATTGCATTTTAAGCATAAGCATATGTTTAATTCAGCAAATAGTGGGAAATGTGTCAGCTCATATGAATATACTCACTCCCAGCGTGCTATTGCCTGCATATTGAACAGATACATTTGAACTGTCAATGGTCGCATTTCTTTATATATATATATATTGCAGGTAAATATAACATGAATTGCCATACATGTGGGTTCAGCTGTTGGAGATGCAATATGTAGTGACACAGTATGTAGACATTAAAAAGTCCTATAAGGTAGTGTGTCAGTCAGTTTTCATGAGGGGTGATGAATTTATAATGAGCAAATTTCAGGTCTAAGTATCTAAGAAAGGGTTCCCAGGTAGCAAGGAATATTTCGTTAGAGTTGGACCTAATAAATCTGAACCTTTCCAAGTGGATAACGGAGACCATATCTATTAACCAGGTTAGAAAAGAAGTAGGTAAAAAATTTACAGTTCTTTTGTATTAGCTGCTTGGCCACAGTCATGCCTAGAGTAAGGGCTTGTTGGAGATGTTTTGGAATGGTGAGGGAGTGTTCTGAAAAACCAAAAATAGCAAGCTCTGTGTCCGGTTGGAGGGAAATATTACAGGCCTTGGAGTAAAAATCTAAAATCTTTGTCCAAAAATAGACCTGAACGCATGACCTGTGGTGTCCTCTGTAATTTTACACTTGTCACACATAGGTGAAATAGAGGGATAAAAATTTTTGTAATTTGGTTTTGGCATAGTGCAGGTGATGCATAACTTTGAACTGTATTAACTGGTGCCCACTGTTTATCGAACAGGACCGTACAGTAGTCAGGCACTTTTCCCATAGTTCCCCCTGATATATCAATTCCAAGTTCATCCTCCCAAGCCAGTTTAAATTTCTCATTAGAAGTTGAGGCAAAGGTTTCAAACAACCCAACAAAATTTGAAATAAGATGAGTGGACAGCGGGGGGTTCAAGAAGAATAGTCACATTTCTAAAGGTGAATTTATATTGAACAGCGATTAAATCAATAGAGGTCTGTTTGGCTTCACATTATTACTCTTTTCTCTGTGCATTTACATAAATCTGAACTGGTGTATATCATGCTAGACGTTTTTTTCTAGTGTTTTAAATCAGCAGGGATTTGATGTGCGCTTCCTCATTAATGTTTCCTATTTTACACCACCACCTTTATTTCATATATTGTTTTATTTTTAGTATTTGCAGCTACAGATGACAGGTTGGCAGTGGGTTTATTGGTTGATACAGTATATGTTGGTGTTGTTTGTGTATGCTATTATCTTGTGCGGAATGATCTGTTATAGATTTGTGAGTTTCCTCTAGTATTTCTTTTTACTTTGTGTCGTTATTATCATTAGGAGTACTACTGTATGTTGCTCTGACACTTTAGCATCTATTGTACGGAATTTCTAACTCCAGGTAAGTATGCTCATTTACTTGATTACATTTTCTATTTTTCTTTTGTGAGACATGTTTCATATTTTATGATTAAGGCAGTTTGAACAGAATGTTTTAGTGGGTTCAATCATAACTCAGGGCCATTCACACAGGTCGCATCTTTGGTCAAAAAACATAAGGAATGTGTCTTAAAAAGTGCTTCATATGTTTACATAAAGCTTGTAATTTATACTTTTAATCTGTTCTTTGCTTTTACATGCCTGACCAAGAGGATTTCAGAAATGATTGAAATTACTTGCCTTAAAGAGTTTTTGGTCAACAAAATATTGGTCCACAGCTTTAGATCTGGCATTGATGAGTGGTGCTTTGTAAAAGTAAGAATTGGAAAAGTATAAAGTAGCGTAATGGACTGGAAAAAAATTATCTGTGTGAATAATACCTTAATGTTTTAAAACTGTTTGAATATTATTGCATCCATATTGCTGTAAAGATTTTGCCATCTTTCTTTCTGGTCTTTCCAAATTCTTAACATTGCAGTAATACCTAGTACAATTATATACAAATATTCTGCTAATTTCAATACATATTTATGTGATCTTTGAAGCCTGAAGGCATGAGGAAAGTAACTATTTTTTGTTATGTCATAAAACTGGCTAATTTATATGAACTTATACAATTTTTCTTTTAATGAAAATGTAAGATATTTAAACGGAGGTGTCCCCCCACCCCCCAACCTAAATGTATTTGGGGAATGAGCTAATCAAGCTAAACTTTACAAATGATATTGTACAAATGAATGAATAAGAATTGGATACTAAATCAAAATTTTACAAATTGTTATCCAGTGTTTTATTCTGCTTATTTATGTAGTTGTTTTATACTTGGGATTTTTCCATGTATTATATACTGCAAATTGTAAATTTAGTCATTTGAAATAATTTGAATTTCTTAAAACATTCAGAAATAGTGCAGTTTAAGGATTAATCATAAATTAACCGCGTATAAAATAAATGTTTGTACTTACATAATCAAATTTTTCTATGCATGTATGTACATATATAACTGGATGTGTGTATTTATATACACATAATAAATATACCCAATTATTTTGTAAACACAAAATCGTTCAAAATCTTGTTTCCTCTACTAAATTAAAAAAAGAAAGGTAACTGCCATGTATTCAGATTTTTGTTTCTTTCTTAAAGTAAAAAAAAAAAAGCAATTGTAAGAAAATGCTATTTTTCCCCTTCTGAATTGGACTTCATAATTCCAAGTTTTTATCTCCTATTTCTATTTAAATCCATCAGTTCTGTTTATATAACTAGCAAATATGTAATCATTTAATAAGCACACATTTAACAATATAAAAAACAGCAGCATCTACATATTACGAAACTCTAAAAGCATGCAAAATCTCACAGAGATGCACACAAACACTATGATGTAATTTGACTATTTTAATGTATTTTAATGTCAGTTGTAATGTATTTTGATGTAATTTGATTTAACTGATTGATTTCAAAAGAGATAATTTGCTTAAAATAATCAAAGTAATGGAAAATGCCAGACCAGTCAATTGAAAAGCATGTGATCATCATCACAAAATACACTCATAGTTGTTAAAAATGACTAGCATAGAGGTTTCAAACAGTTAAGCAGAGTTCATTATACAGTACATGTTTTCAGCATCCAGTCTGCTGTGAATCCTGAGATGAACCATACAGAAATTATATAACTCTAATGCCTAAATTAAGCAAGAACTGGCTTCATAACATACTGTACATCCAGTAAAAATGCCACTTGATTTCAAGTCAGTCAGTCGGAGGTTCTCATATCTTGGTGATTGAATGACATTTGTCTTTTAAGCCTCTTTTTTGGGAGCAGTGTACTGTACATTAACCCTATTGCTTTGTAACCACTGAGACAAGTTGTGTATCTACTGTACTGTAGTTCCTATATTTCCAGGTGTATGTTTATATAAGTTGTGATTTATGGGCTGTTCTTGTACCTCTCTCTCTTTCTTAGAGCCAGGCCTTCCTCGAGCGTCCCTCCCTGCTGACCCCTCCGGTGAGTAAATAAATCTACACCCAAAACAGAAACATCTGACACAAAGAGTTCACCAGAAAATACACTCTGGAAGTTTGGAATTCATTGCTTATATCCAGTAGTTGTGACCTGTGTAATTTTTTTTCGTTTCACTTTGTTTTGTCTGGTAAAGTTTTTTTTTTTTGTTTTTTTTTACTATCATCAAATAAATGTTGGATTTACTTACTGAAATTATATGGATTTTTAATTAATGAATTACAAATTAGTTTTTTTTATTTATATATATAATAAAAATGTAATATACAGTCATGTGAAAACATTAGGACATCCTATGAAAGCCTGGGTATTTTGTAAGTTTTTTTAATAAATGATTATTTAATCTCAATTTTAACAATGCAGAAGATAAAGGTAATATAACTAAACAATTTACTGAAACAAAGGCTCTTCAAGACCTTTTGTAAAAAATTTAATTCTACAGAAATGCATATTCTAACTGAGGAAAAAGTTAGGACACCTCACATTTATTTAAATTTAAAATGGCTCAAATCACAGACAGGTGTACCACAACAGGTGCACGTTATTAGTAAATCATTTGAATGAAGTTTGCCCTTTCTAAACCTCTGAAATGTATTTTTGGTGTTCTCCTGACTGTTGAAGTGAAAGTGAGTACCACGGTAAGAGCAAAACAAAATTTAAAAAAAAGAAATTGTAGCAGCCTACAAGTCGGGTAAGGTATTTAAAAAGATCTCAAAAGATTTTGAAATGAGCCATTCCACTCTCCGTAAAATAATCTTTAAATGGAGGGCTATTAGAACAACTGCCAACATGCCAAGGTTTGGTCATCCCAGCAAGTTTACCCTGAGAGCAGACTGCAAGATGAAACAAGAGTTCTCCAAAATGCCTCTTCAATCAGAAAGAGACTGCACAAGTTTAACTTGCATTAGAGGTGTGCAAGGAGGAAACAACATCTAGTCCAGACTGAAGTTTGCCAGAGAATATTGACAAAGACTAGGACTTCTGGAATAATTTTCTTTGGACAGATGAGTCTAAAATTGATTTTTTTGGACACCAGAAACAGCATTTCAGGAAAAGAACTTCATACCTATGAAACACGGTGATGGGAGTGTCATGGTTTGGGATTGCTTTGCTGCAGCAGGACCTGGTCAGCTCACCATCAGAATCCACCATGAATTCTACTGTGTATCAGAGGGTGCTTAAGGAACACATGAGACCATCTATCTGAATATTAAAGCTGAAACATAACTGGACCATGCAACAGGGCAATGACCCTAAACGTACCAGTAAATCAACCAAGAAAATTAAGAAATGAAGAGTGCTGAAATGGCCAAGTCAAAGATCATAATCCTATTGAGATGCTGTGGGGTGACTTGAAATGAGCTGTACATGCAAGAAAACCCTCAAACATCTCACAGCTAAAAGAAATTTGCATTCAAGAGTGAGCTATGCTTTCCTCAGACTAATGTCAGACACTGGTACAAGAAACGTCTCACTGCAGTTATTTCAGGTAACACTAGCTACTAAGGGGTTGGGTGTCCTTACTTTTCCACAGTTAGAATATGCATTTCTGTAGAATTACATTTAGAGAGTATTTTGAAAAAAGTAAATTTTTTTTTAAACCGCACAAAATACCCAGGCTTTTAAAAATGTACAAACGTATAAAGTATAAACTTTTTAAAAACGTACAAAATATCCAGGCTTTCAAAGGGTGTCCTCATTTTTTCACATGACTGTACATTGTACATGTACTATGTCACCTCTGTTTATTTTCTTTACATTTTTTATGTACGAAAATGCTATAATACATTTTTTTGGTTTCCTAAAATCATTTGAAATATAATGAAAATGTATGACATGATTACATTTGCAATTTTAGATTACCGTTTAAATGTATTTTTTGTCATCTTAAATCATTTGACATAAAATTAAAATGTATTATTCAAACAGCCTCCATATTTATCTGTTGTTAATTGTTATTTGCTAAAGCAGTTTTTTCTAAAATGCTATTTTCAAAAATATCATCAAACAAATGCTATTTTTGTCACCTAAAATCATATGATATTTAAAGTATTTCATATGATATATCATATATCAAAGTATTGTATATGAAAAATGAAATTGATTATCAATGAATGACTTTTTTTTATTTAATTTTTTTGTATTGGTAACCTTTGTTCTGCCACTTTATTCTGAATATCATTTATCATCTGTATGTGTTGTTAAAAACAAGATATTTAATCAAAATGTATCACATTATGACAATTAGACAAATACGTATGACAAATTTTATACAGGTAATTTTCATTACATTTTTTGTCAGCTTATGCCACTTATCATTCTCCTTGCCTTGAGAATGAACCTCTCAATACAAGTTCAAGAACATCAAATGGACGAATTAACAAATTAAGTAGTCTGTGAAGAAAAATGGGGGTCTTAAATGTCAACTAGAGCACTAAATTACCCTTGAATTATGAGAGTAGTGTGGAGAAATGACTAAAGTGTGAAGCACTGTGTGTCTTCAGCAGAGTTCCAGGAGGTGGAGGTGCACCTACGCAGACAGAAGTCCGGTTTTGGCTTCAGGATCCTGGGCGGAGAGGAACCAGGACAGCCTGTGAGTCCGAAGGCTCAGGAGAAGGCTCGTACTTCAAAACTAACGCACATGCTTCCTAAAACAACTGTCACTGCTACTGGCTAACATCATAACATCATGTCTGCTTTAAACTTTTGATGTCCATATACAGCTTTAAAGTCCCCCTGAAGTCAAAGTTAACATTCATTGGGGTGTTAACATTAATATGTCAATCTTAAGGTCATCAATAAGCTATTGTGCTTCAAAACAATTACTAAATTTGCATTTAAAAGACATTTACTTTAATTAGTATGGATGAAAATTATTTTATGACATCAATGAGAACTTCAGTGTTTCAATAGATGTTCTGACCAATCAAGTGTTGTCTTGTATCTGAAGTCTCTCCCCTACAAGCTTCAGCTGAAATTGAACAAGTCACTTGTTCGCATGAAATTGACTATGCAAACCAATTGGCAACCTCTTGGTCTCTTATGAAGGCAATGCGGAGGTGACTGAAATTGCAATTCATCAACTGATCAGAAAGGAAGTCAGTTCCAAAGACTCGCAATTGTTAAAATGCCCAACTTTACAGCAAAAAATTACAGTCTGGTACAAAAATTGCTTTCAAACTTATCTGTTTAAATTATATTAGGCCTTAATATTCTGAAAAATTAAGGACATGGCAGATATCTGCTGCTGGCCTTCATGTCACCTCAGCTAATTCCAGACATTGAACTTAGCATGTTTGTCATATTTGTTATTTTGTGTTGGATTATTTCTTACATTTATCAAATAATATGGCATGTCATGTAGTTAATTGTGCTTCAGCCTCCATTTTTCCAGCAATTAATATTTTTACATAATTTTATTTATAATGCATACAATTCTTTTCAAATTCTTTATTTATTTTTTAAAACCTCAATGAACTCCACAATCTGACAAATTGGTCATCTGAAATGCTGTCATACTGTAAATAGCCTAGCATTTATTAACACAGACTATATTTGTAGCATTTTAAAGAAAGTTGTTGAAAAATGTCACAAGAATAATATTTATCATGACTAATGAATTATTATTAAATGATACAACCAAGCACATGTGGCCAGAGCACAAAATAGTCACTTTTAAAGAAGTGTTAAGCTTTTCACCCAAAGAAAAAACAATACAAGGAAAATGCAACCAGGAATCTCTAGCTCCACCCACATCCGGCCTGTTTTTTGATGTGGAAGTGGTCAGTGTGTCGTGCCTCCAAGATAACAATGGTTGGCTCTGGCCACTAGTATCTTTAAAAACCTATGGGTGATGTAGGCGTGTAGGGATACATCGTATTATCGAGAAATAAAAATGCGCCAATGCTTATTGCAAATGTAAATTATTTCATTTACAATATTGAGCAATATATTGTTTAGGGTATACTTTAACCTCAAATGTCATATCTTATTTTTTATAGTATTCAATATCAAGATAATATTATATTGTGTTTGAAAATTGAGATGTGTATCGTGACTTTGTGTAGTTACACCCTTTGTTTATGGTTCAAGCCTAGAGTTCACCTAAATACTTGTATATTTACAGTAAGAAAATAATAAACAGTAACTGAACTTGAGTTAAATAACTAATAACTTGTATTTTATTATTCGTAACAATGACGGGGAGGAGCACGAAATGCCAAGCTGCTGAAATGTGCTGTTATTAATATGCATTGCACACTCGCATACACAATGTCAGCATACGAGCCACTAGGAATGTGAAAAATAGGGCACACACAATTACAATTTTCTAAATGATTGATATGAATTCAGACAGTGTAAATATTATTTCCACTGACCGAATAAAGTCTGTTTTCGCAAGCGAATTTCACTGATTGCTGTATTTCAAAGAGTAGAAATAGTTTGCATTGCTAGTAAAGACTTTTCGTTTTCTTTTATGAGTCAGATTTACTTAAGCTTAACAGAGCTTTGATATAAACAAAAACGCTATTGGCTAATTTTAAAAGGGGGAGGAGCAACTTAATGTACTCCATGCAGCTTTCAAGTATCCGTTGAAATTACATCAGCTACATCAAATAAAGCTGCTGAAGTAAAGGAGACCTTTAGAACAGTGTGTGGTGACAGCATTGTGTCTGTGCAGATCCTGATTGGGGCGATCATTGAGAAGAGTCCTGCTGATAAAGACGGTCGTCTGCGGCCTGGAGATGAGCTGATTTCAGTCGATGGGATCGTGGTGGCTGGAAAACCTCACCGTTACGTCATTGACCTCATGCATGGGGCAGCCCGAACGGGACAGGTCAAGCTCACTGTACGACGAAGAGTTCAGCCCACAGGTGACACATTATGTTTGTTTCGACAACTAACACTGTTCAATGGGGAACACGTTTTCTATGGTGGCTTTCACATTTTTGTGCAGTTTTAATAAATGAATTATACACTCTTTATAAGAAATAAAGGTACTCCAGTTGTCACTGGGGTGATACCTTACAAATTTGTACCTTAAAGGTCCATATTAATACATCAAGGATACATGTTAGTACATAAAATGTACAAAAGTTTTCCTCCTAAACGTTTTTAGGTACTAATATATACTTTTGAGGTGCCAATATGGACCCTTTAAGTAAAAATGTGTACCTTTTGTAAAGATATCACACCAGTGACAGCTCATGTACCTGTATTTTTGAGAATGTATACATTTATTTTGTGATTTAGTACTAACATGTAATGGAGGCCAGCTACCAAAGTGCTATGCAGGTAAAACTCACTCCTCTTGCCTCAAAAGGTGCTACAAACGCCAGAGGTCATGGTCTTTAGCCTCCATGTTAGAGCATCCAACTCCTATGCAATGAATTGCCGGTTCGATCCCAGATCAAACCGGGTTGGGTGCGGTAGGACTGGTGCTTCATAAACATAAAATGCTCAGCATATTTTAGTACACTCCTCACAAATCTATCCTTTAAATAAATATTTTCAGTAGAAGGATATACAATATTATGTTTGTGCATACACCGAAATATATTGCCTTTATTCACTGAGAAATGGATACAAATTTTCATTTTTAAAATGGGCTGTACTCAATTATGCTAAGCACTGTTTATAAAGTTAACATTTAGACAAAATTCGAAGCACTTTTTATAAAAATAGTGAAAAGGATGATCACTCAGTATTGTGTATGATTAGTTACAAAGTAATTAGTTACAGCTAATAAATTACTTTTTTGCTAAAAAAAATTAAGTGATTACTTTTCATTTTTCGATCATTTAATTACAGTTACTTATAATGTACTTAAGCATTACATAACTACATACAAACATACATAAAACATAGTTAAATTTAACTGTTCTGTACAGTATATATCAAATTAGAAAAAATATATATTCTGCATAATTTAACATTTTAAACTAAAGATTATATTTATCAAGACAATTGAACATGCTTAAAAAATGAATATTTAAAATATACTTATAAATATAAAAAATTAAAAAAATAACTAGTGAAAAATTAGTTCATGAAAACATAAGGCATAAATTCAGAGATACAGAGTAATTGTGTGTGTGTGTGTGTGTGTGTGTGTGTGTGTGTGTGTGTGTGTGTGTGTGTGTGTGTGTGTGTGTGTGTGTGTGTGTGTGTGTGTGTGTGTGTGTGTGTGTGTGTGTGTGTGTGTGTGTGTGTGTGTGAGTGTGTGTGTGTATAATTCACATATTTTTTATGATAGACAGATTTTTTAAACTAAAGAATGTTAGATCTGTCCAACAATAAAATATGGTGTTATTGATTAAAAGGTTCTGTTGTAAAAATGTTTAAAGAGTTTAATTTCTATTGTATATGCATTAGGATTTAATGTGGATTTTAAGTAGTGTTTAGTCAAGTAATTAAGTTACCTTTCAGACAAAGTAATTAGAAAAGTCTTTCAAATACAATTTTAATGATGCAATCATTGTAATTACTTTTTTAAAGTAACTAACCCAACACTGCTATCGCAACAAAATAAAAAATGTCTGATTTTATATATTTACTGGAAAAAAAAAGCTTTGCAATGTTTTACAACTGTTTTTTTAATCTTGTTTTTCAGTTTATTATTTTTTACATATATTTTTATATGTCCAACTATTGTGACATGAGTGTAATACTACCTGACAATTCCTGCTGTTTCTTTTTTGTCAGCTTTTACAGCTTGATATGTCATATTAATTTGAAAATCAATTCTCAGAGTTAAGAATTTAAAGTCTGGGTATTGATCAAAGTAAAGCAATACAATCTGCACATGAAAGGCATTTGAAAGCAGCATAAATAATGTAAGCATTATACAATGTTTTCAGCACAGTGAACTGCATATCAAAAGGAGAAAAACAACAGAAATTTGTTTTAATAAGAACAAACCCTTGAGACGTAAAGCCAAAGAAACAACCTTTAAAGACTAAAGCTTGTTATTTCCAGTCAGTTACAGCAATTACAGACTGCTGCGAAGGATATATTTCTGTCATGTGAAGGTGATAATGAAGATAATGGAGGTAATGAAGCAGCCTGTGTTATATTGTTACTCTCTTTATCTGTCTGTCTCGTCCACTCTGTCTAATAATTTTCAGCGAGCTGAGGATCAGATTGTGCTGTCTGACTCATCCTCTCAGTCTTATCTTCCCTGGACAATCCCTTCTCCCCCTTTGCATCTTGGGGAAATGTCTGGGTTTTGGCTTTTTTGGTTTGCCGTTTGATCACAGAGGGCCTTCAGACCAGCTTTAGACAAACTTTATACTACTGTGTCTTTCACTCACACACACATACACTTTGGTGATACCTGCTGCTGCATCTAAAATATGCATATGAACAGAGAATCGTGTGGAAATGTGGTGAATATTATTAAGTATTAAGGTAACACTTTGCATTAAGGTTGCATTAGTTAATGTATCATCTAACATGAATAAACAACGAAGAATACATTTATTACAGTATTTATTCATCTTTAATAAAGTCAGTTAATGGAAAAAGTTCTTCACTGTTAATTCGTGTTAGCTCACAGTTCATTGGGTGCATTAGTAAATGTTGAACTATGATTAATAAATGCTGTACAAGTATGAAGTAAGTTACTACAGTGGTTCATTTTAGTAAATTCATTGAATAGCAAGACCTTATTGCAAAGTGTGACCAGTATTATAAAAGCATTATGAGTTTTAGTAAGTAATAAAGGGATCACATTTGGTTAAAAGTGTAAGTAACATTTTGAATTATTATTATTACAATTAAAACATTTTTTTTTAGATATATATTTGTTTTACAATTGTATTTTAAAAAGTAAATAGTTTCCTTCTTTCAAAGCTGAATTAATGAGCTTTGTTAAATATGAAATATTTGAAAGTCACATGATTCTTCAGAAATTAATATAAAATTATCATATTTATTGCTGTAAACAGTTATGCAGCATCATATATTTTGTTTGTTTCTGTGTTGGTTGGTTGATTGATTGATTGATTGATTGATACCTGGAACTAAAACAATAAAACAAATGACTTAAACAATAACATTAAAACATTAATATTTATTTAAACAAAATAAACTTTAAAAAAGTCATGAAATTTGTCAACTTATTTTAAAATATAAAATAAGTTGACATATTTCATGATATATAAACATAGAAATACAACCAATAAAAATAACAAAAAAAATCATAAAAAAATAAACATTTTAAAATTTTAAATAAAACATACTTTATGTTAAGGTGCCCTTGTTACAGTGTAACTATTAATTTCATTCCTGAGTAATATGAATTAATTACATGTTCGTACTCTATTGTTTGGGTCAGGATGACGATTAGTTGCATGTAATTATCCTTTTAACTACCCCACCAAGAAAAAAAATAGTACTAGTGGGCATTACAGTGGCACAGTGGGTTGCACTGGTCGATGGTTCAAGCCTCGACTGGCTTGTTTGTCATTTTTGTGTGGAGTTTGCATGTTCTCCCTATGTTTGTGTGTGTTAATACACTCAATTCATATTAACACAATCAATAAAAAAAAACTTCTTTTTTTTTCAACACATCCCATAATTTCTAAAATTTCAACCGTTTACGGTTGGTTTACTATAAAAATCAGAAGATATAAAGTGTACAAACAATTTATTTTTAAAAAGAATCAAAATAAAACATTTTTTAATGCTAAATCATCTTTATTTTTTATAAAAACATTTCAGATTCTCATTTAACATGTTTTCTTGTTTGTTTGTTTTTTACAATAAAACCAAAGTCAAGTGTAGTAGTGCAACAGGATTATGTGTTGGATTTTCATTGTAAACCAACAATGCTGTGTAGTTAAATCAATATTTAAAACAGTCTAAATTACTTTAACAGTCAAAGTGTTTAGCATTTATTAATTGTAATTAGTATAGTAGGTACATGGAACATGTAGCAAGGACACCTTAAAATCCTTAAAAAAAAACTTAAAGTTTTACCAAAAGCAAATATCTAAAAAATAAAAGAACAAGGGGTCTCTTGTACACACTGTGCAATACTGACCCCAAACCTTTGAATCTCAGTATGCTATTATGTAAGAAAATGTCACTTCCTTTCCTCAATTTTTTTTGACTTAGTCCTTGATTTAACAGGGCTTGCCACAGTGAAATGAACCACCAATTACTCAGATATATGTAAGAAAGTATCAAAACTCAGAGTCTTAAACTTCTAACTTCATCTGCCCAAGCAATGAAAATGTAATGTTCTGAAAAATCTGCTCTCTCTTACTGTATTACCTTCAGGCGAACCTTTTCCAGAGAACGGCCGCAGTCCTGGATCAACACAACACAGTTCCCCGAGAAGTGACTTCAACTCCCGAATGTTCTGTAACAACTCTGCCCCCTCTCAAAACTCCGCCCCATCCACCACAGGCTCCTCCCCTCCAGACACAGCAGCCAATCAGAATGCACAGCCTAATGACGTATCCATCCAGCGCAAGGAGACCGAAGGATTCGGATTTGTCATTATCAGTTCACTAAACAGGCCCGAAACTGCAGCCGCTGCTGGTATGGAACAATTATTTCTCAACACTTTAACTTTAACTTCTTTTCAATCTGGGACATTCCATTACTGTAATAGCTCACACAGGCGGGCTGTTTCAGAGGGTCATAGTGATTTTAAAAGTGCAGCATGTCCTCATAAACCTGCGTATTAATAATGGATGCACTTCTATTTGAGGGCTGAAGAGGCTAGTTACAATGTTCTAATGCAGCGCCCACGCTCGTATATAAAAACAGCTCCACTAACAGGAAAGGACAGAGTGCAGATAGAGAGCTCTCTCCACGTATTACGTAAAAAAATAAAACTGCTTGTATGTGTGTGTTTTTAGCTGTGCCTCATAAGATCGGCCGCATCATTGAGGGAAGTCCAGCAGACCACTGTGGGAAGCTTAAGGTTGGAGATCGTATTCTGGCCGTCAACAATCAATCAATCGTCAACATGCCGCATGCCGACATCGTCAAACTGATCAAGGACGCCGGACTAAGTGTCACACTCAGGATCATCCCTCAGGAGGGTGAGTGGACGACTGGGAGGATGTATGTCTGCTATTGAAGCGGCTGCTTGTAATTATGCTTTTGTTATATGGCTTATTTAATCTAAGATGCAGAGATTATTATAAATAGGACATTTATTTGTTGACTTCCTGAGCATTGAACTGTCATTCAATTAGCTCATCCAATGAGTTAGGTTGGGAAAGGACTACTTGATTTTAACAGAGGGTAGGGGAAAGTGATGGTAGGAGTGTTTTAGAGATCAGTTTAGGGAGAAAATTGTTAAAAACTGTGTTTCAAATATAAATGTAAAATTTCATAACACATTGTAGATTTCTCACACGCTGTACATTATTGCAGCACTTCTACATCTTGATAAGCACCTAGTATCTACGTTAATCCAAGTAAAAATCCACCAAAATCCAAGTATTGATCTTATTTGTTTTTTACACTCCAGCAGAGTAGTACAATTTTAGTAGTGTGCCTTTATGAGCACTCAGAACCAGGCTGCAAAGTGGAAAACTGTGCCACACAAATTGCACTTATTTAAGCAGTTAAAAAAACAAACCAATTAAGATAAAACAGTTCTTATATTTGCTGTTTTTAGATGGCCACATGATGCCATTTGAAAAGGTCATTCTTTATTGGGTGTGGAGACATGCCATATTTATAGCTTTCCTTATTGAATAAAGATGCCATTGAATGAAAATCTGGATATACAGTACTTAGGCATAACTGAATAGCAAGAGTTTAGTGCATTGAAAGGAACACACACTCTGATGGTCCACACTGTGTGGTTAATATACACACCACAGGCTGTTTGATTGCCCACAAGGTTTCATACTGGGGTTACAACAATCAAATTTTCCTTATTTTTTAAGATTATTAAAGATTGTATAAATCATACTATGTGTGTAGGACTCTTATTTTGAAAATGGAAGTGGTAAAAAGGAGCAGATCTGTCAAACAGGCAGCCATGCATGAAAATGGAGTGTTCACAGTTCATCAGAATGCAAAATGCAGGATATACGGATTATAAACGTATTCAGTCTCAAACCAAAGAGCCATAAAGTCTGTTAATGTTTGTTTCGTTAATTTAACATACAGTACAGACCAAAAGTTTGGACACACCTTCTCATTCAAAGAGTTTTGTTTATTTTCATGAATATGAAAATTGTAGATTCACACTAAAGGCATCAAAACTATGAATTAACACATGTGGAATTATATACATAACAAAAAAGTGTGAATCAACAGAAATATGTCATATTCTAGTATCATCAAAGTAGCCACCTTTTGCTTTGATTACTGCTTTGCACACTCTTGGCCTTCTCTTGATGAGCTTTAAGAGGTAGTCACCTGAAATGGTCTTCCAAAAGTCTTGATGGAGTTCCCAGAGATGCTTAGCACTTGTTGGCCCTTTTGCCTTTACTCTGCGGCTAATTTTTGGATATGAGAAGTTTTGAGCATCTTAAGTACCTATTAAGCATCGATATCAAAATGTGTACATCCACAATATTCACTTCGCAAAGAAGTGACTACGAGCTACAGAATTGTATCCAGTCACTGTATTTATATGAAATTTATATGATTTATGACAGAAAAAGTCTTACTTAGAATTTTTGTTTTGTTTATATTTAAATTTCAAAGCGAAAACAAGATCATTTTACTTACTCCACTGGCAGATAATGTTGCTTGTTTTCAGGAAAAACTCTTAAATTTGAATTATTTCTTCTGACAGTGAAAACAAAACAATATTTTACTTGCTCTTAGATGTATGTTGATTTTTGAAACTATTCATATCACAATATTTCTTGCAGAAAAATAAAATGTCGTAATATCAGATTTTTCCAAAATCATGCAGCCCTACTGCCTGCATGTTTTAGAGATCAATTTAACACATTGAATCAATGCATTCTGTGGCACCGTTTAACACAATGTAAATACACATTTTCATTACATTGTAATCATAAAAATTGTAAATAAATATGATATGTGATATACTATGTAGGAGATTCTATTAAATGTGGATATTTGCATGACAGCGATCTTTCTATTTTAATTTCAGTTGCACAATATGAAAGATATTGAAAATGCAGCTCATGAGCTTTAAAACTTGGCAAATTTAATACATGCACAAAATAATATTTAGTTTTTTATTTGTACATGCCACATTTGACCACTTTAGATAAATCAATGTGTCTATGATCTTGGAACAAATACTGTAAACTGGACTTAATATTGATTTTGCCTTATTAAAAAGATTAATTTTTCACACTTACATGAACTACCACTGCAGGATGGAAAACTGACATGCAAATTTATTCAATTATTGTAATAAATTTGCTTCTAAAAGACCACAGAAAGTACATGCAAAAAGCTATCAAAAGCCATGGTTATTTTTTGCACTCATGTAACCTTTAATCTGCTACCTTAACAGATGTTAAATATAGACACCTGTATAACAAAGATAAGATTTAGAAATTACTTATATTTTGTCTTTTCTCCACTTTTCAGAGACTAACAGCACTCCTTCTGCAGGCAGCTCAGAGAAGCAAAGTCCTATGGCCCAGCCAAGTCCAGTGTGTCAACCTAACACTGTGAACCAGACCGGTGCAGCCCCTCTAGCAAACTCCAATGCTCAACAAAACTCTGCTCCTCAACCCAGTCCCATAAAGCAACCCATTTCAGAAGCACAGCCGAGCCTTGTCACTCAAAACAGCCCAGCCAATCATCCCAGCTCAGTGACCCAACAGAACCCGCAAACTCAGCCAGTACAAACTTACAGCCACGACAGCAGGCAAGAAACTAACTTAAATTACTTTATTGCTTAAATATGGTTTTCAGGATTAATGGTTTACTACTACAACAACACTATTTTTAGGTTGACACTTTGTTTTCTGAAGAAAATGTGTATAGTGTTTGACCCTGATGGTTGCTCAGTTCCTTGGACATTTGTTGAGGACATTAAATAATATTTTAATGTGCTAGTCATTTTTACCATTGCTTATTAAAATTGAGCAAAACCTATTAATATATTATGCATTTACACTCTTCTTCAGTTAAAGCAAGTAGGAATCTGAATTGCAAAAAAATTAATATGTGTGAGGTGAAATGTTGTGTTTGCACGTAAAACACAGATTTGGCAACAGGTTCATGTTGGTCAATCGAATTTGCTGTGTTGACCAACAGAACACTGTGTCAAAAGCTTGAAAGGTCAATGCCACAATTAAAATTCCATAAATTTTGTCTAAATACATTACAAATAAACTAAAAAAATATATAGTTGAAATCAGACATTTTTAGGGTTCAAATGGATTTAGGCATTTTAATTTAATATTTGTTGAAATGTTCATAAGTTGTAAGCAAAAAGATATATATTTCATTTATCCTGACCACTTGGTGGCACTGTGTGAAAATAAGGCAGGTAACCTAATGGCCTGTTTCCACTGAGTGGTACAGTACAGTAGGGTAGGGGTCGGTACGGGTCACCTTTAACAAGCTTGTCTTTCCACTGGTAAAAGGGTACCAATAGTACTCTTTTGGTGGACATGGTGTACGACAGAAAGTTTCAGTCAACGGCATTCTCGCTCAAGGAAATGTCAAAGTAAAGCTGTAAGGGTCGTTAAAATATCATATGAGAAGCACTTCTCACAACACAGATGCTTCATACACATAAATACTTATATAAATGTTCATTACTACCCTCTCTATGAACATGATTTGATTATAACTGCAGATCAATGATAAAAATTGCCTACTGCAACGTCTGCAATTATATTAAATAAATAAATGCAACATACAGTATATGAACACATACAGACTCTTACAGTCCCAATTTACAGAAAAACTATACACAGCATAGATTTAGTTCTTTTTTGGGTTCAAAAACCACACACAACATAAAGCCCAGAGTCAGTGCAAACCTCTCATCTATATATTTAATCTTCACCAGCACATGTAACCTCTTGTTAGAAAGTAATTCCATCATTCTGAGTTCCTAATAGTCCAAAAGGTGATGATAATAGTTAAACATGGCAGTTTGTCAATTTTTTTTTTTTTTTTTTTTTGGTTGCTGAAACAATCATTTGTTTTTTTGGGGCTTCTCTTTTGTTTTTTCACTGGTCAATCTCGTGTTTGTCTGTTTCTGAAAGAATCGAATGTCAGAACCACTTAAATAATCACGCGCACATTATTATCATCAGCTCAAGAAGTTTGTTATTTCAAATATAGATGCGCGGCGAATGCACATGAGAAAGCAAAACCGCTTGCGCTTTAGACTGCCTTGTTAACCACCACCGGACATAAGGAAGATTCTGCTCTTCTTCTTGACTGTGGCTGTTCATCAAGGCGTCAAGGCTTGTTTGAGCTCTGGTCGACCATGGCTTGTTACCATTTGTATATATTATTAACGTGTAATTTCTCGGCTGTGTTTTTAAAAATGGCGGGTTCTTTGTTTTTATTCACTTGGCTTGTTGCACAAGCGAGTGACTTATCTCTGTAAACCAATAGCGTTCAGTTATCTTGCTTCGTCTTTTCGTACCCTTTTGTTGTACCCTTTGCAAAGGGTACCTAAAAAGTGGTATGGTTTGCTTTTAGGTACCTTTTTACAGTGGAAACGGCCATAAAAGCATACCGAACCGAAACATATCGTGCTGTATTGTACCACTCAGTGGAAACAGGCCATTAGGTAATGGTTGGCATAAAACACTGAACTTGAAAAAGCGTTAAGCGAATATAGCCTCGTGTTTACTTTAACATGCATCTGTAAAATTGTTTCAGCCTTCACCAGTGGCAGTTACATTACATTAAACTCAACTAAACCCAACTGTGACAAGTAAAGTAGTTTGAGTATGTATGAGTGACAACAAATTTGACAATTTTCTCTTCTAATAAATGTAATAAAGCTCTCAATACTTTCTCCCTTATTTTAAAAAGCTATTGACATTTTTTAGCAATACAAAAAAATTACTTATGACTTTAGAAGTTTAACCAATGATGATGACTTCTGAGAATCCTGGAAATGTGATAGATGAAGATGAAAATTGCTTAAAGTTTACTCACCTTCAAGTTATTTTCCAAGCTTTGTTCTGTTGAACACTGACGAAGATATTTTAAAGAATGCTGGAAACTGGTAGCCACTCACATTCACATTAGGAAAAAATAAAAAGTCAATGTCTGTCGGTTTCTAACAATCTTCATTAAAACTTATTTTGTGTTTAACAGACACTTAAACAGTTATTGAACATGTAAATGAAGACAGAATTGATTAACTATGAACTATCCCGTTAACCAATATATAACTGTACAGAAGTGTCCAGTTAAACTAGTTCTGTCATCAAGTTACAGTAAAACTCCCTAAAGTTCTCTATTTATAGAGTGAATCTGAAGCTCTCTGACTCACAGACAGTCTTTCACTATTAGGTAGTTGCGTAAAATCACTTATCTTTCACAGAACTGAATAATTTACCTGCACGGCTCTTTAAAACAGTTTTTAATCATTCATGTAGCCTGCAGGGACCAATGATTTCACTTCCTCTCCATGCTCTCTCAAGTTTCAATATACACCCTAGAGCTCCTCGGGCTCCGCCATTTTCAACAGAACATTATCCTGCATTAAACTTTAAAATTCATTAGAGCTGTAGTTCCGTCAGCGGCAAGACGTTTCTGACAGCTTCTGCTGGTAAACAGACATAAACAGAGTAAATATTTTGAGAATTTCCTCATTCCTGTTATGTGTTTATGTATTATAGTTTTCATGGCTGATAAAAGATACTATTTTGAATTGCCGCAGACAAGCTTGACAATAAACACCATAGACGTGGTCGAAGATTTGCATGCATTCGAGCATACTTCAATTTGAGTAAACAGCATGAGTTCTTTTTACATATATTCTACCATCTGATTGGATGCAAGCTTTCCTGTCGCTCAAACACTTTTGCACACTTGCTCATATGTAAATAAAAGTATTTTTTTAGCTACAGGTCAGAGGTGAAAGCCAGGCAGGATGTAAAACCCGACATTCGGCAGCCATTTACTGATTACCGTCAACCTCCGGTGGACTACAGACACCCTCCTGTAGCAGATTATAGACAGCCCCCAACGCTGGATTACAGACACCCACCACTGCTGGACTACAGACCGCTACCTGCTGACCCTCGCACCTTTCCCTTACCAGACTACAGGATGCCACAGGTAGTTCTTTCACTCTCTCCCACAGTTTTATAAGGAGTATAAATGCTCACTGCTTTATATAATTCTTTAATAATCAGGAGGTGAATATCATGACTATTAGAGCTAAACAATTTTTAGAAAAGAATCTAATTGCGATATAGTGACTACAGTGCAATTATATTGGACCTATAGTGACCACTATCTATAGTGGACTACAGGCTGATGCCTGCTGACCCTTGCACATTTTTATTACCGGACAGCAGGATGCCACAGTTCTTTCATTTCATTCCATTAGTTCTTTCACCATGACCAATAGTGCGATTGTGATTTAATGTGCTGTTTTTTTTTATATTCTGTATTATTCAAAAATAAACATGGAACAAGCGAACAAAAATGACTGACACTTTTTTTTTCTAAAAATCTTCATAAAATAAATGTTTCAAGCTTGGTCACTCATAATTAAAACAATCATATTTACTGTGATGATCAGCAACTGTAGTGCTTATGAGCTCCAGTAGAGAGCCCTCTATACATTTCCTCAGCCAGTCATCCGAACTACATTTCCCACAACACGTTGCACTGATTATTAGTCCACCTGTTCCCCATTAAATCTAATTTAAAACTTCTGCAAGAAGTCTACATGGTGAGTCCTGTGTAGTCTTCACACATTTGCTTACACATTAATGTACTCTGACTTAACCTCTCAAAAAAAAAAAATAATTGGGAGCAGTGTGGTTGGAGCTAATGCTGCTCAAGTTGGAAAATCTGAACTTCAGTGGACATTTGTGCCATGTTAACCAATTATGTGCTTGCTCTTATAGGGAAGTGATTATGACGTAGTGCCTGTTATTGGTGTCCTGAGGGGAAATCCTCTTCCTGACACCGGACAACAGTTCATCAAACTGGGCTCGGCTCAGTCTGAAGCACCGCTGAAATCCTCCATCATCCAGGTATAATTTCTGGAGGAGTTGATGAACCCACAGAGCTGGGTGTACCTCTGAAAGGATCTAGTGGACTCGGACACAACCCCGATGATTTTCAGCCTGCCTAAAGCACATAAACACAGCTACTATCTCAATAAAATCCATGTTAGCCTTCTAGCTACAAAGCTAGAGTCAACAGGCAGATGCAAATCCATATCTATTGTAAAGTTAATATGACGCACAAATGAAGCAAGTAAACTCAAAATGTTCACGCGTCTATTTTTGCGTGAATAGTATGATTTATTCGCTTGTGCCGTGTCTGGTAGGAACACAGCATAAGAGCAATGAGAGCGTATCAAGGCTGGTGGCGAGAGTGTTTCACAAGTCTCGAGTCCCAAGGAGATTTAGTTGGATAATTTTGTTTTGTGTTTACTTTATGATTACATTTGTTGATCGTTTAGCTACTTCCACAGTACATTACATGCTTTTCCAGCATAAACTAAAAACACCAGCAAAGAACAAAGACAAAGTAAGACTTGAAAACCCCATTGCTTAGCATTTAGAAAGTGTTATTATATGTGGGAAATGTAGTCTGGGTGACAGAGGTAATGGGTGGAGTGCCTTCTAGTCGAGGTCTTGGGCACTCCAGCTGGTGATCAAAACATATACTATATACATAACTGCATTCTCATTGTGGCTTGCTGATTTGTACATTAAAGGACCACACAATACATGCATGCTCTTTGCTTACACAATATTCTTATGACCCCCACATGAAGTCTAATTGCATTGCATTTTAAAAATCACATTTTATAGTATCAAAATATTATTGCAAATGTTATTCATTGTTTTGCCCTAATGACTATGTACTCTATGAATGTATTAGGTGACACTTGACAGATAATTTACAGTAAGCATACATTATGGATGTTACAGAAAATTACAGAAATGTCTTTATGGTTGTGTGTGTGTTTGCAGGATTTTGATTTCTTCACGGTTGAGTTGGAAAAGGGGATGAAAGGTTTTGGCTTTAGTATTCGTGGAGGTCGTGAGTATAAGATGGACCTGTTTGTTCTGAGATTGGCTGAAGACGGACCAGCCATACGCAATGGGAGGATGAGGGTGAGATGACATCCCTATCTGTCTGTCTATCTGTCTGTCTGTCTGTCTTTCTATCCATCCATCTATTTAACTGTCTGTCTGTCTATCTATCTATCTTTGTCTGTCCATACATCTGTTTGTCTGTCTGTTTGTTTGTCTCTCCAACCATCTATCCATTTTCTACTGTTCTGTTCTGTTCTCTGTTCACATCTCAGCCGTAATGAATCTGTCATAGCTAATGTGAATAAAACAGTCCCCTCAGGATATTCCCTGTCTTCTTCCTCTCATTAAATCCTTTCATATTTAGCACATTACCTGCTGATCATCATAAACACTGACTGTTCCCTTCCTTTCAAGATCCTCCACTCTGACTGTAAACATCATCTTGCCTTCAATCGGGGTGTGAATTTAACCACAGCACAAAATGCCTCCTAAAACTATAATTAGTTTGTGATGGAACAGACCTGTGGTATTTCGAAACTCCATTAAGCATGAAGTCATAAAGCCATCAGAAGACACTTGCCGCTGCTGTAGTTTTCTCACACGTGCCTTCTAGTAACACTGAAAGCATAATAGGGCTGCTGACGGTGCTTTTACTAACACTCTTCACCTCTGAGGTCAGAGGAACCGTCCCCGAGAACAAAAAACCAGACACTCCTTGTCAATAATGAGAGAGTCATAGTACTCTCTGCCCCTCATTCAAACAAGATCTTAATGAGTCATTAAAAAAAAAATACTTGCCGACCTGCCCAGGCTTCCACATTATACAGACCATTTGAGAGGAATTCTCCATTTGTTACTATAATTGGCTCGTTCATTTTCCCCAGCCCCAGGCCAATTAGTCCATAGACACAAGACAAGTTCAATGCTCCTACATGCTTTGCATCAGCATATATGTGGGCAGAATTTCCTGTTTTAGGGGCAAAAATATGCAATCTTTTTCTACATTGTTTGTTGTGCTTTTAAGGGAGAATATACTGGAATTTATAAAGCATCTAGGTAGAGAAAAAATGTCTTTCAAATTATTGGTTATTATTTAGTTTTTAATATAATTGTCTTATAAATGATATGTTTAATTGACTAATAACTGATTAGCAGATATGTATTTTAATATTAGTATATAAGTAATATTAAAATACGTTATTAGTCATTTGAAATACTTTTTTTAAATAATGTAATAAAATATATTAATTTATGAATACACTACCTGACAAAAGTCTTGTCGTCAATCCCAGTTGTAAGAGCAACACGTAATAACTTGATTTTTAGTTGATCATTTGTAAAAGTGGCAGAAGGTAGATTTTTCAGATGAATCATCTGTTGAACTGCATCCCAATCATAACAAATACTGCAGAAGACCTGTTGGAACCCGCATGGACCCAAGAGTCTAGCAGAAATCAGTCAAGTTTGGTGAAGGAAAAATCAAGGTTTGGGGTCACATTAGGTATATGGGCGTGCAAGAGATCTGCAGAGTGGATGGCAACATCAACAGCTTGAGGTATCAAGACATTTGTGCTGCCCATTACATTACAAACCACAGGAGAGTGACAAGAGTTTTGTCTAAGCAAAGACAGACCTTACTGTCCTAATTAAATAATTAAAAGTCAAGGCATGATCATATTTTATTTTGGTAAAATAAGCGTAATCTAAAGGCCTTTGCCTTTCATATCAGCCATTTCAGATACCAAATGATCAACTAAAAGTTAAGTTATTATTTGTTGTTCCTAAAACTTGAATAGGCCACTAGACTTTTGTCTGGTTTTATATATATATATATATATATATATATATATATATATATATATATATATATATATATATATATATATATAATATTTATTGTTTTAATTAAAAATATATTTAGATTTAGTATGTGGTTTTATAATATTGTCTCTATACTTTAGTAATTGGAATGCAAGAGTCTCAAATTGTCTCTGTTTTATCATTACTTTATTCATTTATTTATTTTACATCCATCTGTATGTGAATACTCATAAATGGTAAAGGCTGCACATTACTTAGACTAAGCAACTGACACAGATTCTTCCAAAATGAACAGGCTAAAAATGTATAATCTTTTTTTACTGCACAAAAGTATCTTAGCCCACACAAAATCTGAGATGCGTAATATGCATAATAACAGTTATATTGCTCACGGCGCATGATCTGACAATCTGACAGTAATTGTCTTGAAATGTATTGTTGAAAGCGATGGATTCGTCACACTACCGTCATTTTGATGGCTCTGCTTTAATGAAGATGAATTCAAAGCTAAAACAGAATTTTAAAAATAAGACCCCACCAGTTGCCGGGAAGCTAATTGTTGAAATATTGAACATACCAGCTTCCTTTTTTTCATATAGGAAGGCTAATTAACCATTCCCTCATTATCCACAGCAGCCGCACACCTTACTCAAAGTTGATGAAGAGCATCAGAATTGTACCTCTTAGAAGCCTCAAACGCATAATTCATTAGTGATGCTAATTCTCAAATTAATTGCTGCTCGATCTCATTCATGACTGTTAATGCTGATTAGCGCTTAACAAAAACTGTCGACATGAGTTATAGACCTTTATTGATCCTACCGAATAATTATCTTTCATAAATGCCAGTCATATTCAATGCAGGATGCAATTCAAATCTGTCAGAAAATAATTACTTATTTTTTTGTATAAGCATTTGCATGTCTGTGTTCACAGACGTAGAGATTTGAATGCATCCTAACCAGGATGATAAATTTATTTTGTCTGTTTTGCAGGTTGGTGATCAAATCATTGAGATAAATGGGGAGAGCACGAGGGATATGACCCACGCTCGGGCTATTGAGCTCATCAAATCGGGTGGCCGTAGAGTTCGCCTGTTGCTCAAGAGAGGCACAGGGCAGGTCCCTGAGTATGGTAGGTTTAACACTGAAACGCGTAACATACTGCTCAGAAATGTCTACATAGTTTAAATGGACATGAGAGATGGAGTAACTATATGTTTTTTCAATGCAAGACAGATCTGTGAAGAGGTTTTTTTGTTGGCTGATTATTAAGAAAATAGTATAGTAAATTGTCAAAACTAAGCATTTTTTGCATTTAAAAGACATCTAATAAATGTGTAAACATAGACATCTTGGCTACAAAGCTAAATTTGGGTTGTCAGTGAAAATCGAATGGACTTCTAACAATTTTCCAAAAATAAAATTTGATGTAGTCTTTTGTTTTGTTTTTTTGTTAGACGACTAATTACATTTTTTGTAATGACAGCCTTAATTTAAGGTCTCTGCACACTAAAGTCTGAAATTTTCTGATGTGAAAAATGTGTCACGTAAACAAACCTTGTACACTAACTTTGATGCGTATAAATAGTCCATCCCAGAAAAACGCAAAACATTTCAGAGTCAGTTCAAACAGTGATACTTTGTTCTCCTCTCTTCTCCAAAGTAAAAAAGAAAGAGGAATAGGCTACATATTGTGTTCATCCAATACTGCATAGAGAGGAAGGAAAGTTTAGCTCATTATCAAACAGCTGTGCTAGATTATCCTGAAATGCAAAGTTTATTTCAGTAAATCAGTGGAATTTTGATACATTGCTTGTGATGCTTCACACATTCACGTACATACATAAATCCTAAACAGAGACTGGCACTAGACATTTTAATAGATTGCGGCCACGTTGACATGTCGAAGCAATGAACTGAAATCGGACCATGCTTTCTACTATAATGTCTATGGGCAGTATATCAATTGTATGGACACACACACCAAACAGCAGCAAGGCAGAAGTGTGCCAGTCACTGAATCAAGCATATACAGTAGGGGTTCTCAACTGATCGCAACATTCTGTCTTTATTTTATGCACTGTCTTTGTCATAAAGTAATCTGCAGCTCAAACGACGGCATTCTGTATTTATTTATTTTTAGCTTTTCACTTGTACGGTGGCTCTTTAGTCTTGTTTTAGCCAAAACGTCTGTGTATAGATGTCTATTAGATGTCTTTTAAACATAATTAGTTTGGTGAGAAATGATGGTTGAAAGTTTGTGAACCAAGTTTAGATTTTTCAATATTCTTGAATAAAAATGACCTGAGACATCATTCAGTGTTCAGACATGAAAGCGAATTCAATCAAACTAATGAGATGATTAATTCTGGGATTGACAAAAGTACAGCCTGTCCTCCAACTGATTTGTTTGTCACTTTTCTACTGTGGTAAAGTTTTGTTTTCGTGAAAATTTTTGATTTGTCTAGCTCGATTAGACCATTGCGCTAAAGCAGTGCAATAATCATAAGTTCCAATACTGGTTCTGAACTATTATAGGGGTTGTCAAATGTATATTTATATTATCTGTTAAGACACATGTCAGTGCAAACTAATTAGCAAAATCTTGCTTTGATGTTCTTCAGGAAGGGATCAAGGCTTAATTAGTGGGGTCACCACCACTCCCCCCAAACTACCCTCCCCCCTGTAATTTGCTCTCTAAACAGTCCTGTATTTTTATTTGTACTGTAGCAACAGTCATAATTGTTTTTTGATTAAACATGCATTATAAAACTTATTAGTTTTACACCCGAGAGGCCAAACTTCAGGTCATAATAAGCTACTTGCACAAACAACCTATTTGGCCATCTATTAGAGGATACTTTCTAAATTTATGCGAGCCTAACCTTGCGGTCACACCAGATACCGAAAGCAATGTTTCTGATCAGTCCTGCACAACATCTTGGAGGCATTTGAACCATCGCTCGAAACAGCTTTAACTCTGGAATATTTATTTGGGTTTTCTCGCATGAACTGCTTGCTTCGAGTCCTTTCACAACATTTCAATTGGATTAAGGTCAAGACTTTGACTTGGCCATTCCAAAACATTAACTTTGTTCCACTTTAGCCACTCTTTGGTCGAACATCTTGTGTGCCTGTGGTCATTGTCTTGCTGCTTGACCCACTTTCTTTTAAGATTCAATTTAAGGACAGGTGTCCTGACATTTTACTTTAGAAGTTGCTGGTAGAAACCAGAATTCATTGTTCCATCAATGGTAATCACATTATATGTAGATCTGGCTTTGGGTCTCCACTTCTTTTACATGTAGATTTTCTCTGGTTATTTTTTTCTGTTCAGTCTGTCAAGGTCAGAAAGATGTGAACAATCAAGAGATGATATAATCAAGAGCTTGACATTTAAATCTAAAATTGTAATTGTAATATAATTGCTTTAAACAATGTCTTCTATGTAAAGTGCTACATTAATAAACACGCATGACTTGATTGGTAAGGTGAAATACAGAGCTTGTGCAAACATCCTCATTGCTATTATCAGATGCTGCCATTTTCATTTTGGTACAAATGTATAGAAATTAACCATTAATTCACCAAAAACAAAAACAAAAAACCTTTATGTTGCGAGAGTTTCCTCCTCTTCCTTCCTCCTCCTCCTCCTATTAGCTATAGGTCATATTTCAGGGAATTGGCCAATAAAATGACCTATTGGTATTCTGTTGTATAGTTTGGAGGACAAGTTGCACTGTTGAGTTTTGACTCTATCTGTGCTTAAATTATGGTTATGTTGGTCTACCTTTAGGTGATGGTTTGGGGTCATGTTTACGCATATTTGCAGAAATCTGAAAGATCCTAAAGGGTTCACAAACTTTTAAGCATGGTACATATTTAGGATGCCTTGTGTGTATTATGAAATAATACACTCCTACAGACTTTCTCACGCCAGGACCAGTAAATGTGTTTAGTTGACACGGTTTATACATCATTATTTTATGCTTTAAATTAGTTATTTTTATCTGTACTTATAGAAGGAGCTCACCATCAGTTAAAGTTTTTGCTATGGCTTATTTTTAAAATAGTTAGAATTGTATCCTCTTATATCACAAAAAGGCTTAAACCTAGTTCCATACCTAGAATGTATTTGTCTAAAGATAGACAACAGTAATTATTTTTTCTAAGGCACATATATAAAAAATACTTAAATGTCTCAATTAAACTAAGACCTAATTCTTGCTTAGTCTAAGCCCTTTATGTAAGACCGGGACTAAAAATGATGTCCATTTGATAGTTATTGTAGTAATTGTAAATCTTTTCCCAAAAATCAGTTGAGAATCAAGCCAAAGCTACCAAAGAAAAATCCTTCTCTTGCACACTAATATTTAATAACCCCAAAACAATTCAAAAGCTTTCCATTATCTTGCTAACACAACACTCTTTTTAACATGGTTATGACAGCATGTTCTTTTGTATATTAATCCAGTAGCTAGTCTTCTTCTCTTTCATCAGTGTTATGGTGAATAATTTGTCCTTCCTTTCTCAATTTTCCTCACTGAATACTATCTCAGCTCTGATCTTAATACTGTCTTAGCCTGTGGCTGCTGTTCTAACCCTAATGATTGGTCTAGGTTGTTACTTCGCCTCTTATAGGAATGGTATCTTCCAGTCTCTCCATGTGCATGAAAAGTGACAACCATGGCTCCCCCTATTTCTTCCTAATGGGCCATCCTAAAGACACGGTTTGTAACAGAGTGCATGTGTTCTAACACACCAATCATCATTCTAATCAATTCTGCGTGCTGTGGTTTGGATTGCTTACATGTCTTCAGGTTTTATTTTTATTTTTCACATATATAAATGTGCGTGTGTGTGTGTATGTGTTTTGTGACATATCAGGACACAAATCTGTATAATGGAATGACACAGGTATTACAAGAAGGTAGTAAAATATGCATTTCTATAACATTTCTTAAAAAGCTTATAATTCACAAAGAATAAGTTTTTCCTTTTTTTTCAGAAAGTAAAACAGTACAGTTCCTGTGAGGGTTGGGTTTAGGGGTAGGTTGGAGGATAAGCCAATGGAAAATGCAGTTTGCACTGTATAAAAAACTATGGAAACCTATGTATTGTTCCCACATTTCACAAAATTGTTCAGAATTTTTATGAATTGGCTGAAAGTGTATTGCTTTCCTATCAGGTTTTTTTATTATTTTTTCTTGCTTGCTTGCTTTTTGTTTGTTTGTTTGTTTGTTTTTACCAATATGCCAAAGTAAACCAAGGTAAAAATGTAGCTATGAACATAGTAATTTAAAGTTAAATTGCAAATTTGCTATACTTCAATTAAATACATTTACGCAGTGACTAATATTTAGTTATTTAATTTTGTATCAATATATATATATATATATATATATATATATATATATATATATATATATATATATATATATATATATATATATATATATAATTCGCAATGAGCACTGATTATACTTTCATATATTTTACTAAAACATTGTAATGTATGTAGTACTATTTTTTCATGCAGGGATTTTTTTTAGATTTTTTAGGAAGCAAACTTGCATTAACAGAATTTCTCAAGTCATTTCTCACTTACATTTTGTGTTCGACAGACAAAAGAAACTCAAAAAGGTTTATAACCACTTGAGTGTGAGTACATTTGAATAAATTATTCCTTTAACAGTAATTAATTGTATAACAACCAAGTAATAATATTGAGTACATTTAGGATATTCAATATTCTTTCCATGCACAATGAAAGCTCTGAGCTACTTCAAAAACTCCCACATTGAAGAGAGACTGATCTACCCCTTGACTCACATACATTCTTAACATTCTTCTAACCGACTCTCCACTGTGATGGGAACTTAATGCCTATGAGCTTCTAACAACCACTGAAACAACCCAGTGCACACCTTTGCTTTGAAATCTGCTCACATTTGGCCATCCCTTCCCATGCATTTAGTATCCCACTGCGATCTCTGTGGAGCCACAAAGGCCGAGCTGAAATACAGCCATCATGAGATGGTTGTGTCAGCCTCTATGGTTTTATATTCCGTACCTGTCTTCTATTTCACTGTGAAAAAGCCTTTATGAGCTCGGATTCATATTTTTCCTCTGTAGGCCAGTGATTTCTGCTGCTCCAGGGCCATATAAACGAGAGAAATGTACCCTTGTAGAGTACGAAAAAGCTAGCAGGGAGACACAATGATATGTAATTGTTTACACTTGCTATATTTCCCTGCGCTTGAAGCTTAATGATAAAGGGATAGTGTTGTAAGTGTTTGTTTTCTTGTGCTGAAATAAATTCCCAGCCAATTCGCTTGTTAGCAAACGTTAAAATGGCCGCCTGGGCTCATATGTGCTGCGTAGGTTGGTAGAAAGCTAAGCAGTCTTCAGTGCATCCTGCAATATATGAGGTGACAGGTAGGATTGGGGATGTGTAATGAGAATATTAAGGTTGGTGACCCTCTTTCGGTTTGGGTTGTGGGTGTGTGGGTAAAATATGCTATTGTGTATTGGGAGAGGAAGGAGAGGAAGTGTGGAGATGTCACTCCAATATAAGCATCTCAGTGTGAAGTGATGTGTGTGAGTTTATGTGTGGGGAAAGGCAGATAGAAGGAGAAGCCAATGGGAAAACCAGATTATTCCACTTCTAGTGGAGACATGAAACCATTTTATTATCCTGTTTTTATTATAATATGTGAACAATAGTGATTTATGTCCTTACAGAAAAAAAGTACTTTGATAATTACTTGATGCACTGATTATATCATCTGGTAGTACCATGCTTTGATGTTTATCATGCTGCTTCATTTAAATGATACTCCAGCATCAAAGATATTTTGTGGATTTATCATAATATAGGTTCCCATGGCACTATGATGATACCATGTGCAAAAAACATAGTAATACTATGGTAATCTTTTTGCATGGTTGACATAGATTTTCTCTCTGCAGTTCAGAGCAAACCCATCCCCTGCAGCCAATTGTAATATCTTTCATACATTACGCAAAAACAAATAATTCCAAAACTATACCTTACCTAGTGTCTTATTGATAGAGCATTCGGGTTCTGCTCGTCGCAATTAGATTGAACTGTTGACCAATGAAATTAACTGCTGGGTTGCGTATGCACTGAGCTGGTTTCAGAGTAGAACATTGTTGTGTTTTTTTTTCTTTAGTTTGTACTTGTTTGCCTGTGTTGGCTTTAGTTTCACTAATTTATTTTTATTATTTTTTTGTATGTTCTTTTTTTTTGTATTCTGGTGTCTGTGCTTGTCTGTGTGCGCGCGTGTGTGTTCCAATTTCTGCTTTAATCTCTTTTTGAATCATGGATGTATCTGTTATCATGTTTCCCCAGCAGATAGTCCCGCCCCCTGGGATGCTCACCCTACAGCCTCCCCAAGTCTGTCGGAAGTAGCACCACCCCTCGACAGCTTATCCAATCCATCAGCTTCTTCTCATGTGAACCCACCCACTGACCCACCTCATACATCGTCCTTGGAAGCAGTAGGTCCAGACTCTTGCCAGGGTCCAAGAGGCTCAGAGAGTAGGGCTCTAGAGCAGGCCAGTGTGGGGAAGAGGTCAGCTTTGGCAGGTGGAGTTGGGGGTGGGACCAAGCAGAGGGAGGGTAGCAGGACCAACCGTCGCTCAAGTGGAGGGAAGGGTCAGCAACAATACCTTGATGAGTTTGCGGGAGAGCCAAAATCCCACAAAAGCAGCCGGGCAAAGTCCAAGGAACGCAGAAGGGAGCGAAGCAGCACTCCGTCTCGCAAGCGAGACTCGCCCAAAACATCCCTGACTGACACCAGCATGAATGGGGGAAATGGATGCCTCGATGGTAGCAACAGTCAACAAGGACCTCTAGTGCCATTCAAAGCCCTACCAAAGGAACCAGAAAAAGGGCAAATGAGCCAAGAGAGTAACCCCAGCCACAACTCCAAGATCAGCAGTGCTGCAGGCAGGAAGGCCACAGTATCCCCAGGGCCCTGGAAGATCCCTGGTACGGACAAGCTACCCAGTACCCTACGCTCAGCCACCTCCACAATCAGCAGATAACATCTCAACCCAATCTCAGGCCCAAGTTTAAACCTTACTTTTGGCTCTTTTTTTCAGCCAACTCTTGGACCAACATTTGGCTGTGAGCCAACTTGTTTTGAGATTGGTTGGGCTTGGGCTCTGCTTGATTGATTTTCACAGGCTTGCTCTACTTGGTAGAGATCGTTTTTAAAATTGACTATGTGCCATCCCCCTACAATCCTCACAAAAGACCTTTCCATGCATTTCTAGACAGAGCATTTTTTATTTATATTTTATTCTAAGTTATTTTAACAGGTATGACACCCACCACCTTAAGAACTGGAAGCATTCACTCCAAAAATATCACGGTAGAATGAGTGAAGCATGTAGCGTGCAAAAAAGAAACCCAGACTGGTATAAACTATTGGGGAAAAGCACTCAAGACTCAGAGATGTACATGCATAGAGAACCACTTACTGACTCTTAACCACCACCGGTGGCTACAGCAATTTTTATACGCCTTCATTAAAAAATGAAGAATACTGAAGGAGTTGCCTGACATACAGTTTTTGTGTATTTGAAGAATGGAAATGATTAAAAAAGATTCTTTATGAGCGGACACTCAACTATGGAACTCTGCCTTAAAAGACTGACCTGCAGATGTCTGTATAAGGGTCGGTGAAAAGAATATAGAAATAGATATATTATATGACTACATATATGTGAGACAAATTGTAAATATGGTCTTTATACACCATTGTGAGCCCATACTGGAGTGTTGCCATTATACATGGTGTACTTTAGAAAAGTGTAATCCAGAATTTATTCCTATTCCATTTTAAGGTGCATTCCCACTGACAGCAATTTAAACTCTTGTGGGTTTAAATCTTCTCAACTTCAAAATACTGTAGAACGGAAACAGGAAACAAATCACATTACCTTCACTGTCTGCATTGACATTGGCAGTTGCCTTCTCATGTTAAAGATCTCATAGCCAGCGGTCACTTGTATCACTTAAAACGGCCAACTTTCATTGATCAGTAATGACTTCCAGTAGCTGAAAATGTTGCTGTCAGTGTGAGCGCCCCTTGACACCACTGATTGGTCAGCTGCTCTGTTAGTTTCTGGAGGAGCTGGTGGACTTTGACCTTCCCTTGACTCTGTCATCCCTGGTTCAATCTATTCTCCCTTTACTTGTTCAAAGCAATTTAAAGGAGTGCAAGGTGTTTTCGGTAAATTATAGAATGATTTTGATTAGGGCAGAGTGCCTTATGCCAGAGGTGTCCAGTACTACTCCTGGAGGTGTCCTGCAGAGTTTAGCTCTGATCCTAAATAAACACACCTGACCTGGTGTCACCCCTGTCTCAAATGACACAATTAACTTCTTCTTGCGATCTTGCGGACATACAATGACCACCATATTTGCATGTCCGTTAAGTCAATGAGACTGTATAGTGTCTCACTCATTATTTTACCCTTAAAATGGGTGCTCATGAGCTCTCCCTCTGTGGCTTCTATGCATTCTTGATATGCACTTCAGCTGAGCCACAATGAGAGAAGCTCCACTGCAGCCTTCTACCCAATGTCAAAGTGGCAATACATCCCAAAAGTGTGGACTCCACAAACCGCAAAGGTTAAGGGTGTGTTTGGGAAAGGCCTTAATATGCACATGTGGACTTGCACCAAGTCTACAATACCACAGTAAATCCACAGTGACTCCTTTGCTGCTGCCTGTCCCAAATGGCAAACTTATTGTCATGTACACAAGACCATAGGGTGTCCCATTTTTTTTTATTTTAGCTAGTGCCCACGAGTGCCTCTTTTGCAGTCAACATGAGCTCTAGATGTGCATGTTCAGTCAAGTCCACCTTAAAATGAGCTCCGCATCAGACTACCCAACAATCAAAGTGGATTTACTTCACGCAAGGGTGGACTCGGAGGAAGGCAGCAAGGGTTAAGGGTGCAATTTGGGCCAGGGCAGGAAGGGTATCACAAAATCATGCACTGGACCGAAATGTGCAGTGTGTCTAGGCAAGTGTGCAGGTCTCCAGGTTGGAGATGAGCTCTGCAGTAACACTAAGGAGTTGGATCGGACATCCTTGCTTTATGCTGACCACTTGATGCTTGATTTAAGCTCCAAATCCTATACAACCACATCAAACAAAAAAAAATAGGCTGCTATATATTCATTGGACTACTTGTTCCATTGAAACTGCAACAGTAACACCAGATCTGAACGAGTACAGTATGTTGTCGCATCCCTGTCTTTGAATGCTGATTGGTGTGTAGATCAAATGAGAGACTGGTTTATGTCTGCAGTATAGATATATCAATTTAAATCGGAGAGCTATTTTCATACATAGATAGAAAAAAAGGTGCCAGATATATATTATCGAAATCTTGGAGAGAGAAGTTTAAATGTTTGTTGAGCACTTTGTCTTTCGGTAGACATATAAAATACAGTACTGTTAAGAGTAAATGCTGTGCATCCATGAATATTTATCAGTTAATTATCAAAATCTTTCAATGATGATTCATTTATTAGTATTTCCCTTATATAAAAGTTTATTTCTAAGTCTATTTCACATGATTCACGTCCTCTCAGCAAATGATGCTCATTCCTTGTCTTTACAAATGGGTGATTTTTACACGCTTCCTAATCATGAAAGACAAATCAAAGAAGTGACATGCAGTTGTGTTCTGCGTAATCATCATTCACCTTCAGTGATGTGTTGTATGCTGTAACTCTTTGTATATTTACTGTCCTTCAATTTTTTCTAGCTTAGCTACAGTAGTATGCTAACACGTTAGCATGCTGACCAAAGGCTAAATTAAAAAAACCTATTTAATGGTCTCTGTCAGTGGAATTACTTTCATTTTCTTATGCTGAATCACTTTAGCTTTGGTTTTAGCAGACTGGGGAACATTGACGTGAATAATGTGAAAGAGCCTTGATACCTGGGCATGAAATGTAATCAGTGGGAATATTGAGGTGTAATAGTACTGTACTTTTCTGTTAAATCTGGAGATTATTCTACCCCATATCTAAATACTCTTTCATAATTCATATCATTCTGTGTTATATTGCCATTAGCGGCACTAGCTGGGTTTCCATCACCATGTGTTAATGTGCATTTTTAAGTTTCGCATGAGAAAGAGTGATCTGGCAAATGGAAAAAGAAAAATCCTTTAATTCACAAAAAGTTTTTTGCTGACTCACTATTAGTGAACATCACACACTTCACCAGTTCTCTTGCCTTGTTTACTGTTGGTTACTAGGTTACCAATAGGGATGGCTAAGGTGAAACAGTGACACAGTGTCGAGATCCCAAAGCAAAAGTGTTTTGAAACACTACACCGAAGCCTGATCCGAAACACCCAGGTAACGTGACTAAGGTGATTCGAAACACCCAGGCCATGTGAGTAAAGTGTTTCGAAACACCAGGTCACTAAAGTGATTCAAAGCATCGGTCAATTCAGAAGCGTTTAGAGACCTGGCAAATCTGCTTTTTACTGACAGCGTCTGAAAAATCTTATGTAGCCTCTCATGTAGTAACTCTACTGCAAATGGCCCAAGTTCGGATCCCGACCTGTACTAGTACTCTGAATTTATGACTTAATGTATTTAATAATGTTTTTAATGACCAAAACAAAACATATTTATTCACTAAGTGTTCATTCGGATGTCAGAACAATGTTAAAACAAAACATGTTACAAAACAGAGCATTTAAAAACTAGCATCTCTAACTACATCACCCTGAATTCAAGCCTATTGGCATGCTAGTCTGGAACTCCCACCGCTTCACTAAATCACTTGAAACCTCAACTCTACAGCGTGGGGTTTAATACCTTAATTTTTTATTGTTTTTTATTTTGCTAACTTTAAAAAAATATTGCTTCACGTTAATAGGTAAACCCGACTATTGTCGATAACAACCCTGCTGAAAAATCCAGCTTAAACCAGCCTATATGGTTGGCTGGCTTTAGCTGGTTGACCAGCCTGGTTTTAGAGGGGTTTTGGTCACTTCCAGGCTGGTTTCCAGCCATTTCCTGGCTGGTCTTAGCTGGCCAGGCTTGGAAAAAAAACATCTAAAACTAGCTTGACCATCCAGGTTTAAGCTTGACATAGCTGGTTTTGGCTGGGCTTCCAGCCTGGCTAGGCTGGTCAAGCTGGTTTTAGCTGGTCATCTCCCAGCCTGACCAGCTAAGACCAGGCTGGAAATGGCTGGAAACCAGCCTGCAAGTGGCCAAAACCCCTCTAAAACCAGGCTGGTCAACCAGCTAAAGCCAGCCAACCATCCTATGCTGGGTTAAGCTGGATTTTTCAGCAGGGAAATATACCATTTTAGCTTCTTATGAGTCATTTCTGTGCAACTAGTGGCATCATGCAAAGCTAAAAAACAACATTGGCTTAACCAGTTGCATATTTTCAAAGTAGTGTCTTAATTGTTTACAACTTTATACCAATTTTATTAAGCTGATAGTGGCACACAAATTACACACTTCTTTAAAAAAAAAAGCCAAACCCCCAATGGTGCTTCATTGTGAATTCCTCCTGCAATACTGTCTGATATATTGTACAATCACTCACGTCTTTGATGACTTTGTTACACTGAATTAATATATACATGTCAACTTCAGTTTCTATGAAAAGGACCCCAGTCAAGACCCCGTCAGGCCCACCCATTGTCATAATATCATCTCTATTATATTCATCCTCCACAGAAATAAAGCAATGACTGGTTCCACTGACAACTGTTGTAGATGACAAGGAGAGCCGACAATGATCTAGTCATTACAAGATAGTGCTAACATTTCCCTGATAAAGGCAAATTAATTGAAGCACTCCAAAAGCGAGTGTGCCTTTGTGGCTATTACATTCTGAGTGGTACATCCTTAGAAATCACAGACAGACAATGACATTGTCGAAATGTATTTTCCACAGAGTACCAGCAAAGACTGCGTGTGCATATGAATGAGTTGAATCACTCCAAAATGGTATAGTAACCCTTTATAGTTAAAAATGGGCTTAATTTGGTTCAAAGTTAAAGTTTTTGGAAAGAAATAAGACTTTTTAAGGCCAGAAACACACTCTTTGAAAGTTTGTCAGCCATATTTTTGTTATTTTGGTGCTAACAACATTCAAGAGGACAACACAGTTATCTTCTAATGTGTAAACTGTTGTGTTATAAAGATGCCTCACATTTACCATGTTTAGTGTATAATATTAAAGATCCAAGCAATCTGGAGGTTGTTTGATTGCTTAAGGGAATATGAAAATGAAATGAAAGTTTAACTACTGTATGGTTTTGCCACACTAAACATGGTGTGTAAAGTATAACAATGGTTATACAAACACTAAGCATCTGCCAAGGACCATGGTTACTACTTTACAACAATAAAACCAAGTTAGTTAAGGGTTAATTAGCTTATTAGCATATTAGAAAAGTTACCCGTTTAAAACATAACTATGGTTTTACTACAAATAAAAGTAAAATATTAAAAATAACCTCAGATTAACAATGGTTTTATAGTACACTGTGGTTATGCAAAACATGGCTAGCTAGCTAATACGAAGTAAGAAAAAAAAACATGGTTTCTATTATGGTTTTAAAATCATGATAAACTTTCATAAAATGTTAGCTAGCAATTAGCATATCATGCGCTTTACCCTTGAAAAAACAAACTATGGTTTTACTACAAATAAAACCATGAAGAAACATGGTTATTGTAGATAAACCATGATAACCACAAGTGTTTTTTTCTACACTAACCATAGTTTAGCCATGGTATTTATAGTAAAACTGTGATTACACAAATGGTAATCAGACTGACAATGCTAATAGAATAGGTCCTACACATAAAAAAACATGATTACTAAACCTTTTACTGTAATATAACCATGCAATTAATAAATTTTCATTGAATGTTAGCAAGCTAACAGCATGTAGCTTTAAGGTTGCCAAAATTGACTAATAATTGATATTTCAAATCTGTCATAACATATTTACGACACTTTGACCATAATAAAACCATATTTAGCTTCAAAATATCTTCACCTTTTATTAAATCAGGAATAAAAAGAGTGAAATAAATTAGCGTGACTCCACCTTTAGTAAGTTAGCTGGCCAACAGCATTTTCAAATGTTAGCTTCATGAAAAAAAGTTGGCACTAACCTGAAAACTATCACTAATAACACTATGAAAAACTGTGTTAAGAATGCAATCGGTTGCATTTAGCATATTATTGGAGTGCAAAGGGGGATGAGCTTGCACAGTTAGCAACATTTGTAGTCATGTAGACTAGAGGTGACCAAACACGCTCCTGGAGTGGCGGTGTACTGCATAGTTTAGCTCCAAGTTGCTTCAACACACCAGCCTGAAAGTTTTTAGTATAGCTAGAAAGAGCTTGATTATCTGGTTGAGGTGTGTTTTATTGAGGTTGGAACTAAAATATGCAGGACACCGGACCTCCAGGACTGAGTTTGGACACCCCTAATGTAGGCCTACTTGTTTAGTGTGTTTCTGGCTTTAGGGGTCCTTGTCATTTGTAGAGTAGCAAGTTTGTTTAAAGAGAGAATAGTTTCAGTGCTTGACGCTGTTTTCTGATTTTATTTTCTCAAGATTGCCAAAATGCTTCAGAGATGCTACTGAAAAGATTAAACCTGATAAATATGTGATATAAAATGAGATGATTTATCGCGAAGCCACGACGGCAGCGCAATGCCCAAATGGGGCTCAGAATCACTGTGTAAAACTCAAAGAACAGCGCGGTTCACCCTGTACAGCTCAAAACTATAAATATGACACTATGTACTATGACCTAGTCACAAAAACTGTAAGTGAGCTACTATTTTTCTGAAATGCAACTCAATGGATATATACTTACTTTTGCAGAGCTCTTGTTTACTGTATGATATTTACTGAAATACTGTCAAATAAAACCTTGACATGGTGTAAAGTATTCAAGTAAAATACAAGTGTTCTGTGAGAGTTTGATTTACTTAACGGCCTGAGCTGATTTTGCGCATAAACTGTTTAATGGTTTATTTTAACGATAATGCTGTCTGTGGGTTGTGACACAATTGCAGGATAAGGTAAGTATAACCTCTAGGTCAAAGAAGAGATACATTTTTGTGTCCACATCAAATTAAATTTACAAAAGTGATTTTATATACGAAGAAAGCAGTCCCAGCAGGCACAGGATGTCAACTTGATGTACCCCAGACAGGCGGACATGCCCACCCTAAAATCAACCAAATATCAATGTCTAAAGATGTCAGCTTGAGATTGTGTGGATGGTACCACTATGACGTCTGTCAGACGTTGGATTTTGGTTGCCATACCTTACGAATAAATTTCAGATTTGACATAAATATGATGTTGGTTTAAGATGTTGGATCGAATTTGGATTTTGGTCACTTTTCAACAGAACCTAAAATCAACCAAATATCAACGTCTAATGATGTTGTTATTGGACGTCAAAATAATGTTGTCCATAGATGCTGGCTAAACGTTGAATTTTGGTCATTTGACATCACGACTTAAATCCAACCCATGTGTGCCTGCTGAGATGATGTCAAGCAAAGTGTGTAATATAATTTTGTCAAAATAAAATATGGGTGAAATAGTGTCCCATTGGCATTAAGCATACTGATATTTGTGTAACAATTAAACAAAGTTCTTTTTCTGACCAGTGCTTATTAAACTTTATAAAATAATTAGTGATTGTACTAAATTATGTGTTTTAAATTGAGAAGAACATTTATGGAAAACAATTATATATTGGAATTAATAAGTTTTCTTTCTTTGTCATTAAAATCCATTACAATCTTATATCCATTCTGAAATTCTTCGAAATTTCAATATCTTGACAATAGAGCGGCCCACTTTGCAAACTCACAATTATTTTTGTCTGATGCATTTTCATTATGAGATGAAACATTAAGATGCATGTATTTTCAGGTTTTAGATCACGAAGAGAAGCTTCGAAGCATTACAGTAAGTTCATCTTATACAACCTCAAGCATGTATAAAATAAGCAATACTTTGGCAAACACTAGATTTAGAAGGACAACTGTTGATTTTGTGTTGTTATTCTTACCCACATGGCAAACATTCTCTGGCCCACACAATCAGCTTTTGCCTGGCCCACATGCTGCAGTGAAATGCGGTGCACAACGGGACAAAGTCTGGCCAAATATGGACCATTTGGGCCAAGTCTCAGCCAAGTTAACAGCTTATAGCTGGGCCTGAACTGGGCCACATATCTTGGTATGTCACGACTGCAGTAAAATTGATAAACTCATGTTACGTTATCTCCGTTCATCCTTCTATGTATCGAATTATTATGAGCAATAACCTGACATTAACGTAGACGTTAATAACTACGTGACATTTGTACGGAAAATCCTTCAAACATCCCCCGAATACCACTCATGAGACGTGACATTTTAATTTATTGTACAAATTAAAAAATAATCCCTTACACGTCGCGTGCGTTTAATAAAGCAATATATACGTTTTGAATTGGCTAAGGCTACAAATATGCTCGAAAAGTCTTATATTATTACAGGATAATTAGGAATAAATGTTATCCCAAAATCGCATACATTTAAAATGATTATAGAACAAATAAGATATTTTGATTTGCATGAAATTTTTCCTGTATCCAGTAGATGGCAGTGCCTGACAGGCTTTAGTGGTGCAGTAATCGTTCAGCTACTCCCTTAGAGGGCAGTGTGATTCACACAAAGACATGAACGGCACAGATGAAGAAATAACCTCAGAAGTGAAGGCGCTCAAACCGTGTGCTAGCAGCTTTGGCTAGCAGATAGGAACATATTGACAATATGGAATGGTAAAGATTACATTTTATTATTGTTTTGGTTGTTTACGAATGGCGTTGGATTATTTTGGTTGCTATATAGCCTTTCTGCCATACCCGGATGTAGTTACTGTATAGAGAACCGCTCCACATGTCAGTTGAATAGTTTGACTATAAAAACACATGACAGAAAAGAGCATATTTTATTTTTTATCACTTATATTGTGTTTCATTTTTTAAATTAATTAGAACATAATGCTATTATAGCTTAAATGCACCGTTTTAGGCCACATAAGAGTACTCATTTGTTAGCGCTCTTTGTTCTGGCAGTTTTTAGGTTAGATTATATTGAACTTCATTGTCATTACACATGTACAAGACATTATATAGGTTAGGTCTAACAAGGAGTGCAACAGGAGCAAGTGGAGGATTTAGGTATAAGTTATAAGTGGAATTATAGAAAACTATTGGTAATATTTGCAAACAGATGTACTATGAACATTATATACAGATACTTGGATAATCGTTGGCTACTAATATGATTTGCCAATTCAGAATAATATAATTTCTGAAATGATATTATTAGGAAGAATATAAAACCAACTTTACCTCTATAAAACCCAAAAATTCCTCACCTCGAGTCATTCTTTATACAAGTATTTATTTGTTTATTTTTTTATTTATTTTTTTATTTTGTTTGGTTGTTTTTTATTTTTGTTAATAATGGGTGGTAAAAAATATTAAGGCCAGGAAAGTTGTTCATCCAGCCTAACACTGTTCATTTTTTCTTCTGCAGCACTAAAGATGTTATGATGTGTAGGATGTAAAATGTGTTTATTCTTGTGCAGGAGTCAGACTTGGTTGAGTCCAGTGGTTCGGGACGCTGAGGTGACCCGTGCGGCCCGCAGAAAGAGTTCTCACAAAAAAGTTGCTTGTATCCTTTTAAGATTACAAATAACACTATCTGTATCTCCATGATCCTCACTAAAAAAATTGTTATAAGCATGTAGGAAGGATGTTATTATCCCTTTACTCTTGAGTTCAGTCCCGTTGGCACAGGATGACTCTCCTGGCACCAGCACGACCCCTGCTCGACCTCTCCTGCGCCAAACACCTGGACCTCGCCTTAAACAGACATGTAAGTAAACACATACTGCACACGTACACTATGAACTATAAAGACAGAATTATTAGCCCTCCTGTGAAATTGGTGTTCTTTTTCATATATTTCCCAAATGATTTTTAACAGCAAGAACATTTTGCACAGTATTTCCTATAATTTTTTTATTTTTATTTTGCGGAAAGCATTATTTCTTTTAGTTTTTCTGAAATATAAAAATAAAAAACTTTAAAATCTGCTGAGGTCGATATTATTAGCCCCCCTTTAGTTTTGTTATCAGTTGGGTGACCGCTGTACAAACAACTGTTGTCCAATGACTTGCTTAATTTACCAAAATTGTCTAGGTAAACTAATTAACCTAGTTTAAACCTCACTATTAAGTTGCACTTTAAAATAGCTGGGAAAATATGATGTACTGTCATCATGGCAAAGACAAAATAATTTAATTATTAGAAATTAATTATTAAATCTGTTTTGTTTTTAAATGTGTTGGGGAAAAAATCTAGTTTCTGTTAAACAGCACTTTGAGAAATAATTCAAGTTTCACAAGAGGGATAATAACTTCAACTGCACTGTGCTCTTGGGAAAAAATAGCAGTGAGCTTCAAATTGGAAGTAAATAAGATGTGATCTATAATCCAAAATGAATATTACTGCATGCAAGACATAGTCAAACTATTGTAATTTGATTCGGTCTAAAAAAACATTTTAATCTTATTTTCTAAATTAAATGATCACAAATTAGATATATGCAGTACACTATATAGGCAAGGCAAGGCAAGTTTATTTATATAGCACATTTCATA
This sequence comes from Danio rerio, assembly GCF_052040795.2. Classification (NCBI taxonomy): domain Eukaryota; kingdom Metazoa; phylum Chordata; class Actinopteri; order Cypriniformes; family Danionidae; genus Danio; species Danio rerio. The sequence goes on along the minus strand of NC_141024.2, from coordinate 23,312,052 downwards.
CACAATGGCAATTCAAAGTGCTTTACATAAACACATATACAGTACATCAAAATGTGTACCTGCCTTTTTAAGGGTGTAACTAAAAAAAAACAGATACAGACCATTTAAATAAAAGAAATAGAAAATAAACAAATGATACTCTCTAAAGTTTTATAGTCAGCTGAATGATAAAAAGTTTATGCATTGGTATTTTTAGCTTAAATTTTTTATAATGCTGCGAGTCACATTTATTTATCTTTGTATCTAATCTAAAAGTTTGAAAATGTTTATTCTGGTTAAGTTTAAGTGTATTTACTCTTATATTTTGTGAAGAGCATGCTGTATTTATATGCTTTTTAAAAACTATTATTACAGTCACCCCAAGAAGTGCCCTTAGGAATCCCGATGTGTCTGCCATCCTCGGGACCTCAGGAAGCAGAACCCCTCGCTTCGTAAACACACCTCGTACCAAAGGCGGCCTGAGCATGGTGAGTGACCTCTGTTTGTACAAACATAACATCCTTTATCCCTCTGTACAGTCTATGTACAGATCAAGATGAAATGATTATCCCTCCTGTTAGATTTGTATTATTTTTTTCAATTATTTCCCAAGTGATGTTTAATAGAGACATTTTTTCCAACACATTTTAAACAGTAGTTTTAATCGTAAATATTTTATAACTAATTTATTTGGTCTTTGCTGCGATGACATTACATCATACTTGACTAGTTCTTTTGTGAGATACTAGTAATCAGAGTAATTTCAATCAGAGTCCAATTTCAAGGCAATGCAATTTTATAAATCATTTTCAAGGTGGCTAATAATATTGACCTAAGGTTTTCTTCCAGTCAAACTAAAGTAAACCAGAAAAATATATATATAATAGAAAAAATCTCTATTAAACATCTCTTGGGAAATATAAAAAAAAAATAAAGGAGGGCTAATAATTTAGCCTTTGACTGCAAATTTAGTTGGTGTTAGTAACATTTTTGTGTGCTGCTGTTGTTTGTTTGCTCTCCAGAACTTGGATGACAGTGACTGGACGAACAGTCTTTACCCATCTCCTCTATCAGGAATAGTGGACACAAGCTTTACTGACGACGTTAGCATGAGTGCTCTGATGCTGAAGGAAGATGATCCTGGAGAGGCTGGTGAATACTCTTAGTAATTCATAATCACAAATGAAGCGGTCAATTGACATGATTTTCAGCTCTTCTGTTTTCTTCTCTTAGCTTCTCTTGGTTTGTTTCCTGAATTCCTGGAGTCTTATTTGCGTCATGCGTCCACAGCCGTGTTTGACCTGTTGGAGGAATATGAAGCTCTCTGTCAAGATAAGGTACACTAGCAGTACATAATTTAAATTTAAATATATATATATATATTTTTTTTTTTTTTGATCGTTTAGGCTGTATTAAACACAAACAGCATATATTTAATATTTTTATAAAAAAAAATTATTATTATTAACGTTGAATTTGTATAATTCAGTTTTTCTGTAGATAAACAATTATAATACATTCAGGACCTTTAGGACAAAATTTTCATTTTTGCTATTCCATTTTTTTTCTGTTTAAGCAAATACTCATACATACTTTGCTCAAATGCATCAATTGTGTTTACAAGACATGCATATTGTAATGTTGGTTTAGAAAATGTTAAATATTTTGACACATTTTTTTCAGTTTTGGACCATCGAGCAAATAATCTTTTTTTTATTCAGCTTTTTAGCACTGCTGGAAAAATGTATTTAAATGATGTAATTATAATTCTGGTTTTTGTGTTGTATGGATGGATAGCAGAGTTTGTTTTGTATGTAGTACATACTGAGAGATTTTGTTTTTTATTTTATTTTAGATTATTTTTTGTGCAGCATAACTTAAAAAGTGCATTAAAATAAATGTTATTTCAGATCCTTGACTTATCCAAGACTAATAATCCTACGTATTAATCCTGTAATACATCTTCTTACCTTTAGTATATGTGTGTATTGAGAGGAGATTGTTTGTTTTTGTGTGTTTTCCAATAAAACAGTAACATGTAAACTAATTGTAATTTTAAGGATTAAAATCATTTTATTTTTCCAAGTAATCATCAGCACTGATTTGAGTTGTTTAAGAAACTAATACTTTTATTATGTTTTTTTACTCTCGGTTGACCTATGTGTAACTGTTTTAAAATTCACACACAATGCTTGAACAAAAATATGAACTTGTTTGACAAAGGAATTTTGATAAGTAGCTGTATGTAATGCATAAAATATTTTCATATTCTATGTACTGGTAAGTGATTTTATGCTAAATCTGTGTACTGGTAAGTGATTTTATAAAAAAAAAAAAAAAAAGACTATAGTCTTTAAAAATGACTTTAGTTTTTAGTGTTATAGCAAGTAAAAATATTGGCACAACAAGTCATTACTAATGCACTGTCCTGACTTGTAGGTCAGTGTGTTGCAGAAACTGGTTCTCCGTTCAGCCCCTGGCCAGCAGAAATCCTCCAAGACTGTCAGCATCACCTGGTTATTGCAGCAAGAGATGGTGACCTGGAGACTTATCACCTCTCTGTACAGGTACAACACACTCATACATTAGACCACACACACTACTGTTTTGATGAATGCATAAGAAATAAGTTGTTATTGAAGTTTTTTGTATTTAATCTATATTAAGCTTGCCATAAAATACCCATGAGTTGCTGATGTGGCAAATTTATCAAAATTGACAGCATTTCAAATCTATTTCCATTTCAAATGAATATTTTTGATGTTTTTTTGCTTAGTTTATCTAAAAATGCAAAAATGTTTCAGTTTCCACACAAATATAAAGCAGCACAACTTTTTTCAACATTGAGTTTAATGAGAATTGATTATTTACTGCTAAATCAGCAAAGTCGAGGGATTTTTCAAAGATTATGTCTCAATAAAGACTGAAGTAATGGCTGCTGTAGTAAATTAAGCTTATCTATTACTATTCACTGCTGTTTTTTGATCAAATAAATGCTATGTAAATACAATATTATGAGTTTAAATAAACAATAATAATAATAATAATCTTATTAATACCAGACTTTAAAACAGTAGGATTTTTAAATATCTGAATACTATTACTTTTTTGCTTATGTATTGTTAAAACTCTCTCAAACACAGAGACAGAGTTCAGACTGTTTTAGAAGAAGACATCATGATGGATATTACTGTAAGTGCATGTGTGTTTCTTTCTACTCTTCTGCTTGGGATAGAGCTGCGTAATTCTATAAAACCAGAGAATCACAATTTTATTTGTATTTTTTTGCTTGTTTGTTTAAATAGAGATGCAGTTTTATTCTGATTAGACAAATTGACACAATGTCAATTAATTTACTGGAGCTTTTATATAATTTTATTTGCTGCAATCAAAATGCAAAATATGTAATTTTTTTTTATTTAAGATTCTTTTTTATTTGGTTTAAATTAATGTTTTAAAAACTCCTAGTCAATATAATACAGTGTCCGTATCAGTTTCATTTAGACTGTTCGCCCTGGTGTGTGCCATGTTTTTACTCATGGACATCTCACTTTGATATGAACTGTTTCGTGTTGTGTTTTCTCTGGAGATGCCCAGTGAGAGTGAGAAAGCAGTAATGGAGCAGTTCTTCCAAAAGGACAGTATGGTGCGACAGAGCCAGGTAAACATACATCCATTTTACACCAATATATTTTTACATTGAAAAAAAAAAAAAAGCTCAATATCTGATGTGTGTTTTTATTTAGCTGGTGGTGGATTGGTTGGAGAGTATAGCAAAAGACGATATAGGAGACTTCTCGGATAACATTGAATACTATGCTAAATCTGTGTACTGGTAAGTGATTTTACCACTCATTTATGTCTTTGAGAATGTCTCAGTATGTCTAAATAAAATTTTTTATTAATCTGTTTGTTGGTGTGCAGGGAGAACACACTCCACACGCTGAAGCTGAGGAGGAATCAGTCCAGTGGTGGTTTAAGCAGGCCACTGGTCACTGAACTGGATCCCGATGCTCCCATCAGACAGAAAAGACCCCTGGCAGACCTGGACAGAGAGGACGACTCTCGCCTCCTCAAAAACCTCTTCAATCTCATACGAGCTGGCATGACTGATGAGGTATGTGTGTATGTTAGTTGAGATGCTTTATTAATTCCCTTAAACGTATAGGTCACCCTACATTTTTTATTTCCTTACTCAAATGGTTGTACATATTATGAATTTCCTTCTTCTGTTAAACACAAAACAAAATATTTTGAAGCAAGCTTGTTAAAAGCCGCTTTTGCACTTAATCTGGGAACAAAAATGCTGTGGAAGTCAATGGCTGCTTTTTTTCTCCAATATTCTTCAGTATATATTACTTTGTTTTGAACAGAAGAAAAAAACTCAAACAGATTTGGAGCAAATCAGTAAACAGAATTTAGATTTTTCAGTGAACTGTATCTTCATGGGAAAACTTGTTTGCCACTGTTATACATGATTAATGAAACGGTAAACACAACACCACAGGCAGTCTATGCAGAAATGACACACCTTGTTTTTAAAACTAGCTGCAGGAATGTTGAGAGATCTTGTGCATGAATCTGTAAAACATAACCTCCTACTAAAAATACTATTTACAGGATAAGCTTTACAACACAAAAATCATTTTCTCTTCCACCCTTGTTTTCTTTTCTGAAATAACCTTGGAATTAGGAGTAAAACAATAACTCAACCAGCAATTTTTGTAGTTTTGTTAATCCTATATTTTTTGGATGGTTATTAGGTATGGCCATTCTTGAGGTATTTTGTAGTTGAGTATTTTATTATACATAAATACTCTGATTTGGCCACAAATGTTAAGTTACATTTCTGTTTACACAATGCTTGTGTTATGGGTCTGTACTGATACTATACTAAGCTGTAATCCTGTAATAACATGTTAGCGTATTTGTAATTACACACTTTGAGTAGTTATTCTAATAATAATAATTGTGTCTAGGTTGTGAGTCTTAGGAGTTTTCTGTTTATTTTAGTAAATGCTCTGAAGTACCTTTAAACTTCAACTAAACTTAAATTTTCTTTTGAACGGTTCAAAAACACAAGAAAAGAGAAGTGTTTGTAGTGTCACATAGCCAGGTGGCTTTTCTATGGTGACAATCATTCAGAAATGTATGGCATATCTATAAAAATAATTAAATTTTTTAGAGCTTCAAAGGGAATATATGACAGTAAAGTCTGAAATTTATCTCCTTTTTTTAACTGCAGAATTGTGGATACTGAAAATGTCACTTTATAAATTTGTCTCTCTCTGTGTGCATTTGCAGGCTCAGAGGTTGTGTAAGCGCTGTGGTCAGGCCTGGCGTGCTGCCACTTTGGAAGGCTGGAAACTCTACCATGACCCCAACATCAATGGAGGTCAACACACACATACCTACTAACAAAAACCAATATTTAACTATGCTTATGTTATCTATATTTTATAAACTTTATTATTGTTATGTTTTTTTTAACCTGATATAATTCCAATACCATAATAATTTAATATATCTTCAAAACACAATGAAGATTGTTGTTATCAAAACTGAGAGAGTTGTTTCTACATTAAAAGCTTATTCATTTAAATCTAAAGGCAATTTTAGTACACATCTGAGTTTTTATAGATGGCACATCTGTAGATGACATCAAATAATCAAAATGCCAGTTCAGTCATTGCTAAATGATGGGCCAAGGAGATTTATATGAGTTTAGAACAGCATAAGCGTGAAGATGATTATTTTAGGTGAACTGCCAATGAAATCACTTGCTGTAAATGTAACTACATTTATATATTGTAAATTATCAGTAATTTTAAAGAAACATTGTAGTTATTTGAAATGACCATGGGTATAGTTTTAGCATGCTTTATTATGTTTTTTTATTTATGAATATTGAATTAGCTAGAAGTTAAAAATACTTCAGACTCTTTAAAATACTACTATTTTTATTATTATTTATCCAGTGGTCATAATCAACTGAAAGTCAAGGACATTTACCAGTCAGATACAGTGAACTGTCTGTGTGTGTGTTCAGGGGGTGGTGAGCTTCAGCCTGTGGAGGGAAATCCTCATCGCAGCGTCTGGAAGGTTTGCTGCTGGAGAATGGCAGAAGAGGTGAGAAAACTATAGATCTGAGGTCTAAATCCATGCGCTAGAAAGTTTGGGAAATTTTAGTTGAGGGAAAAGAAAATCCTAAATATAGTAAATTTGGTTGTGAGCTGGTCAAACTTTATGGTCATGTAATATATTTATTATGGTTTACTTTTTGGTAACAGTATTTTGGAAAAGGCTGTACAAATATATTTGAATAAAGTTTAAAACATCACTCTGCTGCTCAATACATAAAAGGGTTTATAGCATAAGCATATTAGTTCGAAAAGAAAATATAAAAATATTCATTAAATCCTCTTTACATAATGTCTATAAATATTTCAGTTAAGAGTCTGCTTTATGTTGCTGTTTCAGGAGCAGTTCAACAAATATGAAAGGGCTATCTATGCTGCGTTGAGCGGAAACCTCAAACAGGTAAATAGTCATATTTTTAACTCATATTTACACCATTTCCTCTTGCTTTAGTCATTATTTGATCATGTGCTTGTGTCCTGCAGCTGTTGCCGGTGTGTGAGTCCTGGGAAGACACAGTATGGGCTTATTTCCGGGTGATGGTGGACACTCTGGTCGAGCAGGAGATCTGTTCTTCTGGTCTGGGCAGTGAAGAGCTGGAGGAGCTGCCCAGAGACTTCCTGGAGACCAAGTAGGACTACAGTGACTTTCTAATATGCATTCTCTCCTTTTATATCCTTTTTCACCTAATGATTAATTCTTTTTATTATTTAGTTGGACGCTGGAGAAAGTCTTTGAAGAGATTCAAGCAACAGAGTCCAAGGTAAGAATAAATGAATGAGGTTTAATATGTAACAATGTTTAGACAACAACAATGTAGCTTTTTGATAAAATGTACATGACAACATTTTTTAATGATCTGTGTTTACACCAATCCACAAAACTTTAAAAAAGCACTATATTATCAATGGCAGGCCAGTGTTTCAAGCTGTCACCTTGATAGTAAACAGTATTTGTAAGTAAGGGATGGTGTGCTTTCTGCTAGTTTGCTGTGTGTTCAAGATGAATCTCAACATTTGGTTCTAATGTGAAGTAAATCCACACTTTGCTGATGAAGTTTTAGCAAATACTTAAGCACCAACTACAGTACCACAAACTTTGTCATTGTTGTGTTTGTTTGTGCTGTGCTTTAATCTACACTCACCCAAACATAATGGCATCACTTTCAAAGACTTAGTTTATTCACTGCCCCAAAAAAGAGGGTATTTTTTTAAAAACTTGAAAAATGTATGCCTTTTCAGACCCAAAAACAACATTGTCATGTAATCAAACAGGCAAAACGTCTAAAAAGTTTTCACCTCCGTGAAGATGGCACCCATAATAAAAAATAATCCCCAAAACTATACCATTCGTTTGTGCTGATTTGTGTCGCAAAAAAGAAAATTTGTGCCGGTTTGGGGTCTGAGATATTAAGCATTATTTTTTTGACTGTGTGACGTCACTTTCCACCCCATGTTGCTCAAATGACTTCAAATCAGCACAGGTCGTTTGTACTCAATTTGTGCTTTTTTTTGCCCTTAAAGCAAACTCTATATCTGTTTTCCTCGTTTAGATAAGAGCAAAATATTTGGGGAGCCATGACGTCACTCTCCACCCCATTTCCTCTTATTCGCACCAAACCGGTGTCATTCGTTTGTGCCTGGTTTGTGCCGTTAAGCAAACACTTTATCTATTTTCATTGTTTACATATAACCAAAATATATTTATATTTATATTCGTGCATGAATTGATTATTTTCGTTTCCTCACAATTTGTGCTCGTTTGTACTGCAAAAAAATATTATTTGTAGGCCTAAAAATAATACTAGATCATCCAGAGGTGTCTCGACTCTAGTTGCTCCATATTTACCAAAATAGTCTCGTTTGTGTGTGTTTTATTTGTACTGGATTGTACCTATGAATGTGTCGTTAGTGCTGCTTCTATTAGTAAAATATTGAATTAAAGACAATGACATCACCAGCCACCCCACATGTATGATATTCTAAAATATTTTAATTTGTTTGTGCTGATATAATTTTTGTTTGTGGTGCTTTATTTTTAGATATTAAAATAGTCTAGGCCAATATAAGTTATTCTGAAATCTTTTTTTATCAGAAAAAGCACCTTTGCTGATTTGTCATTTGAGCAATACGGGGTGGAAAGTGATGTCACACGGTCAAAAAAATAATGCTTAATATTTTTGCGGCACAATTCAGCACAAACGAATGGCATAGTTTTGGTGATTATTTGTTTTTATGGGGTGATAACTTCACAGATGTAAAGTTTTCAATTTTTGATTGGTAATGTCATGTAAAGAGGGAAATTGGTGTTTATTTTCTGATCCTTCACAAATGTTTTGTTGACAGAGAGTTCTGGACGCAACCAAGGAGCACTACCATGTGATTCAGAAGTTTGTGATTCTTGGAGATCTTGATGGTATGTTTCAGAAAATTTTTATTTTGAGACTCTTTTTTTTATTTATTATTTAACAAAGAAATAACATCCTCTTAATTTATCTAAAGGTCTTCTTGAGGAGTTCAGTGATTGGTTGGGAAGAAATACACCTTTGCCAGCCCATCTCTTACGCTTCATGTCACATTTAGTGTTGTTTTATCGCAGTTTGGGCATGCAGCTTAAGGTACATACAAACGCATATATATTTTTAAAAACCATGTCTTATTAATTACCACTGAGTGAGTAAAATGTTCACGTTTGTTTTAAACTCATCAGGAGGAGGTGTGTGTAGATGTCCTGAAGGCCTACATCTCGCTGTTGGTGAAGGAAAAGCAGGTGGAGCTCATTGCGTTTTACGTCAGTCACCTTCCTGCAGATTTGGCTGTGTCACAATATGCTCAGTTCCTGGAGGAAGTCACTGAGACTGAGCAGCGCAAACACTGTCTGGAGCTCGCAACACAAGCAGGCAGGTTTATTTTGCACTAAAGAGTCCTCTTGCATTACATACTTAATACACCAATGGTTATAATGTCACCAATTTTTTTGTGGTATTTAGGTTTGGAAGTGGCAGCAATCACAAAAACGGTAGTGGAAACCATCAGAGAGAGAGACACAGATGAATTTTCCCACCATGACCTGACGCCTGCACTGGACACGGCAACTACAGTGGTACTAATGATGAACTCTTCATTTATGAAAACTTGTTTACCACAGGTTTGATGGAAAAATATTAGTTTACTTTTTTATTTAAAATTTCACATTAATCCATACGATTTTGGATTTTAAAATAAGATTTTGGAGATGTAAACATGTTTAATGTTAAATTGTAGTTTTGTGTTTTTTTAAAATTGCAACATTAAACATGTTTACATCTCCGCAGATATTATACTACAAAATCAATATAAATACAGTGGTAAAATATAAATATTTTATTTTTCCATCCTTGCAGTCTTTCTTGAATTTTCTTCTCCTTCTATTATAGCTCCTTCCATTATAACTTGTTAACTAATTAGCCTCTATTAACTGATAAATGACTACTGAAAGAATGTAATACTCCTACAACTAAAAAGCTTTATGTACATGCTTTACTGGCATGATATTTAGTACAGTATTGCCAAAGCATTTTAGATATGTATAAAATAAGTAAGTTATTCACATTATCAAATTAATAACATACAACAAATTTGAAATAAATGACAGGAAAAATGAATAAAAACAGACATATCTCTAAAATGGATATTTATTAATGATTAGAAAAGAAAGTTTAGATTTTATTAAATAGGGTAAATTAGTTTATTGACCATTTCTAATGGTGTACATATATTTTACAGGCAGTTTAAATGTCATTTTATTCTCTTTGAGCATATAGTAATATATATAAATTTTTATCGTTTAAAGAATCTGTTATTTACTTTTTCTTTCTGTCTCGCCGCAGTGCACGCTGTCAGCTGCGAAGCCAAACGGAAAGTAGTCTTTATTAAAAGAATAATACAAAAATGCAACAACTTAAGAAAGCGAAAGTAAAAGTTGACTCCTGGATATTATAGGAGATTTACAAACACTGGCTGGAGTCGCCAGATGCAATTTTAAACCTCAAATAGGCATCTCTCTGTTGGTCTCTGCAGAGCATGTGAGACTGTGTTGTTGACAGTTTTCTCGCGCACACACAATAAGCAGTATGAAATGTGTTGGGTGAGAGAAGATTTTCCACTAGTTAATCAAACAGATTAATGGATGCGAAAAAAGTGTAAAAGGATGATAATATTATTTAAAAAAAAATAAAAAACGGTCCTCCAATATACTTGGACGGCCGTTAATATACCTAGGCAGTAGTAAAGTCGCCCAAGTAAAATCTATGTGTGGAAAGCACTGGATTTATTGATGTTAGTTAAGTAAAATTAGCTTACAAAAAAAAACTAATAAACTCATTATGTATAGCTCATTTATTAGTTAAGGTTAGCCATTGCAGTAGGTGTTGCTATTCAACTTTTCCTCTCTGTACAGGAGGATCAGCAGAAGATTGATGTGATTGACTGGTTGGTGTTTGATCCTGCTCAACGAGCTGAAGCACTTAAACAGAGCAACGCCATCATGAGGAAGTTCTTAGGTGAGACTTTCCTAGCCAGAATAGTATATCAAAATCTATTAATGTTGTAATTGGTCATTTTATATATCATCAACTGCCTCCTCTTTAAAAATTAGTTACAGTCTCACACACAATTTCACTGAAACACTGATAAGTTGTACAAGCTCATTTGTAGGTTGTGTAAAAAATGGCTAATGGTAGCACTAAATAAACTAGACTTTCACAAACATTATAAAAATGTATTTCAGATCCTCTCACTTTGTAACAAATCCATATTAATCCTTTAAAGAATTTTAGCATTTACATTTCTCTACTTTTATCCAGAGTACCTTGCAAATGAGAATCAATAGAAGCCATTTGTAAACAGACCAGTTTGTAAGTTTAAGTCTGCTGTAAACAGCAGATATAAACAAATTTAAAGGAAAACTAAAATAGAGAAATAGAAATCTTCATTGATTCGCATGCATACATCACACATTGAATGTTTGTTTCTTTTTAACACACAGCAGATAGATTAGATCAGTTCTTTGATTTGCAGTGTTGTTCTATTATACTCATGTACAATACAGCATCTAAGAAGCATGACGCTGCTAAGATGGTCTTCGCCAAAGTGCCCGAAGACTCCATGCGTGAGATCTACCGGCAGTGGGAGGAGCAGGGTATGGACACACCACTTCCTGCAGAAGAGGAGAATGCCATTCGTGAACATCTATGCATTCGTGCTTATCTGGTGAGTAGTGCTGTTGTACAATGAATTGACCTAAAGTCAAATCAAGGAACTTTTCTGCTGTACAATGTCTGCAGCAGACGCAGCGATATTTTGCAACACCTAAAAATAGTTACCTGCTACGTAAATGGATGACATCAATGTGTAATATCAGTGCGCCTGCATCAGCCATGATATGGCAGGAAAGTTTCTTGATTATTACGCTAGAATGAGAGTATGCTTCATAACCTTATCAACCTAAAACGTAGCAATTTTTAATCCCTGTCCGTCTTTGTACATGATGCAACTACAGAAGTGTCAAGCTTTAAATGGGAAAATTATTAAAACTTTTTTTATTTTAAATTTTGAGCAAAATGCTAATGGCCTAATCTGCCTCAGTGATTTATGCTAAGCTAAGCTAAAGGGCTCCTGTGAGACCCGGAGATTGAATTAATAGATTAAAATGTTAAAAATGTTTACCTCTACGGGGGTTTCAAAATGAGCCTATTTGTTAAAAAGTGGAGTGTTTCTTCAAGTGTCATTTAAATATGTTGTGGACTAATTTATAAAAGATGATAATGTTTATATGGTGGGTAACAACAACAATTCGAAAGCAAGGGTTTACAGATGCCAATGCAAGCATGTTTCAGTTGTCAAAGGATCCAGGATCCACACTGTTCTTGTACCAATAAATGAGTTGACATTTTAACCCCAGTTTAGTATAGAGGCACTGATAGGTGAGAGCTAGCTAATGTTACCACTACATATCTATGTTCCCTGTATAATATAACAATAGTTCATTATTGTTTAGGTAACATTAGCTCAAAGGGTGTAATGCAGGGATGTCAAACTCAATTCCAGGAGGGCCGCAGTTCTTCACAGTTTAGTTCCAACCCTAATTAAACACACCTGATCAAACTAATTGAGTCCTTCAGGCTTGTTTGAAAACTACTGGTAAGTGTGTTGGAGCAGAGTTAGAACTAAACAGTGCAGTGCTGCGGCCCTCCAGGAATTGAGTTTGACATCCCTGGTGTAATTGTTCACTAAATTGACGGTTCAGTTTGATACAACACAAAGTGGTGACTCAGTGTTTTCAATACAGCAAATAGAAAGAAATGTCCTTGATCTTTACTACTTTATTTACTAAAACTAACATCATAAATACAATCTTGTCTTGACTTTGAACAGGGATGGAGCTATACTTGGCCCATCTTCTGTGGTGTCATCTTAGCATTGAAAACAAAAACTGATGCTTATAAAAATGGAAATTAATCAAATTTAAATATAAAAAAATAATTCAATTGCCCTTTCCCTTAAGATGCCAGAAATCATTGTTACAAGCACAACGTTTTAGCTTTTGGATCTTTCAGTGTTTTTCCAAACCTATTTCAGAGCCCAATGCATCTGATAATCCACTGTCATTGGCTCATCTGTGGTTGAGGGGAGGTGTTTGGCGATAGCTCAGTTGCCTGTCACTATAATGAATGCACTTTAAGTGGGAAGATCTTTCTTCTTTTTTACAGGAAGCACACGAAGCGTTTAACGAGTGGTTCAAGCACATGAACTGTCCTCCGGTGAAGCCCACAGCTCCTGCTCAAGCCAAGTTTACAGAGAAAGTGGCTCATGAGATGAAAGAGGCTGAGTACAAGGTCAGGACGGGACATCCACACACCGCAGACTGAACACATCTGGCTTTGATCTGTAATAGTGTTTCTGTGTCACGTTCCTCCAGATAGAGCTGGAGAACTGGCAGGGGCGTCTAGGAGCTCTCACTGAAGATGTGAAGGAGAGGATCTATAATGTGCTGCTGTTTGTAGACGGAGGCTGGATGGTGGATGTCAGAGAGGTGAGCTTAAATGTATTATAAGCTTAAATGTATTCAGTTTTAGACCTTTTGTACAACGCAAAATTACCCATTATGCTTCGTGTATGCATATGAAGGATGCTTTGAACTTCTGGTCGCCAGCTGATGCGTATAAAAAGTCACATTTGAACTGCATTGAAAAGAAAAAATAGTTTTAGTTTTGAACTAATACTGCTGTCGGTCAACTCCACCTCCTGGACTGATTATTAAAAAAAAAAAAGTGATCTAATGGAATGGGATGCTTACTGTCAGACGGCATCTTTTGCCGTTTAATTGGAGCACGATCATCATTTTCTCTTTTTTCAAATATATAACGAACCCAAACAAATGTAATTCACCAAAATGTTTGACAAACACACACAATACATTGATTTAAAGACTAGCACAAAGTGAAAATAAAGTGCCATTTTAAAATGACAGAAAAGCACATACTATGGTAAAACTACACAATACAAACTAACTAAATGAAACATAAACTGCTCACATTTCAACATGCAAATCAGCCTGAGTATTAGTAACATACTTTTATTTCTATTATTTCTGGAAATTGGATGGCGTACATACCTGTTAAGTTTCATGCCAGTAATACAGTTTGCTCTTTATAATGCAGTGATGTATAGCGTGTGATGTATGCATTAAAGAGCCCGTTGAGTACAGTATAACAGCTGACAGGTCACACTGACGTTATATTTCAACATTTTATTTGACACAGACACTGAATATAAATTTTGTAAAAAATAATTAGTTTTAAATTTTCTTTTATTAAAAAAAATAAAATGCTGAGAAACTGTTTTCAATGCTTTCACTGACTAAATATATTCTGTAAATATAAGGAAATTTTTATATGTCACATCTAGGCCTGTCATGATATCTATTTTTTATGTCGTATGATATATTGCACCAAATATAATGCGATAAACAATATTATTGTCATTTTAAGACCATTTTATGCCACTCATTTTATATAATAACTTATTATAAAATGACAGAATGACAATATAATATCATAACAATGCAAGTACACTCTTTCAAAGAACACTTAATATTTTATTCTGAAGAATATTTAATTGAATATTAAATATTATTATAATAATTTTAACAATTTAATTACTAGGCATTGAAATCAGAATATAAAAAGTAACATCTTAAACAAATAAATAATGATAGACGTTAACAAAAATGTACAAGTGCAGTGAACTAGAAAAAAGTACCAGATCTATTTTTAATTGTTTGACACGCACATGAAAATATACTATAGTAATTTATAGTAAATACTATTAATTTTTTTCGACTTCCAATAGAAATAGATGTTGCACAATCAGGTAAAATGTTGCTAAAATTGTTTTTTTGTATGGGCGATATATATTGCATCACCAAAAATTATTGTGCGATAAGTTGATAAATTGATTATTATGACAGGTCTAGGCATATCACCTTTCTTTTTAATTGTGTTTATTTGTTTGAGAATTGAAAGATAGTGATTGAATTGAGGAGAGCGATTGCAAAAACTCTACAAGCAGACATTTGCCCAATCTGGGGCCCAAAAAAAAGATGTTTTTATATTATTCTATTAATATCAGTTTCAAAACTGGTTAATATGGATGTTCTAAAAGCTTTGCACTTTTTCTGTAAGTTAGTGAAAACACCTGAAAACTTTTCTTTGCACTTTTGTCAGTTAAAGAAAATGATCACCACGCTTTACAATAAGCTTTCATCAGTTCAAAGTCAAGTCAAAGTCAGCGTTATTGTCAATTCAACCATGTACAGGACATACAGATAATCGAAATAATCATAATATTAATACAAACATTTTAAGATAAAAAATAAATAAAATACATTAAATACAATTTCACATATATTATCTAAACATATAAGGTAATTGTTGATGCATTTACTAAACTAGTTGATGCCTTTACTAAACAATTATTATATAGCATTTATTAATCATAGTTCAAAACATTTACTATTGCTTTAAAATCCAAATTCAGACTTGTTAACATTTAATGAACTCTGATGAACTAACAATGAACAACTTTATTTTCATTAACTGGCACATAAGATATGAATACATACTGTAAGGTATAGTTCATTATTCATGTTAGTAAATACATTTAATAGCTCACTAATTCAAACTTATTGTAATGTGTTACCAAGAAAAGCAACAAACAAAAAGATTCTTGATTTCATTCCACAAACAGTGCCAACTTGTTAGAATTGAGTTTGTACTGTGTATTGAAGTTTTACATGAAATGCAACCATTGTACGTTTATATAGAAAATGCCGTTTTGAGTGTAGTCTGGATTTCCTGTTTTTGCAGGATGCTGAGGAAGACTCCGAGCGTTCTCATCAGATGACTCTGCTGCGGCGTTTGTGTTTGCCCATGATGTCTTTTCTTCTGTTAACTGTACTGCAGCGAACTGAACGCCACCAGGAGAGTCTGCGTCTTGCTGACATCATCGCATCTGACCAACACAAGCTATATGAGGTTTGTGTGCGGCACCACTGTCTATATAGAGGGCAGCAGGGTCAATGACCTTAGAATTTATTAGCCATAAATATTGTTAGTGGCCATTAAACTAATGGTGCAATTATTATTATTACCATATTATTTTTTATTCAAATTCTAAAAAAGTAATAAAACTAACAAGTATTTAATACAAAAAATATAATTTTATAAAGTTGTTTTAACTTTTAATCTTGACTGTACAAAATAACAAAATTATTTATATATGTAAATTTTATTTTGTAAATTTTTACATATGTATTCATGCATAGAATAAGGACATATAAAAGGACATAAATGTTAATATATCAAACAATTTTTTAAGGTTATACATGTTTGCCTTCAGATATAGATAAATACTAAGTCTACACCGTACATAATTATGTCAATGCTTTTATTTTGTATGCTATAAGTCACAAGTAATTGTTGAACAGTACAAATTTTATTTACTTTTTTTAAAAAACATAGATTTTTTGTTTGTTTGTTTGGGAAAAGTGCTTATCTGTTTGTTTTTTGTTTGTTTGTTTGTTTTTTAGATTATAGGACATTCTGTTTAAAGACTTGGGAAAATGGATGGCAATTATTGCTATTATTTATGCATTTACATAATTACAACACATTGTGATTTTAAAAGCATTCTAAACCATATTGTTTTATTAATTATATATTTTTTTAAACTGAAAAAGTAACACTTTCATAAAACACTTTCATTTCATTTTTATTCTTGTGAAATAATTGCATTAATTTGGAGATGGTTTTTGATTGTCTGAGTACATTTTTACGCTTATAGTGAATATGATACTAATTGTTATTATGGTTTCTTCATCTGAGCTCTCATTGTTTGTTAGGTTTTCTCTAAAGATGAGCTGCAGAAGTTTCTCCAAAAGATGAGGGAATCCTCTCTTCTTCTTCTGGATAAAGGACTGGATCCTCTGGGATATGAGATTCAGCCCTAGCCAGTGTTTCCTCATGCTTGTTTTTTTCCTCACTCCTGACAAAGGAAGAGCTATGTAATTTTGTATTTGAATAAAGATTGGTGTATTGTTTAGATTATGTACTTTTATATGAGTGGCATAGTTGTTTGTTTTTCAAGTTTTCCTCTAGACATTTCTTTTTTTTAGATGATGCTTTATGCTCACACATATTCTCGATTTATCTTCTTGTTTATTAAAAGACGATAACAAACATTTTTGATGCGACCAAAAGGAAATATCGAGTGTTAAAAGGGATGATACGTGAGCTGTCACAATCAATCTGACCGAGTCGCAATCCTAGTTGAACGATTCCTTCAAATGAATCAATTAGAAGTGACTCGTTCGCAAATCGAGCGTCGTTTGTTCTAATTACGAACAGCTGAGAGAAAATACTAGACGCGTGATGATTTTTCGAGTTTGTGAATTATCTATTCTTCAAAAAAAGTGAAAGAGTGTTGTAAATATAAACAATGGCCATTTTTTATTACTGGGAAGTTTCGTCCCACTTTAAAATAAATTACTGACAAATTCAAACGCTGAAGTAAACGATATCATCGTGAGTGGAAAGCGCGTTTGAGTCAAACTGGAAGGACCGAACACCTGCAGAAGACCGCTCACATCGCCCTCTCTGTAAGTCATTTAAAGTTTAAAAGGTTATATGGAGCTTAATGATTCTTGACAAAGTAGTGTTAGATTTAAACGGTTATTGTTTTAAACACTGAACGTAGCCTACTGTATTACACTGATAACGGTACAGTAGCTTCCGCTTGAGTGTGTGTGGCCATTAAAACTGCATAGGATCTCTGATATTATAGACTAAAGTCATTCACTCAAACGTATTGCTTAATGATATAAAAAGAAATACAAAAATCAAACCGTTTGTCTCGAAAATATGCCCACATAGGGCTAAATTATATTTTTAAAAAAAACGGGCTATATGCCTATACTACAGTTTACTGTAAACTACAGTATTTATTACAGTTTATATTCAATAACTTATATTTATTATTTTGTGAGTATCGTATTAATCATAAATTACTAAAGTATTTTTATGTGATTTTTATATAGATTCTGGGTTGTAAGTGGTTAATTTTGTGTAAATACTGAGCCACCTATATATTATAATTATTCATTTCCCAATTTTGCTGGGTAACAGAATAACGATGTAAAGAATAGATAATTTGTGCCGAAGTACCTTTATTTCATTTACCTAATTTTGGTGCAGTTTAATTCACTCTGTACCATGCACGTCTTTCAATTTATTTTCAGTGTTGACCCTTACAGTCAGTATTGACCTTTATAACCGAGCCAGGAGTGAAGTAGCTGTGTTGACTTTGACCTTTGTTAACTTCTTGACATCAAATGCTTTCTAATTTGCTCTGCTTCATGAACAAGCATACCGTTTTATTGCAAACATTGATATATTGACCTTAGATTCAAACCTCAGGCCTGACACATCAATAGTCTGCATTTTCACTATAACAGCCTATACTCATTTCATTCTTTTAAATGATATGGTAACATTTTATGGATAAAGTCCATCCCCAAGCTTTTTTAATAAAAAACAAAGCCTTGCATGCTTATTGGCACCCCGATGCAAAGCTTATCAAATGGCTACTTGCCACAAAGCATATACACGTGACACGATATATTGAGCCATAATAGTTTATTAAATCTTTAATAAAATGCAAAGCTGACAGAAATGAAAACAGCTCATGGTGTATACAATAACTTGTATATAATTCAGTCAGAAGGTGGCGCCAAACAGTCTAAAACACAAAGCCGATGTGATGGCTAAAGCATACAAACCGTTTTATTCATTCACAAGACATGTATCTTTTGAGCATAGAGAACAGCTTAAATGATTGTACACTGGTGTAAAACATTCTTAATGTACATTGTAAATTGCTTTAAACAAAAATGTTTCAAGTTGGCACAAATAGCCTTTTGGTTAAGTCTGCCAACATAGCATTGAGGTGCTCACAGCAACCCAAGTTTTATTTCTGACTTTTCCAGAACATTTATCAATATATAAACCCAGGGTGTGTTCACATTATAAGATTGGTTTTCTTTGGCCAAAACATTGATACATAAAGTTAATCTTGTGTTAATAATAATAATATAGTTTTTATTATCATTATTAATTATCTCTCATGTTAAACTTGTAAATATTTATGACAAAAAATATAAATGGAGGTCTCAGAGTTTTGGAACAATAAGGAATTAATAACATAAATTTCATTTTTGGGTGAACTAACCTTTTAATAGCTCCTAATATGAAAATATGAAGAGGATTGATTCCTGGTAATGAAATGTAACACTTTACAATAACAGTGCCTGAGAAATGATGTGCTAATACGTAAACTACACATTATTATGAATTGATTATGAGTTTATGCATGCACTAATCATGAACTAACTGTAACTACAATATGAGTCACTAGAGTTAATGTGTGAATAATGGCTACCTTACCTGTTAGTACATGGTTGTTTGTTAATCAATGTATTAATTACCACATTAGTTTGATTAATTTAACCATGAACTCACAATATATTAATGTATAATTATGGCATGACTCTACTTGGAGGGGCACATCATCATTAACCCATTCTTAACTACTCATGACCTCTTTATGCACGCCTGTCTAGTGCGTTTACACTGAATAACAAATGATGGTTGAAGTCAGAATTATTAGCCCCCCTTTGATTTAAATTTTTTTTTTTCTTTTTAAAATATGTTTCAAATGATGTTTAACAGAGCAAGAACCTTTTAACAGTATGTCTGATCATATTTTTTTATCTGGAGAAAGTCTTATTTGTTTTATTTCGGCTAGAATAAAAGCAGTTCTTAATTTTTTAAACACCATTTAAGGACAAAATTATTAGCCCCTTCAAGCTATATTTTTTCGTTAGTCTACAGAACAAACAATTGTTATACACTATCTTGCCTAATTACCCTAACCTGTCCAGTTAACTTAATTATCTAGTTAAGTGTTTGAATGTCACTTTAAGCTGTATAGAAATGTCTTAAAATATCTAGTTAAATATTATTTACTGTCATCATGGAAAAGATAAAATAAATCAGGTATTAGAAATGAGTTATTAAAACTATTATGTTTAGAAATGTGTTGAAAAAAAACAGGGGGGCTAATAATTCTCACTTCAACAGATAAATGTTCTATCAACAGTTTAAACAAAGGAGGTGATGAGTAGTTAAGTATGTCTTAATGGTGATATGCCCCTCCAAATAAAGTCAGCTTTTAACCTCATGGGTTTATGTTGATTAAATTTAACTTAAATTTAAATGGTTATTAATACATTAATTAACAACATACTAACAAGAATTTAAGGTGGCCATTATTCACACATGAACTCATGTGACTCAGGTTGTAGTTAATGTTAATCCACAACTAGCACACACCTTAACTCATTAGTTCATAATTCACATATAAAAACATCATTATTCATGTACTGTTATTGTAAAGTGTTAACAATAAAAAAGCAGCTCTGTCAAAATTACATCAAAAACACTGAAAATTGTATTACAGCCGCTGTTCATCATTTATTGTTCCCGATGTGGTGTTGAATCCTTAGAAGTTTGTTTGTTCTGTTGAATACAAAAGGAGATATTTTATAAATATATTATGAGGCTTGTTGATGGTACTCGTTGACTTCCATAGTAGCAACAAAATTTATTCCATGCAAGTTGTTGTGTCCATGCAAACAGCATTTCTCAAAATATATATATTTTTGTGTTCAACAGAAGAAACTAAAATAGGTTTTGAAAGGCGAGTAAATGATGACAGAATTTTCATTTTGTTGGTGAACTATCCCTTTAAATAATGTTACATTAGGTCTCAAAACATGCAAAGCACATTTAATTTGCTGTGTGTCAGCTGAGTTGCTCTGCTCAACAGTAATCAATGAATAAACCTAGACTGCTCAAACACATGTCTATAAACATGAAATCAATCCCATTCAGTGATGAACAGATGTAAAAGTGGGGGGGGAAGCATTATGGGAGGCTAATGGGATGGATGAGTGATTGATCTGCATGCAGATGGGATTTTTGTGAGGTCTGAATTCAAGCTAACAAAAACACTGAAACAATGACATTAGGTGATTTATATACTGTAGACACACCACTGCTGACTCTGCTGTGCAACATTGAGGTAATCTGTAAAATCTGTAAAATCATTATTGCATTGTTAATCCTCTGGCTTTGTCCTCATTTGTATAATTGCAGGTTCAGGGTTATTGATTGGCCACATGTGACCTTTTTTCATACATTACATGAGGACACTATCTGCTATCCTGTTCTGGAGCATAATCCCTGTAAGGTAAAAATGCTGCTAATCCTGTTTCTAAAAGACAAATGGTTAAAAGTGGTGTTTAGATAAACGACAACTGATTGCAGTCTGAAAAGCCCTCTTGTGAGTGTCACAAAAATAACATGCAAAAAGAGCTAGTAAAAATCCCTATTACACAAGTCGACAACCTTGTTGGCAACCTTGGTTTTTAATAACCTTTTATCTGTGCAAGAAACATTTAACAAACAGTTACTTTATTGATATTGATTATAATATTTAGAAATATATTATAAAAATACATATTAAAAATGTCTTGTAATAACACCCACTAACACTCAATTGATTTTCCGTTGTGTATTTCAGTGATACCTATATAAAGAGTTTAAGGAACAAATTTTTTTTTTTTAATAAATAAAAAAAAATTAAAGATTTGTATTTGAAAATGTATCTATTACAATAAAATCAACTTAATTTGAGGATGGTTCAGTATTTACATAAAAAATGGCACAGTTATAGGTTGTTAATTTAAATTATTTTAAACAAATGTAAAAATATAGGGCAAAAAAATCACAAATTTAAGGAATCTTAAGGTTTTGTAAAGTATTGGATTGTAATACAACTCTTTACATAAAAAAGCATACATGTAAGTAAAGTGAATATTATATGTCAATATGAGTATAAAAATGTATGTAAAAATGTATCTTATTATCTGTATTCTTAATTTTTTTCAAGCAAAAAAAAGTATATAAAAGAATAAGTGATCACACCAAATTGTAGAATATTTTCAACTGCTTAACTTAAATCTGACAAATTATAAAACCTAATGGTTTTACGGAGAGTGGAAATATGTAATTATTTAAAATGGCAATAAATCAGTATTTGACAAATATAAAAATAGATAGTATTCATTAATTTTTTCCCCTAAGCTTTTATTGTTTAAATAGTTTAAAATATTTCATAGAATCTATGTCACAAAATCAATATTGATGACAGATGTGACATGCCATGCACCTCTGTGGAATTTAAGTCATAAGTTTTATGTGCCCTAACAGAATTACTGGATTTATTATTTTACACTTATGTTAAAGGTGTTGCAGTTAAATATAAACCCTTCCCCTGGTGTCGTCATTTTGGGGGCTCAAAATATTTGGCCCCCGATAAACTCTAAACGACTTGATGTTTTAGCCTTTACCTCATTATTAGTTAGGCGTCGTATTCTTCACTGGAAATCAAACAAACGTCCAACTATATACCAATGGTTTGTCAATACAATGTATTTTCTAAAGATGGAAAACTAATTTCTTTAAAAAGTGGCCTTGTTTTATAACTTTAAGTCTCTTAATATCTTGCCTTCGATTAAATAGATGCACTCTCTTTTCTTTTGTTCATTTATTAAATTATTTATGTATTAAGTAATTTAGTTTTTAACTATTGTTGTACTGTTTAATTGTAAATGTTTACTTGATTGTGAGTAAATGGTGTGGAAATTCTTTGCGGTAAACTATCCCTTTAGTTTTTATTGCTTTTATCAATACAGCAGTATAACCACACATTTTCAGTTTGTGTTCTGATGTCAGTGCAAAAAAACAAAAGCTATACACTACTCTAAAACTACTCTTAAAAAATCAATTACTGACAACATCCCAGGAGGAAAACTCCTCATTATTGTCCCGAGACGGTTTCAGATGTTCAGGACAGCAGATTAAAACCCTTTTTCCTGATAGCGATCCACAACCTGTCCTGTGGGTTGTTGTCCATGTAAGCCGAAAAACTCGTCCAAGTTGAAATCACTCTTTCTGACAGGGGACAAATTGCTTGCCAGCACAGGAGGGTACAGTGAACCCTGTGTGCTTCTTAATCTCCATCCAAACAAGATTCTCTCCAGACATCTGACAAGTGGGTTAGGACTCTTTAAAGGCCATTTCTCTGGGACTGCTTGTTAATAAGGGTCATCCTACTGCTTGACTAAATAGATGGACACGTTTGATCTCACTGCAGGAAATGTTAAAGGACTTCCTGTGCGTTTGAGCCGGCTAATTAGTGAAGACTGTTCATTTAAACGTGTTAATTTAGGGTTCATGGGGGGGGAAAGAGAAAGCAGGCAAGCCTTTTAAATCTCTATTTATGTAATGAAGCAGAATAAAGAGCTGTCTAAGAGAGGATCATTGAAACAGGAGCGCACGTTCATTCACTGGAAATGATAATGGTATTTATCAAAATGTGATCTGTCTTTATAAAAAGATTATTTCTTTTGCTATGACAGAAGAGTTTACACAAGTGCATCACATTGCGTCTAACATCTTTTAAAGTTATCATATTTTAAGTTTGTTAGCCTGAAAAATTACATGGTTGTCTTAGTTTAAAGGGCCCCTATTTTACACAATTTTCAAGTGAAAATTCAAGATAAGTCTTTTGTGTCTCCATAAAAACAGCTATTAGATTATTTATTATACTTTTGTGTATATTGGAAATTTGAGCTGTAACTTATTTTAAACCAATAGTCATAGGAGAAAAAGTCACTTCAAAGTGATGATAATCATTTATTATTTAGCGACAAATTGAAATATTAGAATTAATTTCCTAATAGGTTGTGTGATAGTAAGACATAAATAAATGACACAAAATATACATATAAAATGGCATATAAATTATGACAAAACAAATGTATTGAATGTATTTTTATATTAGTTTTTAGTAGTCACATTAATATTTCTACTGCACTGTAAAAAAAAAAAAGTACTGGTTGCCTTAGTTTTTTTCAAATTAAAAAAAGCCTTAGCTGAATCAAATTAACCTTAGGAGTCATTTTAACTTATATTATATTAAACTGACTTTAAAAAGCTTAAAATTAATCTGGAACATGATTAACTGGTTAGTCACCTCACAGCAAGGTTACTGGTTCGAGTCCCGGCTGGGTCAGTAGGCATTTCTCTGTGGAGTTTGCATGTTCTCCCTGTGTTTGTGTGGGTTTCCTCCGGGCACCCCAGTTTTTGCCACAGACCAAAGACATGCGGATAAAATAAAAGCAAGAAATAAACTGTATTGTATGTGTGTGAATGAGTGTCAGTGGATGTTTAATGAATAAAGGGACGAAGGAAAAAAAATACTTATAAATATTTTGGTTTTGCTTTGTACATAACATTTAGTTTTCATTTTTCTAGTACATTCAATCTACATACAATGTAGTCTGCAAGTTTCCAGTGATAATGTGGATGATTTCTGGTGTCAGCATCATATGGTCTGATGGCTCTCTGCCTCCATTCTGGATGAGTGTGCATTTAGCCTAATGTGTTGAAGACCAGCTCCATCAGTCCCATTAAAGAGCTTCACTTTACCACGGGAAACCAGAAGATCCCCCAGAGAATTAATTAGCATCTCACAACACATGCTATAATTATACTTTAGTAATGCACGCTTTCAAAAAATAAAAAAAATAAAAAATGTACACAAATCAACAAAATGATGTAAATGTGACAAGTAACAACACATTTATTTAATGACTTGATTGCTTTACAAAATGAACTTATATTAGATGCTAATTAACTAAGTGTGTGTGTTAAACAAACTGTCCTTTAGATGGAGCTGTGATACAGGGCAGTTTTTCAGTCAGTAATTCATAATGAGGAATTAAAGCTTTTTATTTTGAGAATGAGAGATGTTAAATTGTTGATCGCTTTGACTTGACCTGCAGTTTATCTTTTTCTATTTGTTAATTTGGACAGTTTCTTTAACACATCTGCTACTGCTACATAGTTTATAATGTAATATAATTAACATAGGGTTTCATAAGTTAACATTAACATAATAATTGACAAAATTGTACAACATTTATTAATCTTAATTCTACATTTACTAATGATTATTTGTGCTTGTTATAATATAATATAATATAATATAATATAATATAATATAATATAATATAATATAATATAATATAATATAATATAATAAACCAGTTGTCCTCATATAACATGCATGCAGAATGTGTATTTCACAACTGTATAAATTAGGTATCGAGTTTCAGAAGGCAATACATCTAAATGAACAATTAACTGATTAAATATAAATGACTGATACCCAGCGCTGCTCACCGTCATCCATTAAGTGCTTCAGCAGTGGCTCTTCTTTATGTGGTGAACTGGAAACAAGACATTTTAATAATGACTAGAGGGCAGATGTTACTGTGCTAATAACTGCATTGACCCGCTCAGTATGGTGCATTAGTAACTGATCACTTTTATTTTTATTTATCAAGAACGCTGGTTCTGTGTATTTCTTATTCAGATATTATTAAAAAGTCTTTTAAATGCCATAAACTAAACCTGCTACAAAAGGAATCACAAAACTGCCAACTTTAATTTGAAGCAAATAAATTAGCCCCTACTCGTTGAAAATATGTGCCTTGGCTTACATTAAAAAAAAAACATTGCCCTGGGTACAAACTGTGCTACAAAATCGGCATTTTTTATTTAAGGTCTGTTTTCTTTAAAAATCAACTATCTTCATTGCCTGATTAATATATGTTATGAAGTGGATCTCACAATGTAAAAGAAGCACTGCATTAAAATAATTTTATTTGCATCATGTCTTTAAAATATGAACATATATTTTACCCCAGTATATTCAATGCAGGATCTACACTAGCCTTCTAATCCTGACGAGCGTGTGCATGTAAACGTTTCATCTTGTTTTATGCTTGAACAACTAAATGAACATTACATAAACATTAATGCTGTAAAATGAACCATGTAAAATTGAAAAGTCACTAAGTCACATGGAAGTTTATCAGGGAAGAAACACTAGCTGTGCACATAATCTATTAAATTCTTTTGGTTGTATACTTATAAACAGTGTGCATTGCTTATTACATGTGTATAGAAATATTAAAGTTTAATTCAATTGTGTCTGAGCTTCATTGGATTGGGTGGAGCTAAATATCTCCATTAGCTCACTTTGCTTACTGCAATTCTCTGATTGGGGGAATTTTCTGTATAGCAGCATGGATGTAATGCAGTGAAATGCTTTGAAATGCTCACAGGAAACAAGACTCAGCACAGAAGTGTGTGTGGCATGTAAAGAGTCCATGACATTAGTCTTTAGAAGCATCAGCTGTATGTGTGTGTGAAATCATGGGGTGATCTGGGACTGGTGTGTGAGTGAGGTGCAAGATGGGGTATGTTGTTCAGTTCAATGTAAGTGTTCTCCAGTAGCCTGCATAACAATAGCTAATGTATTTTTTGCTGTAGTTATAACAGGATTAATGTAAACAACTCACTGTGAACACTACTGTAATTTTCTGAAATATTTCTTTGCTTTATTAAAAACTATTAATGTTCCAAGTGGTGATTTGTAATGACTGCTGTTTGTCAATCAATTCAAGAGAGAATAGTGATGTATTTAAAAAAATCGCATATTCTTTTCTTTGAAGGATTTTCACTACATCTCTGGTCAAAATAATGTAACTACAAAAATTCTTGGAGTAGTAGAAGCAGCTGGTCTCATGGATTGATGGACATTCATGTTTGTTTCAGCGTTGTGCTTTCTGTCTCCTTGTTTACAGACGCAGGAGTATTTGTGGGCGGTTGCTCTGCATGTAAATTGTGTCTTTATGTCACAGTATGAAGTCAGACTCGGAAATGTAGGCCATGCTTTAGATGATTCATACCAGAACTCTCAGCTTTCTGCCCACTGAATCGCTCCTTTCAGTAAAACAACATAAACCTCTGCCGTGACAAACAAACATGCTGCTATTTTCAGACGTGCAGCAATCATCCTGTGGCAGAATGCGAAAATATCAGCAGATAATATTTATTGTTTGTTTTCATATTTGAGACTGAAAGTCTACAGGCACAGGATGTTTGTCCACTGGATGAACATTGTGTAAGTGTTGTACTAGCTGAATCTGCATCTGCTGCTCATGTTTTCATGCAGTAAATGTCATTTAAACCTTATTACATATTCAGGTCTGATTTAAGCCAAAAGAGATGCATAAAAATGAGAAGGGAAAGAAAAAGTATAGTTTTTTTGTGAGGGGACGAAACTTTAGAACAGCTTTAAGAACCTTTAAATACGTGCAATTTATTTACATTTTTAAAAGATGTGTCAATCAAAAATACATTTGGTCACACTTTTTAGGACAGAAATTTTATTTTATCTGTAATGTAAAATGTATTTATTTAGTTTAAAAACAGGTTTGTGTATGCGTGTTTGTATGTATGAATTTGTCGGTTTATTTCAGACCTAAAAGCAGATAAAATAAATAATTTAAAAAGAGGGTCCAGAATTTTTTCTCCATAAATAGTAAACAAATGTTTAAAGGCATAAAAAGTGTCCAGATTATTATTATTTTTTTTCAGTTTAAATGTTAAGATTGAAATAGGTGTGTTCATTCATGCCAAGGATGATAAAAAAATAAATCCGGTATTTTACAATATGCAGAATATCAGAGACTGCAACTGTAATGAAATACATGATTGAACATGTTGGAATCACTTTCAGAGCATTTTCCCCAGCTGATAAATTGGGTAAACATTGCCAGCTCAAAAAATATAAACATAAATGGATGAAAGAAATAGTTGGAATGATTAGAAAATTTAACTTTGCCACACGGGAAATTTTTTTTTTTTAATTATTTTAAAATTATATTAAAAATAAAAGTTCAAATATATATAGCAAAAGAAAATCGAAGACACTCAAAAAAACAAAAAACCTTTTTAATTTTTTTTTCTTCATTTTTTTAGTATTTAGCTTGATTTTCTTTTTGCTCATGAATCCCTTACCCGAAAAGCACCAATACATTAGGCTACCACTGAGGAGTTTTTTGTTTGATTTTGGATTTTTAAAAAATGTAATCAACTTTTCCCCTCTTTAATTATATGTTTTTTTTAGTTTTTTTTTTATAAGCAGCCTGATCTGGAATGAATGTATGCATAATGGAAAAAATAGCAATAAACATTGTAAAAGGAGGGTGAGGGAGAGCAACAGACCTTAGTGGGCGACAAAATCGTTTCGTGACCCACTTTAACTGTTTGCTGTCAGCTCTTGGAAATTATAACAGCCTCATTTCACTGTGTCAATAAACATGTTTTTTGATTCACTCTTTAGCTCAGTGATCTCTCTAGGTAGCCGTTTTCTAAAAACCCTCAGAATGAGTCATTCTCCCAGCAACATTAATTATAAAATCTGTTCTGAGAATAACTATAATAGACATAATGCATGCGTACATACGTGCGCCTTAACGCATTGTCCAATGTCACAGTGAAAACATCAGCAGCTATTAATAACAGCCTGCTGAAGGCATTGCCACACCAAAGGAATATCTCTGTTGCTATGGAGTCCAGAGTTGATGACATCACAGAGCAATATGAAAGAAATATGGAAATATGAAAAAAAGGCTTCTGGTTACTGGGAAAAAGGTGATACCAGGAATGAGTATTAAACAAAAAAGTGTGCTTGTGAAAATGGCATTAAATTTATATATATATATATATATATATATATATATATATATATATATATATATATATATATATATATATATATACATACATACATACATACATACATACATACATACATACATACATACATACATACATACATACATACATACATACATACACACACGCACACACACACACTCACATAAATATATATATATAAAAAAAACACTGATCTGTCCAGTTCAATGTGTAATTTGCACACTCAAGGGTCCTGACTCAATGCTATCTATTAATCAAATTAATGCTTTACAACATGGGTAATTGCATGAGAAGGTCACTAATGGAAAATGCAATGTTGCTGGTCTCCTACGCTCAACGGAGAACACCAAGCTCTCAATGGATTCAACAATTAGACACACTCATGCGCTAAAGACATTAGCATCAATCAGTTTACAGTACAGCTTCCTTCAAAAGGGCTTATATAACTCCTTTTGTGTGAGACTTAAAGGGATAGTTTATGTTAAAATACAAAATATGAGCAACATACAAAAAAAGACATTTTGAAGAATGCATGAAGAATGCTTCTTATCAGTTCACTAATGATTCGCACAATAGAATAATAAGTTTTTCACTGTTTATAGATGAAAGAACTGGCTCTCACTAATTATTGTTTTTTTATGAAAGTCACTGCATGGTTACAGGTTTCAAACATTCTTCAATATTTTCAACATAAACAAATAAACCAATAAAGGTTTGAAAACACTTAAGGGTGAAAGTTAATAGTGAGTAAATTTTCATTTTTGTGTCAACTGTTCCTTTAAATTTTGTGATTCTCATTTGATGTCAGACAGACATATATCCCTGCTGCAGAGCAGAATGTATATCTCAAATAATAATAATAAAAGTAGATGAAAAAAATAAACCATTTAACAAAGGGGAAATTTTGTATAAATTTGTAAAATGGGAATTGAATAAAAATGTTGATTAATTCATTATTTTTTTTTATTTTTTATTTTTTTACAAAAACATTAAGGTTCATTTCTAAACAAAACCCCACTTGGGCTGGAACAGGTTTTTAAATTTTTGTTGAAATGCCCCTTTAAATAATTGAAGAACTCTTTGATGTTTCTTTTTGTAGTAGTGTTTTTTTTTTCCTAGAAAGACCACTAGTCGTGACCATGAATGTCATTATTCTAGTGTGTGATTGTGAGACAAAGGTAAAGCAGGTGTTACTCATTTTGTGCTAAATAAGGTGCCTGACAGTGACATTGTGTACAGGGCTGGAACAACACTGATAAGGCACTTTATCGCTGAGCTACACATACACACACACACACACACACACACACAAACACAAACATGCACAGTTATAATGCGTTCTTTGTTCTCTTTTGCTACATCAGTTGTTCGCTTCAGTCTAATTTGCACTGGAGACTTTGACAGCAGTGCAGCTACTCTATCAAAAGTGCTACATCATTCTCTTAACTACACCCCTTTATGACATCACACGTGTTACTTGCTCTTTTTTTTTTTTTTTTGTCGACTAAAAATACAGCATAATAAATTCATCTTTTCTTGTCTTGTTCTTCCTCCACATGGCAAATCGTCATATAAATAGAGCAGTCTGGACGTCATCTCTGACCTGAAGAAAGATTGAGAGTCTGTGGAGGTGGCGGACTGAAGCTTCCAGAGAGCTGAAAATATTCAAGTGAGCACATAAACTAAAATATATTCAGTGGAGATTAAAATTAGACAACAACCTACTTTTTCTATTTATTGT
Organism: Danio rerio; assembly: GCF_052040795.2. Classification (NCBI taxonomy): domain Eukaryota; kingdom Metazoa; phylum Chordata; class Actinopteri; order Cypriniformes; family Danionidae; genus Danio; species Danio rerio. The sequence continues at coordinate 23,281,837 of NC_141024.2, read as the reverse complement.
ATTGTAACAGAAGTAATAGAGTTACATATATTCACATATTACAGTATTAAAAACTGAAATGACATTTTAAAAGCAGCAGTAAGTTTTCACAGAAGTTCATAAACCTGCTGATTTTTAAAGCTTTTACTTGACTTTCCTTATTTTAAAAAGGAAAAAACCTGTTGCCTTTAAAGCAATTAGTTGACTACTTAAAAAGTAAGTAAAACGCTTGTTTTTAAAGTGATTAGTTGACTATTTAAATTGTAAAGTAAAGAATTTTTTTAAGGAATATCTGATACATTTTTTTTTAAATCTTGCTTTTAAAGTTATTGGTTGACTTTTAAATCGATTCGTTGACTTCACTTAAAAAGTGAGTAGCTTGTCTAAGTAAATAAACTGTAAAAGTCACGTCAGCTTAACAGTACCAAGTTACAATGGGTTCACTTACTTTTTTCAAGTTACTAATTACTATAACGCGTAGAAGACACTTTGAGATTTCATACAGTTTTTGTTGTTAATCTGTATCTGGTGGTAAATTCCTATTTAACTAGCTTTCAAACCAAAATAGAATCTTTCATTCATTAACCTATCCACATCTGTGATTTCTAAATTTTTGCATCACTGTTCCTTCCCAAAAGTCATGTTTCATATATGCTTTTATATATATATATATATATATATATATATATATATATATATATATATATATCACATATATATATATATATATATATATATATATATATATATATATCACATATATTTCACTTGATGTTTTGCTATCGGCTCAATCTTTTTAGAGCTTCACTATAATGCACTTTGTGTTTTTAGCTCCGTTTATTACACATTTGGTTTAATGGCACTGGCATCTGAAGTGCACTTTATATTTCTGGCCTTAGTTTGAATTTCATAAAACGTTTCATAGCTTTTTCGGAGGGTATGATGATGATGATAATAATAATAATAATAATAATAAATAATAATAACAATAATAATAAGAAGAAGGTTTAAACAGCTGCCGGCGGAGGCGAGCCCCATTCTAGTTAGCATGAATAGGTAGTTTTGATCACATTTTGTCCCTCTTTGTGCTACATATCACAATTTGAAAAGATTGTTGAATAAGAAAATGTATGAAGGATGTATGTTCAATGTTGTATTATTGGAATTGACTGGACTTATGGATCCTATGCAATCGTAATGGGTTGGGACCACTTAAATTTCCTGAATTTACAAAAGAAAAAAAAATTTCCAATGTATGGTTTAACTTCTATTGGCAATTCTTCTAAATGTTACATATAAATCCTTTAATTTAGAGCAAAAAAATTACAACTGATCAAAATATCAAAAAAAACACAAACATATTCATATATTAAATTTTAGGCAGCACCAAACCAATTTTTTAAATTCAGAAGAGCCAAGAAAGCATTCATTTGTGGCATAAAGCATGTATTTGACATTGCACAGACATTGCTATACAGTTGCTGTAGGCAGTTTTCCATACATTCTAGGATGGGCTTCACTGAAAAAAAATATTCAAAGATGATACCTTGGATTTACTCTTTTTTTTTTTTTTTTTTTTTTTTTTTTTTTTTTTTTTTTTTTTTTTTTTTTTTTTTTACGTTAAGTGGTTGTAAACCATTTATTTGGGGTTGAATTTAAACAAACCAATTAAGTTGAACATTATTACATTTAATTTGTTTGTTTAAATTCCACAAAAAAATTGTTTGCATCAGTTCTGCATGCAACACTTTTTTTCAGTGTTGTAAATCAGGTACATACTGGTATTTGTGGATGATTCCTTGGGGTCATTTCTGCTCTTTGGTGTTTCCATTTGCATAGCTATGGATCCAGCAGCTACAAGTGGTAGCAAGATGCTTTTACTATAAACAGTGTTGGAAAATACCATCCTGAGTCTTAATCGGAGGCAACAGAGGGCTTTAACTGTGTGGAGCTTATATTAGCACACTGCTTTTGTAGCAGTTCCTTTCTTGGCAGTCAGTGAGCCTGTCGTAATGTTAACAAATAGCCAGCTATTTGGGAATTGTTTTAGCCAACTTTCATTTAAGTTTGGCTCCATTCTGGTCTGAAACTCCCACTTTTTTTAATGATTCATCAGTTTCTGATGGAAAAAGTTTCATTGTATAATTCGCAGTTACTGGGAGATTAAATTTACAAAGTGAAATATACTGCAAATTATATTTTATAATGACTACAAAAATTGTAAGTTTGCTTTTGAAAGCACTGTTGGTTAGGGTTAGGTCAGTGGTTTGCTGGTCTAAGTGATCTGAAGCTCTGCTTTCTTTTGGACATGGATGTTTATCTAAAACATGCAACAAAATGTACCTTAAGTAACATATTTCAGATTCACAAAAATGTAGATGCTGAACTCTAGTGGATTTGCCATCTGAAATGTGCAATGAATCATACCTGAAGCAAATATTTTACATTTTGCAAAAAAAAAAAAAAGTATGAGGTAGGAGGAATGTATCTTCAATTAGCTTGGACAGAATGCTTTGCAGTCTGCATTGACAATTGTCTTAAAAGCCTATTGTTTTCATACATTTTTTATTTGATTGTGTTACATCAACTTTCAGTACAGTACCTTTCCTGGCCTGGAGAATCTGTTTAATATCTAGTCATGAGTTAAAGCCCATCTAAATGTCTTTGCATTCTTCATGTGAGCATTATTTTTTTTCTGTAGTTTGCAGATGTTCTGGTATGTTTTGTTTGATGGCCTCAATGTGTAGCTGCCACCGTGTGCATAAACAGATTACTGCATAAAAAAATTAAACACGCAATGCAATCATACCGCTGTGGTGAGCCCTGATAAATAACTGACTAAGCCTTAGGAAAATTAATGAATATGTTAGCCACTACTTCGTGAAGTTTTATTTATAAACTAATTTGAGAGGAGTACATGTTTATGATTAATCACGGCTGGTCCCACATTAACTAATGCATGAATCACTAAACAGATGATTCCTAAATCACAGTTCAAAAACATGTCATAATTGAGTTGATTAATCTAAATTAGCTCTATAGTCGAGCTCTTAACCAGCAGTATATGTCTATAAAGCAATTTATAATCTGTCATGAGCTCTAAATAAAGGGGAGGTTCTTGAGACTTATCTGAGCTCAAACTCCCCTCTCACCCAGCAAATGGGAGGGAGCCATGGGATCGAGGATCTTATTAGCTCAGGGCTCTCTTCCTGGATAGCATGCCAAACGTGTGAACTCTTGAATAACAAAATAAAAGTTACCAAATTGTCATGATATTGCATAGATCTTATGCATGGACCTCAAGTCAGTGAGAAGATGGAAAGAAGTAAATTTCATCAAACCAAACTCAGGAAGTAAATGCCTTTTATTAGCAAAATAAGGGAAATGAGTGTACAAATGTTCCCCCATTATGGAGAACACAAAGACAGAGGTGGCAGTTTTCTTTAAAATCAATCAACAGTATAGCTTGCCTCAAATGTCTCTTTACAGACATTGTCATATTGTTTGTTTGTATTTTTTCTCCTCAATGAAATCTCGAACCGCTCTCTCGGTCCCTTCATCTCTCAATGGTGCGTCATTTACCCAGCAGTAAGCCATTAAGATGGCGGCCGGCGTCTGATGACAGATGCTCGAGTCCTGTGTTTGTAACATCTCAAAATCTGACAGCCATACAGGACTCCTCTCCATCTCAAGTGGCTGTTGTTTGGTCTACTTTTGTTGCCATTAAGACCTGGAGGTTTGAGCACCGCACACTGCTTTAACCATTAGCTTTCTTTACAACGCCATATTTCTATTTAATATTTATATATATATATACAGACGCAAACAGATGCACATACACACACACATACACTCTCTCACATTCTCACATTCGATGCATATGAGGATTTGTGCTCTCAGATTAGTAACATCCAGTATGAACTTTTTTGACGTTGGAGAGATATTCAGCAGGCAAACCCAAGCAAATGGACAAAGACTGCAGAAACGCATGCGAAGGCACAAGAACCAACAAACTGGATCGAGTAGCACAATCTTTCTCTCTCCTCGTAGCAACAACCGCAAAGGCAAAAAAAAAAAAGATAAATTTACAAGAAAAGGGAAACTTCTCTGATGCAAGACGGCAAAATAAAAAGAAATACTTTGTTTAAATGAAACAAACTCGTGTCACGGGGAAATGAACAACATGGCCGCGACAGAAACGACTGTACGAACATTCGACACAATTCATTTTTAAATGCTACTTTTTAAATTTTTCCAAAGACGAAAACCATAAATAAAGCTGACAAAAGTGGCGTAATGTACAGCACTGGTTCAACACCAGTTATCTCCATACTTAGTCTTGCAATCTTCCTCCAACAAAATGCACATCAAAACTGGCTTCAGCTGGGCCTAGAAAGAAAATAAGAAAAGTGTTACTTTAAACAATTCACATATTATTCAAACAATAAATGCTAATGACTTCATGATTGAATTTCACACAACATTTAACATCACAACTTATGCCGAGTTCAGGCTGCATGATTTTAGCCCCGATTTTGACTCGTTGACAAGTTTTGAGAAATTGCCAACAAATGCCTGAAATCACAGCCAAATTGGTACTCATTAACGATCACAGTGTGAACTATCAAAGACGCCATCTGATAGAATCGCCGATAAGTCATCAACACCTGTCAGATATTTGGCATGCCAAAAATCTGGAGCTGTTTGTGATTCAAATTTTGTCGTGTGAAATGTGTTCTGGTTAAATATAACATTGGTGATCACCTACAACTAATGAGTGAGCAGCATCCACTAGTGTGGGTATCTGCAGGCCAGCGGGAGGTTGGGGAGAAGTTGAAAGGGCTTTTTTTCAGTTTATTTGGACCCAAGAAATTGAGGAAATACTAGGGCAAATTTGGCTGGAACGACCGTGTCTGTTTTATGTGTCGTATGAGCAATGCCACTGCCGGGTCGGAAAAAAAAAAAAAAGTTGAGGAGAAATTGTTAATTCTCTTAAAAGCCAGGTGAGCAAAAAAAGTACATTTTCTACCCCAGTAGAGGCTTCTTTCTCATTATGTAGTTAATAAAAAATATATACTATGTGACCATGTTTTTTTCTACATCACTTTTCCGGGTGTATTTGGTTGTGAGAAATAGTTTGGACAAAATTGACGGCAATTCTTTCTGTAGTAGTCATGCAATGTGAAACCCCCTGTTGCTGATCCATCTTGCAGTGTTAACACAGCACCAACAGAACGCTAGCCCAGATAGTCATGCAGTGTGAAAACACGTGTCTGTGACACGACTACTGCAATTGTGCAGTCTGAACCTGAAGAAAAATTGAAGAAAGACAATTTCTGTTCTCTCCAATAATAAAAAAAATCCTTCAGAAATCAAATCTTTCATCAACATTTTCAGTTTCACTGATTCATTTCACATTATATCAAGTAATGTATTTCTGCAATAAGAAATGGTTAATTACTACTGTTATTACCTGTCTGTAGTATGCGTTTAGTATGTATTCATTTTATTTAATTTATCTTATATACAATATTTTAGTTATGATTGGACACCCTACCAATAAGATATCTTATCATTTTTAAAATAGATGTTTATTATATTTTTACAAAATAATCTGTTTTAATAAGTTTGATATCAGTTACGTGATCATTCAGAAATTTGGAGATTTTGTTTCTTAAGAAACATTTCATAACACTATAAATTTTCAAATTGTTGACATTATTTGTAAAACTTGTAAAAAATTGTAAAACATTATTTTGAACAGAAATGTTTTGTGACATCATAAATGTCTTTAATGTTACTTGCGATTCATTCATTCATTCATCTTCCTTCAGCTTAGTCCCTTATTATTCAGGCCACAGAGGAATGAACTGCCAACTTATCCAGCATATGTTTTTATACAGCGGATGCCCTTCCAGCTGCAACCCAGTATGGGAAACACCCATACACACTCATTCACACTCATACACTATGGCCAATTTAGTTTATTCAATTAACCTATAGTCTATGGCTTTGGGCAGTGGGGTACCAGACACCAACTATAGGGGGAGTGGAGAGTCAGCGATATAGCCAATTCAGTGGATGGGGATGATTAGGAGGTCATGATCGTAAGGACCGATAGATGGACTTTGGCCAGGACACCGGGGTTACACCCCTATTCTTTACGAGAATTGTCATGGGATTTTTAATGACCACAGAGAGTCAGGACCTAGGTTTAACGTCTCATCCGAAAGACAGCGCCCACTGACAGTATAGTGTCCGCTTCATTAGGACTCACGCAGTCCACAAGTTGAAAGCCCCCTGTTGGCCTCTCTAACACCACTTGCAACAGCAACCTAATTTTCCCTTGTGGCTTCCCATCCAGGTACTGACCAGGCTCAGCCCTGCTTAGCTTTAGTGAGTAACCAGTCTTAGGGCCTACTCACACTATGCCATCCGTACCGTGCCCAGGCCCGTTTCCCGGATCGTTTGAGAAGTGTGAGTGCGCTGAATCGGGCTCAAGCACGGTTCACTTGGCCGGCCCTGGCCCGGTTGGAAGAGGTGTGCCTGAGCGCGGTACACTTGGGCTTTGGCGCGGTACGCTTGTGTGTGAGCACGAAACGCGCCAAAGCCCGAAACCGAAAGCGAGACGTGACTTTTAAGGGACTGTTTGATATGGATTTATTAATCATTCTTACTGTTCAGTGATCGCAAACTGCCGTAGTTTATTAAAGACGCAAACTCCTCACAGCACCCCAGCTGCGCGCCTTCAGCAGACCTCCTCATTCCTGCAGCACGAGAGCTTTGATTGTTTATGAGCGCCAAAAGTGGCGGATCTGTTCGGTAAAATATCTGACTGTGTGTCCCCGCATCCCTAAGGACTGTTTGGCGAAATATTTGACTGCATGTCACTGCATAACAAACGACTGAAAGGATATAACTAGAGAAATCTCCACTGTGCTGCCAAATGAGAGCGTATGGCAAGCCGTTTTAACATTTAAACCTTGTTCTGACTATCCATAAATATATTTAGAGATATAATTATATATTTTGACAAGTCATTATTATAATTCGACTTGTCAGAATAATAATTAGAGATATCTGCAATTACAATTGTACTAGTACGAAATCAGATTGGAGATATCTGCAAATATATTATGACTAGTCATATTCCTCCATTGACTTCCATTGAAAAATATTTGCAGATATCTCTGAGTTTTGACTCCTCAAAAATCCAATTCAAGATATCTACAACTGTAATGCGACTATTAGTAAATTAATTAGAGATATCTTCAAATATATTTGTAAATATCTTTAAATATTACGAATTAAAGACATCTGTATGACTAGTAAAAACTCAGTTAGAGATATCTCTAATTACAATTGTGACGAGTCAAAACTCAGTTAGAGATATCTGCAAATATTTTTCAATGGAAGTCAATGGAGGAATATGACTAGTCATAATATATTTGCAGGTATCTCCAATCTGATTTCGTACTAGTACATTTGCAATTGTAGATATCTCTAATTGTTATTCTGACTAGTCGAATTATAATTATGACTAGTCAAAATATAATTAGAGATATCTCTAAATATATTTATGGAGTCAGAACAAAGATTTAAATGCTAAAAAGGCTTGCCATAGAGAGCGCTTCTGAACAGCGCAGCAGCGATGACGTAAGCGTGCCGTGGCCCGGTATGGTGTGAGCGCGGGCCGTCGGGGGAGACGGGAGGGGGGACAAGCGTGCTTTGGCCCGGTTCGAGGCAACTGTACCTAGTGTGAGTACGGCCTTAGGCTGCAGGGTGATATGGCTGTAGCCATAAAAAAACAGTGTAGTTAAAAAGCCCCCTTTTAAGTTGCAGTTTCATCCTACAGTACAGTACACTCACTCCACAAACATTAAAATTTTTATCACATGCCCACACTCATATTGACAGAACTTATTAACCCATTTAAACTACACCAGAAATCCCCTTTAAACATGCGCTCATCCTATAAATATTTATTCCAATCTGGCTTCAGGGCAAAGATGTGACTTTACCCACAAGCCAGCGTTAAGATTGATTCTGTAGCTTATAAAGCAGATCCTCACCAAACACAAGCTTCTAGAAGAGTCCACAGTCCTTTAGGTTGTTCTTGATAATGACGTCAGTTACTGCGTCAAACACAAACTGCACGTTTTTGGTGTCGGTGGCGCAGGTGAAGTGAGTGTAAATCTCCTTTGTGTCTTTCCGCTTGTTCAGATCCTCAAACTGACACTGAATGTAGGCTGCAGCTTCCTCGTATGTGTTTGAGCCTGTTGGATGAACAGAAAAACAATTTCAAGAATTTTAGAGAAGTAGTGATGATGTCACTACAAGATTAAATTTCTACTGGAAACAATGCAATATACTCTATAGACTTTGATATATATATGTGTGTGTGTGTGTGTGTGTATGTATATATATATATATATATATATATATATATATATATATATATATATATATATATATATATATATATATATATATATATACACACACACACACACACACACACACACACACACACATACTTTACATCTGTAGTGATTATGCTGCTGATTAGAAGTTTTTTTTTTTTTCTTTTTGGACTCCTGAAACATTTCATCTGGACCTAGGATTTGAGTGGTTATTGAGAAACTAGAAATGACCCATTTACAGTGCTCACCATATACAAGTACACCTCTCACAAATCTCTAATTTAAGTTAATATTTTCTATAGGAAGCTTTACAATATTAAACTTGTGCATATACATTATTAATAAAACTAAATTTAGGAGAAGCAAGAAATGTATAAATTTGATGAAATTTTTGTAGTCTGTAATTTTTTTCAACAATATTTTACATGAATTTAAATGCATTATCTTTCTATTTTTAAGAATATTTGGTGACTAAAATATTATTTTAATAATTATATCAGTGTAATAAATCATAAATAAGTATTCACTGAGAGATGATTAAAAATATTCATTTTTAAAAAAGGGTTGTACTCATTATTGGTGAGCACTGTATCTTTCCAAATAAAATTTCAGAAAATGTAAGTTTCAGCAGTGTTTTTACATGTTTTGATTTCACTGTGCTTTTAAGTGCTTTGTAAGTTAGAGGTAGATATGTTAAATAAAATATAAAATAATTTTTAAAAATATTTTAAAGACTTTGCAAGTTGTTAGCCATAAAGTTTAGTTACAGTATGATGACTTTAGAGCATAACATTTCTGATGTTATAAAACTAGTGATATTAGCAAGTTTTTTTTAAATATGGGGTTAAAACAACTCACTGAAACTAAAACAAATCTATCTGTAACTTTATAATAACTAATATTTAACTAATATATCCATATCTATAATAACTAATAAAAAAGAGAATAGATAAAATGTACCAATTCACACTTTAGAGTCAATCATTTAACATTTACTGTTTATACGTTTGACTTGTTTAATGATTTAAATAAGCTTTCAGTTGTATGTTTTATAATTTTACAAATATTCTATTAATACAATATATTTCCTTGAATGTATTTAGTGAGAAATGTTGCCCGTCTGACCTGCATACTCAGGGTAGCAGATGGTGAGTGTACTTTTCCTGATCTTCTCCTCAAACAGATCCTTTTTGTTGAGGAACAAGATGATAGAGGTGTCCGTGAACCACTTGTTGTTGCAGATGCTGTCAAACAGCTTCATACTCTCATGCATTCGGTTCTGAAGAGACAAAAATCAGTTGAGCGAACAAAAGAAACAAGGAGGATTGTAAGAGATAGCAAAATGCTGTTGACAGATTTGGAAAGTCTAAATGTATAACAGTAACATTAGTAAACAGGTAACATTATATCATCAGTATCATGTACTGTTGGGTTTATGAGTTTTAGTTTGATTTTAATTAGCTTATTTGTTCATTACTGACTGTGCACTTATTGTGTGTTTATCTTAATAATAAATATGTACAATAAAAAAAAAAGATGTAAAATAATAATAATATGGCATTGTTAAAAAAGGCTGATGGTTTTAATATTTTAACTTTACATGCTTCAGTCAGGCTAGTGGTTTCTTTAATATTGAAATTTGTTAGCATGCTACATGTTTTGGATCAAAATTAATTTAAATGCTTTAATATTTCATGAAACATGCTTGTAAACAATGAAATTAATGCACTCATAAATTTTGTCATTTTAATTAATGCTTTGGAAATCTTTCAGAGTAATATTGAAAACAGTTTTGAGTATTGATAAATAACATAGTAGAAATATTAGTCCACTCAATTATCGTTTAATGAAAAAATGGTTTACTGTATATTAAGTTTTGTGTTGTCCATCTTAAAAGCCTTACTGTATGGATCGAAGACTGTGGTGCAGATGTGCTTTAGCCTCTGCCATTTACCATCAAACCAATCAATAGCTGCTTGTGAACACTTAATAAATTAAAACTTCGAGTGAATCGATATCACGTTGACATGGATTATATGATAAATGCAGGAATTGGTTTTCTCGTTGAGCTTGATTTACCCCTCATTCAACCTATACCCATTCAAAAATACAGCGACCAATAGGAACATGTGGAAATTAATTATATCTGCTACAGATTTTCAGGGACAAAATAAGCTGTGTATGTGGAGGAACTGCTAATATGCTAAAACCAATAAAGCTATAAGAAACCAATAAAGCTCTTTTTTTAAAAATTAACATTTTAGTGAATCTTATTTGGCTGGAAAATGTGTGTGCGTGTTTCTTTTGTGGAAAACACCAGTGTTTGTAAAGCAGAAACATATAGTAGTTATGGTCTTTAGGTCATCAATTACTTGAAATTAACAATCTGCTTTTAACAATTAATGATAAATATATTTAAGAAAACAAAATAATTCATTCACATTTCAGAATTAGTCATTGACCTAATTTTTTTACTGTATATACATATATCATTTTGCATGTTGACTTTAAATGTATTTTGTTAAGTTTGATATTATTTAGTTGTTAGTTATTATATCTTTGTTATTATGAAGTTGTTTGCTTTTTTAATTAATTTTTTTATTAATAAATTTATTTAAAACATTTCAATAATATTTTTTATTTCAATTTATCATCAGTGTCATTAGCTTTTTGAATGGCCAACTAGTTGTAATAAATTTTAATAAAATGCATCATGTGCAGTTGGACATTTACAAGTAAAAAATTACAATAATGTGGAGTAATTTAAAAGCTTCCATTTTGGAAATTAATTCAGAAAAGAGGAATACAAGGAAAGAATAATACAAAAAGTTGAATTTTAACGTAGAACTGCTTAGCCAGCTTGTAAATTTGTGTTTAATTATATGATAAATAATATTAGTAGCAGTAAATAATCTCATACCATCTCTTCATCCTCGGCCAGCACCAGGTCATAGTCACTCAGTGCCACACAGAAGATGATGGCAGTCACACCTTCAAAACAGTGGATCCACTTTTTCCTCTCTGACCTTTGACCTCCGACATCAAACATTCTGAAATACATTTTAAAATGGTTAATTGATTCCTGCAACTCCAAGTAACGCTAGTGTAACACCTTACAGAGGCAGCTGTCTGTTAAGTAGAGAATTTTTTTTTCTGTTAAGGCAAAATTTTTTAATGCATTTGTCAGTTTTAAGCTTGTCTTTCACTTTTTTTGCCTTCAGATTTTTGTTTTAGTGTAATGTAAAGAAAGCATCCAAATATGTGTTTTTTGGCTGTTGAATTTCATCAATTTGTGCTTGTATATTTCAATTACAATCCATATTTTGAGAGCTGTTTTCTCAAAATGAGTTTTTTTTTTCTCTTTCACTGATCAAAACATCTATTTTGGTAGCTATTTCATAATTCAAATTGCAGTTTTATTTATATATGTAATCTGAAGGCTGTTACAGAGGCATTTATTCATTCATTTGTAAATATTTTTCTTTCTGGCTGTTGGCAGTGTTTTCTGAATTATGCAACGACAAAAAAAAACAACCAGATTAATTCTCAGTAAATTCTTTGACTGTAAAATATTAACTAATAATAATAATAATAATAATAATAATAATATTATTAATAATAATAATAATAATATAATTTTGAACACAAATTCAGCCAATATTCATGTAATTGTGGTAGGATATGCAAATCAGCACATATTAATTACATAATGCATCGTTAGCATATTTAAATTACATTTCAGAAAAGGTGGAATGCAAAAAAAAAAAGGCAACTTAGAAATTATGATGACTCCCAAATGATGACCCAGTTCATCGTAACTAAAATAAAACCACAGAAGTTCTGGTTTTTCACAACATAGATTTTTTGTGCACCACAAAAGATTGTTTTTTTTTTTTTTACATGAAACGCCCATGAGACTTGACACATCTGATTTAAGCTGTTATATATTGAGTTCTAAAAAGTCTACATCTAAATATGGGCAAAGAAATTGATGATGCATGCTTCCGCTTCCTGTCTGAATCAGAGTGCAAACCAGTTCAAGACTGACACTTCTATCTTTGTCTGTCTCTGCTTCTCTTTTCTAACACTCTTGCACATGACTGCAGTCACAAAGTCTCTGTATTCTAATCCCATGATTCATACTTTACACCAAACTTAAAGTTCTTTCTAATGTGGCAATCCATGGATATCTGAATACATTCATATTAGAAGTAAAGCTAATATATTACTGTGGAGTGAGTGCGTTTACCAAAAGAATCGGCCATGTTTTACCCACAAAAAATAAATATAAATATAAAAAATATAAATATTTTTTGTTATTATATATATATATATATATATATATATATATATATATATATATTTCAATATCATTTAAATGACAAATGAGCTAATTAATTCTACAAAATGTTCATTACTGAAATGTAATTTTTCCAGCAAATGTATTTTTGTTGTTCTTTTATTATTATTATTTTAATAACCATACATTGAATTCATACATAAAAATAATTATACAGTTGAAAGTAAAAGTATTCACCTTTTTCTTTCTTTTCAAATATTCTCATGTGCTGTTTTAAAAGAGAGAGGATCTTTTTAACACATTTTTTAAACTCAATAGTTTTAATAACTGATTTATTTTCTCCTTTTTCATGATGACAATTCAGAATATTTTATTAGATATTATGCAAAATACTCGCATTCACATGGTCGCAGAGAACGCTTAATGTGCTGCAATTTAAGAAAACATGTAATTACAATAAACGCCAGCAAACTAAGAAAATATCTTCATCTGTTTGACAGCACACGTGCTACAATGCAAACACAATGCATTTTCTCAGAATGCGAACAAATTTAGAAACTGTGCTGTGTTTTCTCATAACGCAAACAATTTACGAAAACGTGCTGCATTTTCCCACAACACTTTCAAATAGAATGGAACAAAATCTAAATGTTTTAAGAGTGTGACAAACCCGGCTATTTAGATTAGGGTTATTTAGGCTAATAAAATAAAAAAAAGGGAATCGGGATGTAAAAAACAAACAAAAAACTCACCTTTCAAAGATTACTTACAAGTTCACTGAGCAATAATTCAATTTAATTCACGTTTATTTATATAGCGCTTTTCACAATATGGATTGTGTCAAAGCAACTTAACATAGTTCTAGTAAAGTCTAATAATCCAATAGTAAAGTTCTGAGCAATAATCATGGCACAGCAGTGTTCGTCACATTTTTGGGTCTTGAAACATTTCAGTTGTGTTCCAATGGTTTTGCAAGTGTTGTGAAAAAATTCTGTGCATTTTCATAAATTGTATTGCGTTGTGAGAAAACACAGAGCAGTTTATTAATTTGTTTGTGTTGTGAGAAAATGCAGAGGGTTTTAAAAATGTGTTGAGAGGATTTGCAGCATGTGTGCTGTCAAATGATGAAGATCTTTCATTAATTTCCTGGTGTTTTGTAACTGCACATTTTTTTATTGCTGCACGTTAGGCTCTTTCAACCACCATATATTCTGCTTTAAGGGAAATTAAAGGCTTAACTAGGTTAATTTAACTAAGCAAGTTCGCTTTATTAATTTGACAACAGTGGTTTGTTCTGTAGCCAATTGGGAACAAAAACTTAAGGTGGTTAATAATATTCATCCTAAAAATTAACTTGAAAAAAGTAAAACTAAGCCAAACTAAAATAAATAAGACATTCTCCAGAAGATATTAAAATATTATAAAAATATTATAAGAAAAAACTGTGAAAATCTATCTACATCCTCTGTTAGGCATAACTTGGGAAATATTTTAAAAAAAGATTAGAAATTTCACAAAATGTCTAATAATTTGCCCTTCAACTTTATGTAATATATAATACATATATAAATCATGTTTGTAAGTTATTTTACATTTGTAACTAATTTTATGCAGACACCAAAAGAGGATTTCTCATTTTGGACAAACATATCAGTAATATTTTTCCTTACAATTGTAGGCTACTAAGATGTGAAGAGAGAAAAAAAAGTGTTCTCAATTGTGATTAATGGTGCTAAAATGGTCATATTTTAAAAAGTATATATATTTTTTACTAATGATTTAATTTTTTTTTTTTTACTAATGATTTAATGATAAAATATGATCTTTGGCAGTGTGAAGTGCTCACTTGAAGTGTAGGTCTTTGAAAGTGAAGTGTGTCTCCACAATGCCTGTGGTTTTGACTCGGGTCCTGAGCACGTCCTGTTGAGTGGGTATATACGTGGCCTGTGATATTCTGTCCAGATCGTTCAGGTAGCTGTGGAAAAAGATAGGAGTGAAGTGGTTAGCTTCAGCACGAGTGAGTCAGTCGGTTACTTTTGGTGGTATTTAATCTCTTGACCAACAGGTCTGGACCGGGCCTCTCACGAGACGAGGCAGACCTGAGAACAGGATTTGCAGTTACAATCCGCTCTAATGTCCTTCTGCTAAAACAGATTTTTATACACATAACTCTGCTCCAACAATTGCACAAGAGTCAGCAGGGCCGTTTCCTGAAAAACAAACAATGAGCCGTAACGTCTGCCAACTGCCCACTTCATGTGACTGAAAATAGTGGCTACGCTTCAGCTGCCGATTTGGGTAATGCTTAGTAACAGCTTAAACAAAAGATAATGCACAATACACACTCACAAATATACAAATTAGGTATCTTACACACACACACACACACACACACACACACACACACACACACAGTAAACAGAACTTTACATAAAAGCTCTGATCCCAAACCTAGTGCACTCTCTCTCTCTCTCTCTCTCTCTCTCTCTCTCTCTCTCTCTCTCTCTCTCTGTCTCTCTCTCTAGACAACATTCTATACATATTAGCCATTTCTGACATAAAATGGTTGGCAAAATCCTTATTGGACAGTTCATTTGGCTGAATTATAAGACATTTAGTTGGCTCATTAACACAGGAGATACATTTTAGCATGCTTTGAAACAACCTAAAATAAAATAAATTTAATCAAAGATGGTGTTCCAACATATGATGCAGTATGTAAAGTAGTATCATTCATTAACTGAAAAAGGCATTTTTATATTATTAATAGTAATATTATTATTATTATCATTATTATTAGCAATAGTAGTACGTAGTAGTAATACTAAATATAATTATGATCATTATTGTAATTTTCCAGGAATTATTCAATTTGTAAATTTCAGCCAATTATTTATCACAGAAGATGTGTATTATAAATATTCATAAATTCTCAGTGCATATTTTGTTTTTGAAATTTGTACTCCTTTTATGGATCTCTCATTTAACCATGTTAGACTTGACATATAACTAACGGTGATAAAATCTTTCCTATGTGAATTTGTAATCGTATATTATCATATTTGAATTATGCAGTTCAATAAAAGTATAGTTTGTCATTTCATTGTTATGCAGATGTGGTAGTCAGATTTCAGTTTCAGATTCGTTTATTTGTTTTAAATCTCTAAATGGTCTTTCTTGCCATACCTTATAAAGCTCAGATACACCTATAAGCCCACTGGTTCTGTCAGGTCAGCTGATAAGCTTCTCCTGATTGTGCCAAAAACAAAGTGTAAGTACCTGGTAAATCTTAATACCCAGTTATTTTAACTTTTATGTCTTTTTAGGTAGTTTTATCTTGTATTTTATCTATTTTATAGACTAGTATACTTATGTTGTTGTAAAATTTCTGTACAGCACTTTGGCTCACTTCTGTGTTTGTAAAGTGCTCTATAAATAAAGTTTGACTTGACTTATATTATCAATTCATCAAGCCTTTATGAAGTGAGTTTATTTATTTTATACACATATACATTACTATTTGATTAGGTTAAACAGGAATGTCTGAGTACACTACTCGCATATTATCTGCAATTGCTATCTTTAAGCAACAGTTTTTGCAACATGAAACCAGTACGTGCACGAACACATATTTGCATTCTTTTAACTGGATCTGTATTCAGCTGTAACACACACCTTTATTTGTGTATTTTTCTCATGTGATGATCCGACACTACTGTTTGCATGTGGCTAGTTTTAGACATTATTTAGGTTTTGCTTTTCAAGATTTTCAAGTCAAGGGTAACGGCATGTTCTAGCAGCACAGTAAGCAGGCAGCAAATATTGACAGGCTCACTCGAGGCTCAAACATACAGAGACACAGATCTCCGTCTACAGGATAAAGCTGTTTGAACTTGCTGTTTTGGCAGTAGCTGACGTTCAGTGAACAAAAAACAGAAGGGGGAATGAACGCTTGAGCACCCAAAAAGGTGAACAGGCAGGGAGAGATAGGAAGGGAGGATGGTATGTGGGGTAGAGAGATAGAGAAAGATAAATAATGACTGTAGAGGACAAAAACAAAAACATTTTGAAGTGATTCATCCCCATCCTAACTTGGTGAAATGTGAATTGGGTACTCTGAGAGCAAAATACTGTGTGATGTGATAAATGCACAATGGTGAAATGCATAATTGTGTTAAGTAGCACCAAAGCACTGTTGGGCTAGAAGTAAGAACTGTCGCGTCAAGCTGAGGGCGGGGTTTATCATCGCCAATGAGATGAACAGAATATTTAAGCACTATATTTGTAATTGCAGCAGAACATAATGCTGATCACTTCTAATCTCTGTCTATTCAGAAACTGTAACAAACTATGACTTGCTGTGTAAACACACTGGATTTGGTGTTTGGTGCACTTATTTGGTACTTCCACATTTGTGTTTTTGGGTAAGATGAGACATATCCATTGACGTCAGACCTGGCCTTATGATGGCTCTCGAACTGGTAGAAAACCAAAGTGGTTTGCCAGATGTACCAGGTCTGAACTGACAGTAGCACTAGCTTTAGAGTAGTAACTGGTGGAAATGGGGTAAAAGGGTAAGCAGAACTAGTGCTACACACATACAAGCCATAAACAAAGTGAAAGGAAGTGTAGTGAGCCTTGTTAAGTATGGTTGTTGTTAAGTCCAACTTCCCAATCATTAGGCCACAACTACTTCAAAGAAGTATTTGCATCTTCTCAACACTTTGTCAATCACCACAGAGAGATTTGCTCATGCAAATTTGTCTGATAATATGATAATCCATATCATTTGCAAACGAGAAATGACTGCATGTTTCTTTTTGGTGACTTGCATCATTTCGTTGCTTCAGTTTTTGTCCTCATGCTTTGATTCATAGCTGAACTCAGCACTGAATCAGCACTGACACGGATTCTACATGCTCAATGTTTCCATTATCTCATTTTATTTTAATAAAGTTGCATGAGTTTATTTGTATAATATTTGATTTAATAATTAGAAGAAGCATATAGACACTTTTAAAAGAACTTAGTAAAATGGTCAAACATAGTTTATCAAGACAGACTGAATGATCAGGTGTAAATAGGAAATGTTCTCTCCAATCTACTTGTGATCTGATTGATCATTAAGGCATCTTATTATCACCTGGTATATGCAGAAAATCCTAATGGTAATTTCAATACCTATACCTTTTTAAGACTTTTTAAAGACCTTCTCAGAATATTTCAAGACCTCATCGCCACTTCAAGTTCTAATCCGTATCAAACCTTTAACTTAATAAACAGTTTTAGTAAATAAATCAATGGAGCACAACCATGCAACAGAACACAGATAAGCTCGGAAGAAACAAAGTTTGAAATAATAAATTACGCTTCAGCCACTGTTTAACCGTGTCTTTCTCCAACCAGGAGTACACAAACTTGCATTTTCCCATTTTGCTGTCTGTGCAAGTGTTACATGTGGAGAGCGTCACATCACCTTCCTGCGTTTGTAGTAAATAACATGACATCACCTGGACGGAGGAGCTTGGCAAGACACGCACCAGTCCTAACTAATCGCGTGGATCGAAAACGCCATTGTTAAGATTAGGAGGAAAATAAATATGCTTATGCTTTTTAGGAGTCAAACCCTTTGGACAACGCATGAACAAAATGTAAGACCTTGTAAAAACACGATTAAGACTTTTTGATACCTTTAAGGGCCTCAATTTTCTCATAATTGATTTATCAACTTTTAATGCTTTTTAAGACCCTGCAGACACCCTGCATCAGGTGTAAATGGCAAAAAAGAGATTAATTGGTCTCAGTTTGCAAACATTTATTCATTTATAATTTCCTGTTGGGTGCTTTATCACCCAGCACTTTAACCTCACAATTAAATTAACTTCAATTTTCAACACACTTTGTGCTGTTACAACATGTGTAACTTATGTAAATGAACAATGTTTAAACTCTCTCTGTGTTGCCAAAAGCAAGAAATTTGTGTTTGTCAGCAAAAGTTTACTGGATGACTTAACGCATTGCCTGGTGGACATTTGCCAGCCTTTTATGAAAAACTTTAGTTTTTACTTCTGCATTTATTTATCCTCACCCATGGATAGAGGAACAATATGCAGCTGATGAAGTTACTGCATATATGAAGTTACTGCATCGAATAACTCTCAGTAACTTAGATCAAATTTTTGTCTCCAAGGTTCCCTTCAGTTTCACCTGAAACATTTCTTAGTCAACCAATGTGGTTTTCGTGGTCAACCAATTTGGAATGGAGATTGCAAACAAAGAGGCTTTTATGGTTTTTGGCATTCTTTTCATATCTACGTTCGTTTGTTTTTTGTTTTTCTGCACATTTTTGCTGCTGTGTACAACATACTGGCTTCTTTATGCACCAAGGACTCATTTAGTCTTTGAAGCCATGTATCCGAGAGCAATGTACAAAGAATATTCAGTAACTTTTATTGAAAGTCTGATTTGCCAGTGGTGAAATAACCCTTGGTGATGATGGTGTAAGGTAATGCAAAGGACATATAAGGGAAACACCAGAAAGCAGAGATACTTACTATGCTGCAGAGTCATTGAGCTGATACTCTCTGGATCGACTGAAGCAGGCCTGCACTCCTCCATCTTTCCACAAGCGCTTTATCACTCCAGCAAGTTCTGCTGTCATAAAACCCTCCTCAGCGCTGCCCGCCAACACAAACAACTGCCTGGCATCATCCTGACACACAGAGAGAGCAGAACACATTTACACTTTGCATAGAACCATTGTCAAATACTCAATACTGCATCCATTTTTGTACATGCTCTGTGTTATACATGCTAATATCTTGATTCTGGTATGGTATCACAAATCTAAAAATGGGTCTTTATAGAAAATCACAAAAATATTTAAAATATTTTGGAAGATAATTAATTTGGAGGGAAAATAGCTAATCAATGCAACTGTAATTACTAACTGATCAATCATCAGCTTTTATTAGATCAAAGACAACTAAGTGCTCAAGTTATATAAAAGGAAAAATCTATTCAAATAAATTAGAAAAATTATCTGAACATCATTTTAAATTTAATAATTACTTTCAGTTGAGAAAAATATTAAGTAATTGCATATTTCCGTGTGTGCACATTTTAATGATTATTTTCAAAAAGGATATACATAAAACTGTTTTTAAGAAAAATACTGATTTAATGAAATCTCATTTGTGCGGTCGTGAAGATGGTTGAACTGGATGACATTTAAAAGGTCAAAACTACTTTCTTTTTAATAGCTGCATCCTTTTAAAACAGGTTTTTTCTTTATTATAATATCAAGACAGCTGTATAACCCTGACCTTTTACAGAATTTTTGTAAGACATTATTGCCATCATATGCTATTAGACAAAACACAGCAAAATGAGAACAGCCTGTAAGCGACACGACGCACACCACCAGACGACCAATCCTGTGACTCACCGCTCGTGCTGCATCTCCGAAATCGATCTTGAGTCGCCCCATGGCACGAATGATGGCGATGATGGACTGAATCGTGTTGCTGTAGACAACAGCTTTGTACTGTTTGCACTCCTCCTCCGAGTAACCGGCCTCATGGATGATTCTATATGCAGGGATATGAAAAACCCATGAATGATGGACACCATAAAATGTAATTAAAGCAGAAAAGGAAAACAAAACACTTACTTCATTTGTTTGACTATCGTACTCTTCCCAGACTCCCCAGCACCTGTCAAAAAGCAGTTGCGTAAGAGTTAGCTTATCAGTCTACAAACAATGCAATTACCACCACAAGTGTCTAGATTTAATGACTTTCAAGAACAACATCTACTGTGATAATGTATTCACTGGTAGGAGACCCTTAAGACAAAACAGAAAAGACAAAAAATATTCAAAAGCTTCTGACTGTTTCAGTTTTGCTCTTTGTTTCTGAGAAACTCCTGCGTGAATTTTTAAAACCCTGTAGAGCAATGCGCACAACAGCTGCCTCTTTAGTCATGGAAATACAAGATCTGAGAGACCAAACGTTGTTGTACATAATCGTTCTAACACTGTTTCGTTACTGCGTATGAATATTTTAGCTAAAAACACTTATCTTCATTTTATTCCAAGCATGTATGGCTTTCTATGTTTTATTAATAAGCTGTGGAAGTGGACATTCACAGTCCAGTCAATTATCATCGTTTTGAAAACATCAGCATGGACATTGCACAAAATAGCGCATTTAGTATTCCATGTGGGGGAAAAGAAAGTCAAAAGGGTTTAAAATGGCTGAGTAAATAAAATGAGTAGTAGATAAAATCAACACACCACACCTAGTTGTGGTTATTCTGTGATCACAAATGTGCACTGCTGGTAAACCCTGTCAGCTATTGATTGGTTCAATAACGGCTTTACTTATAGAGTCCAATTTAACCGGCTTAACTACTGGGTTATCATTCCCTTGCGCTGGGAAAGCTGTGTACATGCTGTCTTGATCTATCTGCAAAACTCCAGGGACCTCAGTGCATTTGTCATACTGTTCAGATGGATTTAAGGGCAAATCATACCGTACCAAGGACATCGCTTTAAAAATGAATCTAAATTTGAAAGGATAGAGTTTACGATAACAACTATAATATTAACGACAAAAAGATACAAAAAGAACCAAAAAAATTTACATTAAAAATGAGTGGATGAATGATGTAAACATGAATTGCCAATCATTATCTATCCTTTAAAGAGCTTGAGCATTTAAAGTGGCTACTGTGGACACTACTATATATTTTGTGTAGTTTACAAAGCCTTTATTGAACTATATTACAACTCCTGAGGAAAACAGGTAGACTTTTGGCCTTTTATAGTCACCTCGTGTGACACAATGCACGGTTTTTGTTGATATGGTCTGTTTTGTAGTGTTTTTCCAGCAAAACCCTGCCCTGTATTTTCTTGTAATCTATCAAAAAAAGGTACACTGCCATCACATCTTCTTTGAACGTGACTTGAATGCATTGGATGTCATAATTATGACTTGCCAATTCTTAAGTACAAACTTCCAGGAGGCCTTGAATGCAGCATTAGTCTTCTCTATGTCTGTAAATATTTTGGTTTGTCCGACCGATGGCAGACTGAAGAAATTGATTGCTTGAGTACCAAAATGTCATATTTTAGCTGTGAAAACTGACTTTTAGTGTACTGACTACTCTTTGTAGCAGAAAAAATTTGCTATGCTTTCTGATATCTATGCTCATAATATGGTAATTTTATCCATTTTAAATGTCAAGGTGCTTTTAAAGAACTGCATTTGTACTGGACAATGTGAACACTTTATACATGAGTAGAGCATATAATTATGTGAATTTAAGTGTGCATGCCCAAAGGCTTAGTGCCCGATCAAAGGCCAGCATCTGATAAGCTTATTATGGGTAACAATGGAAACAATGATTGAGTGGATGGTGACCGATCAACTCTAACATGTTGAAATATTACAATTTTCCATTTCAGCTACAATAAAATCAATTAATAGTACAGGAGGGTAATTGATCAACTACAACGTACAATAGAAGAGCACATTAAATCAATTCAAATATTGTGTTTTTCCTTTTCCTTCCTTCATATACACATATACACACACAGACATTTGAAGCATTTGAAGTGGATGAAAAGACTTTCTCAAAATTGTTCTAAAACAAGAATGGTGGTTGTTCAATAGTTTTAAGACAACTTTGTGTAAAGTTTTGATTCACTTCAAATGTAAACTACTGTATATATTGCTGGCACTGCATTAGGGCTGCATGATATTGGAAAAGAATTACATTGCTATATATTTTTTAATGTTTTAATATATTTTGCAATATGAATACACTTTCACCAGATGAATTGTTATCTCATTTCTATAAAGAAATGATAATGTTTGATTGGGATGATTCTGCTAATGATTCTATTTGCAGTGCATTTCTCTATTTGCAAGTGCTGTGAGTATTTTCACACATGAATACAATCAAGAAAAACATACAATTAAAATAAAGTGTTTTATCGTTTCCCAAGTCTAACGATATTCAGGTACACTAACTGAATAATAAAAATAATTAAATAAAATTAGTCATTTTCAAGGACACAAATGGTACAATTTTTCATACTGGATCACAGGCATCAAAACACATGGACATGATAAATTATAATACAAACTCAACATTGTGTTTATCCAGCGATGTGACTACTGCGAATGATCACATTGCAATAACTGCATTTATACTAGCTAAACTATTTAGTAACATTTTCTTATTGAGAATTTCACTGTATTATTCTGATTTTTTTTTTGCCCACGATAACAAGACAGGTATATCACCTGCATATATAATTCTACACAATCAGAATTATTTTTGTATAATTTATATACTTTTTATCCTTCAATCTTTATTATTGTAGTTACTTTTTACTTTAGTTTATATGCAGTTTCTTTTTATCATATTTATTCAACCTTAATTATTTCTAAAGTTGTTTCTTTAGATTTAGCTTTTCAAAAAGAGTTAACACTTAGATAAGGGAAGTAAGGTGAAATGGGCTATTTATTGTAGGTTTGGATTAATTTGATTGGTTTATTGATGATTGCAGATTGAGGGACCAGCCTCGAATAACCATATCAAGTGAATTTATTAAAACTGCCTTTTTTTTTGTTTTGTTTTTCAAATGACTAGATGGTAAAAATGAGGGTTGTGACACTTGTTGACCCATATATGTTTTGTTCCCTTTTATCAGAATTTAAAATCAGCTCCTGCCACATAACACAAAACAGACGTTTAATTTCTATCCCGCTGTTTTTAAGCTCTAAAGCATTATTACACCTGTAACGGAAGAATTCCGACAGGCTGTGGAGGAATATTAAAACCACCGAATCGGAAAATAGAGGTGTGTGTGTGTGTGTGTGTGTGTGTGTGTGTGTGTGTGTGTGTGTGTGTGTGTGTGTGTGTGTGTGTGTGTGTGTTTTTATAACAAGAAACTGTGTTATGAGCAGTGTTGGAAACAGCCCTCCAGGGCTAATGCAACCTGGGAGAAATCTTAATAAAGCAATGGACAAACACTGAGAACGTGCCACTAGAGAAACAAGGTGCGAGCTGTTTTCTGTTCCTGAAAATGAACTGTGGATGAGCTCTGAGCCGTAGCACAATTACACTCATCTAGCTTTTGTCCAATCTCTCACACACACATACGCATGCATTCACACACGCGCATGCTCGAGTCCTGTCTCTCGTCACATTGCCATAGCAACCGGCCCTGTTTCTGAGGACATGCTGCCAAAGCGGGCTCTGATACCTGATGGGCGCGTGCCAGCAAAAAGCAGCTCCGCAGTGTATGGCTCATATGCATGCGTTCCAGTAATGCATGATAATCCCCATTTGTCATAGTAACTCGCTCTCGGCATCCTGCTGATTGTGCGCATGAAGTGTGTGTCATTTTACTGTGGCAGATAAAGCTCTTCTTTCTGATTGTCGCTTCTGGCGGTCCATGTCAAGTCTTTGTATGGTCAAGGGTGTGGATGCAAATACGAGTCATTACTGGTTAGAAGTGTAGTGATTTGTTGATGTACGTGTCTTGCGTGGAACTGTCATTTGTGAATAGCTTATTTGATTATAGCTGTGCTGTCTATGTTAAAAGATGAGAGTAAGCCTAAAAAAGGTTTATCTTTAGAATAACTACAGTATTCATTTCTCTTATGGTACCAAAAAAATTACTAAAGGATACAATGCTATTTTAAAGGGCTAGTTCACCCCAAAATTATAATGCACTCACTATTTATTCACCTAAAAGTGGTTCGTCTGTTGAACACAAAATAAGATATTTTAGAAGATTTAAGAATGTTAGAAATCAGTAACCACGGACATCAATTATGGAAAAAAAACAAATACTATGGAATTCAATGGTTACAGGTTTTCAGCTTTCTTCAAAAAAAATCTCTTGTGTTCAACAGAAGAAAGACCATCAAAAAGGTTTGGATCCAACAATTGGTTTATGCTTTAGGTCAATAAATACTTTATTTCTTTATATTTACTCTTACATAATCTCAATCCTCGAATATACTCAAACTATTCTTTAAACGATTCATTCTATCTAAACTCCTCCATTCTACAGACCTACTTTGCTCTGATTGGTCAGTTTGTGTAGTCTTATGTTATTAGTTTACAACCTACAGTCTACCTACCTAGTCGGAAAATAAAACACCTACTACCATTTTTAAATTGCAGGCTTCCTTTTTCCTCAGCAATTGTACATGCATCAGGATAAAGATGTTAGTGGTATGTTTTAGCTAACGTAATATGTGGTATATAATTAAATTTTAAACTGTAGCTGCGTATTTCCAATACATCAAGAGTCAAAGTCAGAAACAAACAAAATTTCTACCAAAATGTACAAAAATAATGACTACTATTAATGAAATAACAGTAAGTTATATTCTTTTATAACTTTTATGAATAAAGTGCTAATATGGTTTGTTGCAATTATAAACACTTCTCTAATAACACATAGTGTTAGTGTTCAAACTCAATTACAGCCAATTAACAAGATTCGCTTAGTCCACTTTTAAGAATGATTTAAAGTAAGGCTAAAATTAAACAAATGTGTTTCGTAAATCATTTAAGACTAAATCTGTTTGTTTTAACAGACCGTACCTTTAATTGTTGTGCAGTCTGATCTTTTATCATTTTACAGACCTTTTACGTTCACAAACAGCAACAAACTACATGGCATTATTTGCAAAAAGCATAATAAAGGTGACTTTAAAAACAAAGATCAATCAGATTAATCAGCCGGTCTGATATTAACACTTAGAATTTTATGTACTAAATAAGCAGAGTGCAATAAAACACCCAGCAAGCCACATTTAACACACAACTTGTAAACTTACAAATTAGGTAAAAGATGTGACACTGTGTGCAAACCTGCTGATATGGCATACTGAGGCGTGATAAACAAATACTGTATCAACAACTGCTGGAATTGAATTAGGTCCTTAAATGAACAATATAACGGCACACTCAAGCATTTTCACAAAGTGTGTCCACACTTTATAGATCAATATAAAGGTTGAGTAATTTACTATCTAAGCTGCTTTGGAAGCTATTCTGAAAACATAGTTTTATTATATATGTATATTCTATCTTCATTTCTATTTTAAGAAAAAACTAATTTGTTGTTTTTAATGAACTTATTTTATTGCTAAATAATATTGCTGATTTAAATAAAACTAGTTAGTTCAAACACAATTTTCTGCAGTTAAGCCACATGCATCTGATGTTCTTTACCTTGCATATATATAGGTTTACATAAAGTAATGCTTCATGCGTTAATTTGTTTTCCAGCATGTATTTATTAGACCTTGACCAATTTTTTATTCTTTAATCCTGCAGTATGTCGAATAGAATGTAAAACATTTATTCTAACATAAAACTACTGATTAATTTTTCTTTTGAAAATATCTCTCTATCTTTTTTTATATTATTAAAAATAAAATAAGTGTTGATAGTGATGAAGGCTGGTTTGATTGAAAAGAACAGCAGCAGAAATGTAAACCTCCAAAACACCTTATGCATGTTTGCCTTTTTTAATAAGAAAAAAAAATAAGATCTTTCCTTTTATATTACTATGCATAAACTGCATTTTACCTTAGGCATCATTAAAAGTGCATCTGCTCTTTTCAGGTCCTGTGTGATTATGTAAGCCCCTTAGCTTGGGGAAAGATCACAAGTGTATTTTTTTCTTTTGATTATTCCTCTAATCAAGTATTTTATGAATAGCTTCATCTTAATAATTAATAGCAGCAGGACTCCATCAACTTCCATCTACAAAGCTTCTATGAGACTTGACTTGTTGACGGTTTCCTTTTTTACTGACCTCCAAGGAAGCATCTCCCCATTTTTGTACAGTTTGTAACCGATAACAGAGTTACATCACTGCCCGATCTGTGAAACACAACTCCAGCATGTCTCAACACATCCACGCCATGTGACAACTCTAATGCAATGCCTTGTCGCACTGCCCGCTCTTATTAGATTACAGCAAACACAAGCTCCGTATTGTATTACACACTTCAAGCCCTTCTAATGAACCTCGCATGCACATGCATCTTATTTTTGCAGGTGAGCAAACTGTTAGCAATTAAATCCAGAATAATGGCAATTTCTCAGATGAAGTGTGTCATGTCTCTCATCAGTTCAATGTGAATGTGACTTCCTTTGAAAATGGAAGCACAAAATGTTTCAGATTCAGTTTCAGACCTCATTTGCATGTGGACTGACGAAAATAAAAAATCCTAATAGGGCTGCATGATATTGGAACAATCTGACATATTTAAATTTTCTGCATTATATATTGCACTATGAATATAATTTCAGCAGATTATTTGAATAGCTCTATTTAGGAAGATGTCATTCATTTAGACAGATTGGGATGATCAAGTCTTTTTCTATGCAGTGCGTTTGCATGAATTATAATAAATTCCAGGCATATATAAATACAACAGAGCAAAGATAAAAGTGAAATAAATGGCGATTTATGGTTTTCTGGAGTGTCTAACAGTATTTAGGTTTAGAAATCAAACATTAACATGGTCATCCTTGTATATTTTAAAAGTAATATCTTTATCTTTTAATCTTTAATAAATAATCTAATCCTGAAACATGACTATAGCAGATGCATTATGATTTAATTTCCTATGATTTTATACTCTTAAAATGGCTCTTACTAAGATTACCGTGATGCTGTTTTGAGTTTGTGTGTGAAAAATCTGGAAACTTTGTTTCCTTTTATACAGCTTGAGAAAAAACTACTTTATTAACACTTTAATTTACTTTGTTCATTTTAAAGCTTAATTTGGTTAACCATCTATTTTTAATGGTGATTTTTATTCGATTTATTCAAAGATTCAAAACAGATTTAACATTTGTGTGTGCTAATGTATTTACCATTTTAAGTCATTTTACATTATTTTACTTAATTTTTTAAATTTACAGTCTATAAAACTTGTTTTAAATGTTAAATAATTGAAAGCCATAGTTTGAAAAACAAGTTGCTCTGCCCCCAAACGTTCACCAATGGATGAGTCGGAAGAAGTGAACTGTTTAAACAAACAGAGCAGTGTTTTGAAAGCACAACAGACACACATTATTTACAGTCTTTACAAGTCAACCCACAAATAACTCACTTATGACCATGTCTGCACATCAGACGAGGAAAATAAATATTAAATCTCAAAGTACAGTCTACTGTCTTGCAGTAAGTCTTCTTTGTAAACATTGTCCTGGCATGGACATAGATGAGCAGACACCTGTAATTTAGAGACTCTTTCTGGAGGAGGAGTAAAGAGGACACATTATTTTAATTATATCTCACCACTGAGGTTTCAAGCCCGGAGGGACTTATCAATGTACCCATATAGACAGACACACACACACAAACACATTCACAAGAGCGTTTCTGAAACAAAGAGTCTCTTAGATGACCCGAGATGAACAGTTTGTTCCTCTGCAGCCCAATAAAATCATGATGCGCACACTAATTTGGGCACATAAACTCTTAATGATGATTAACAATCTCATTTGGTATTCCCAAAACATCATCTAATGAATCCACATCTGACTAAACACACTGAGTCATCAAACACCTGATGCCTTTTTTATTTTGCTTTCACAGGGTTTTGAATTGATTAACCTTAAAGCTAAACATGATCCCTTTTGAGTTACACTGGATATTTAATAAAAAGAAAAAAAACGTAGGATGGGACTCGATTATGTTCAGAATTGAACAGAAAGTCATTTAGAGAGACTGGATTACCTACAGCCCAAGCCTAGGATGTCTAAATGGGATTCTGTGTACTGTAATCAATCATGCTAGGAGCGATCAATCGCTATTAATCACACCTAATGCTGAAAATTGTGATCATAAATATAGAGATGTCCTGAGCCATCTCAAGGGTCGATACTGGGGGCGATAAAGCTTTTTTGTTTCAACTGATTGGTATCAACTCTCTGTCATGCAGGTCACATTCACTATAGTGGGAAGTGCACCTTCAGCCACAAATGAAAGGAAAAAAACAGATCTCAACATAAATAACTCCCTCAAATGATTCAAGATATTTTATCTTCTATAACACATTCTGTAAGTAGTTCTACATAATTCTGTAAGATACAAAATATCATAAAGGCTAATATCACAGCTATGAATACCATGTAATTGACTAATAAATTATTCATTGAAATGGATTTAATTTCTCCATGAATAAAAAAAAAAAATAAAATATATATATATATATATATATATATATATATATATATATTGTTTATTATAATTTTATACTTTTAATAACTGATGTTTTTTTTATATAAACTATTAATATCTATCTTACAACAATATCATGTGGAAGTTTTACAGTATTTATTTATCTATTTGTTATATATTTTTTTACAAATCACTCTCAGATATTGTGAATGTTCTCAGTGCCAGAAAATAGCCAATTGCTCTTGGTAAACATTATTTTAGTTAAAATTCAGTAAAAAAAATTAATGGTAACTGGGGATATCTGTCACTAATTTTCTTTTTTTTTCTTTTTTACTTTACGTGAACTAGGTCTTTATAGTATTGAGTAAAAAGTGACAGTGCAATATTATGTTGTTCTGCGATTTATTACTTTATAAAAACAATTCCACCACGGTGACCTGAATAGCTTTATGTAGATATAAATCCTTATTTCACAGTTATTGAGGTAGCATGGAATGGGAGTACACCAGCATAAAATATAAAACATAAATAGCAAGCAAATAAAAAGAACCACATTTCAAATGAAATAACATTTTAACATTGCTTTATCTTTGGAGATTGAGGTACCGAAATAATGAAATGTAAAATATTCAAATAATTGATATCTGTTAAAAGCTACAAGTCATACTTCCTTTTTTTAATAATGTTTGCACAGTAACAGGCCTTAAACCAGCCAAAATATATGAATTTGGTTATAACACTTTGCAATTAATCCACAAACCACGTGTTGTGAGCTATTGTGCTTGGTCAGAGTTGATCTCTACTTGACATTGCACATTCTGCACTGTGACTATTCTATACCCTTATTAATTTTTTTGCCGACTCCAAAAGGCATTACAGCAATGCCACAGGTGCAGGACACTCATATGGTGTAGTACTTTGTGATGGTAATTTATTGACGTGCACTGTGAACTTTCACTTTGGATGACGTCACTGGAATGTGAACGGTGTGCACATCGAAGCCACTTTTAAAAACCCTCAAAGCATGATGTGCTGAAAGACCTCTGTGCTTTGACTCACACACTTAAACACACACACAAAAGCTCAAAAACACCAAATAACACTTTCATAACCAAAGCCACATGACCAAGTCAAAAAAGCTTTTTTCATGATATGTTACACACTAAATACTGTCATCAATTCCTTGTGTTTTTTCTTACAGTTAATCCTACCGGTCACTATTGTAAACGTCTGTTTTTTTTCTAAATCCTGGAAGCTCTAGAAATGCTATTGGCTTTGAGCAAGGGACTCAACTTTTAAACAAAAAGTAGATTGTGTTGATTAAAATGTATTAATTTCACACGATTGATTTACATCCTGCTTGTACATATAATATTTGTCTCAAATTGCATACCTATGCACTATTTTACACCATTTTGTAGTTTGAATAGTATATGTAGAACTTTAAAAACCAGGATGATGAACTTATTTAACCTGTGACCAGAAGTGTGGAATATTGAACATTTTATGCACTCAATGATCAGCTCTGCTTGCGTAATGGAAAAAGAGGAGCTGTCAAAGATAAAGTTGCATTACTGTTTATTGTTTATTTTAGACTACGCGAGCAAAATTAGACTGTTATGTCACCTTCTGACGCCGAATGTGGTTATAGTTATGACAGGTGCTAAAAGATATATGGTAAATTACTTCACAAGATTGTCAAATGTTAAATGTTCAACTGGGAAACTACAGAAGACGTAAAAGGTGTTTATTTGTTAATGGTCACAATTGTGGATACTGGAATAACACTTGTTTCAATTGAAAACAACTAAATTGCAATGCTATTCTTCTGCTGTTTTCCAACCGTCACTATTGTGACCAAGAATAAAACCTAATTTAACCAACAAAATATAAAAGGCGACATAAAGATTGTCTATTAAGGAGGTCTGAGAAGTAAAATAGATAGTTTCAGATAGCGAGAAACTATTTGGTATTAAACAGGATAAATAAGTTGACGCTGATGGTGCCTAGTTGTCAGTGTCAACATATAGTCGAGGAGCTTTCCTTCAGTCATCTCCCCCTCTCTCGCTCCAACTTCCTGTCAATATACTGTCCTATCATAACAAAGACTAAACTGCCAAAAATAAATCTTTTAAAAATGTAAAAGGAGATATTCAAGAGTAAGGTTTCAGTCAGTATGTGTGTAAGTGCTCAACAGAGAGATGGTCTGAGGTTTTCATGGTTTACAGGCATTAGTGCTGCTACATTAGGCTCAGTCAGTTAGTTTTCATCCCCACAGATTCACACATACACAGACACACACACACACACACCTCTGCTGAGACCAGCTGTCCAGCAATCAGTTGTGTTATTATCACACACAAGCCTCATGCAGGTTATGATCTGCAATACACCACACCCTGACCTCTGTGATGCACAAACATCAGACATTTCCTGACAAAAGCTGATACAAAGACCATATCTCATGGAAATAAACCCAAATCACCACATGTAAAAAAGGGAGATTGTGATGATGATGATAGAACGATAATACATATATAAATAATTATTTTTCACTGTATATTGGCTAAATAAAATAAACTGTAAATATAAAATTATAATTAAATCTGAATTCAAATTGAATTAGGTTACCCAAAGTGTACATTTAAGCTGAAACTTTAACTGAAAGCAGGCAACATTAAGAATATTTGAAAATTTATTTTTATATATTTAAAGGCTATACGTTTAAATGCATGACAAATATAGAAATAGACTCATTCACCATCAACTACTTTTTATTTCTCCAGATGGACATTAGACGTAATGGACAATTAGCAAAAACGCCCCTTTTCCAGTTGTACACATGTGTTGCTCATCAAAGCTCAGTTTCACGTAAAAATTACTAAAAGCATGTACTGAAATGTGACATTTGCTACACTGCATCGTTCATTGATGTACATAGGAATCGTTCATGTTTTTAAAAGCGTGAAAGAGATTGCATGCTGTTGTGTGTATGTGCTCACTCAGCCTCAGAGATGAGCAGAGCACACACATCTAAAGTTATCTTAATGTGAGTGCTTTAATGGCCAAATACATGCAAATTTGTGTCAAAAGGCAATGTTTAGTTATTTTTTAATATTAACCCTCATTTATGTAATAAACAAACGAGTTGAGAATCAAAAGACATGTGAAAGTGAAACCATAAATCAGAACCGCACTGCTCTTAAAGTGACAGCGCGTAATATTTCTGCTGCCGACTGTTTTTATATTTTTTAATCAAACAACCAAAGAACAAAATCACTTGACTAAAGGACTTTTGTAGCTATAATTTAAGTGTTTTTCTTACAGTGAAGATGTTTAAAGCAGTTTGTTTCATATTTTTATTCTATTGTACTTATTTCCCTTTTCTTATTAACAGGGAGGAACATACCTTTGTGTATATATACAGTTGAAGTCAGAATTATTAGCCGTCCTGAATTATAAGCAGCCCTTTTCCCCCAATTTCTAAAAAACACATTTCTAAACATAATAGTTAACTCATTTCTAATAATTGATTTCTTTTATCTTTGCTATGATGACAGTCCATGATATTTTACTACATATTTTTCAGGATACAAACATTCAGCTTAAAGTGCAATTAAAGGCCTAATTATGTTAATTAGGCAAGCTACGGTAATTAGGTGAGTCATTGTATAACAGTAGTTTCTTCTGCAGACAATCAAAAAAAATATAGCTTAAAGGGACTAATAATATTGATCTTAAAAAGTTTTTAAAATATTTAAACCTGCATTTATTCTAGCCAAAATAAAATGAATAAGACTTTCTCCAGAAGAATAAAAATATTACAGGAAATACTTCGAAAAATTCCTTGCAATTTTAAACATAATTTGGGAAATATTTAGTTTCAAAAAATTCACAGCAGGGAGAATAATTTTGACTTCAACTGTATATCGTTTTGAATAATCCTGATAATAATTATGACCAAAATGATCACGATTATGGTTTTTCCCAAAATCAAGCAGCCCTACAATACAAGAAAATCGTCTTTACTTCAACTCACAGCTCTTGGAAATTGTTGCATATGTATAATGAATTACTTTCACATAAATAATCTAAAATATTGCTCTAAAAAAATCTAATTTCTGTTTTTTTTTTTTAAATGTCTCCCTTTCTTCTAAAAGATTCCATTTCAGATATTAATGGATCATATTGCTTATTAAAATGCTCATATTACAGCCGAACACTAAATGTTTTGGCTGCTAAACCACCAGTGCCTGATCCAGGTCAGTTTGAGGCGCACACATCAAGTCACTAAAGCCTCCATGTGCTGGTCATTTCAGCAAAGCAAAGAGCCATTCCATATTTAATGATCTGCCTGTGTGTGTGTGTGTGTGTGTGTGTGTGTGTGTGTGTGTGTGTGTGTGTGTGTGTGTGTGTGTGTGTGTGTGTGTGTGTGTGTGTGTGTGTGTGTGTGTGTGTGTGTGTGTGTGTGTGTGTGTGTGTGTGTGTGTGTGTGTGTGTGTGTGTGTGTGTGTGTGTGTGTGTGTGTGTGTGTGTGTGTGTCTTCCAGCAGACTCTATTGGTGCCGCTGCTGTTATGGGTAATTTGAACACATTGAGTTTGTGGGTCTGTGTGCGTCTGCGTGTTGCCTAGAGACGAGTGGCAGTATTTGAGATAGCATCTAGCTAACATCTCAGCGGCGGGTACTGAGGTCAAGATGACTGCGGACATTATGGCTTCTAAAAAAAAAAAAAAAAAAAAAAACTGCAACAGAACAGACACCGAGGGAGAAGCACCTATCATCTCCTTTGACAATTGATATTTTGACCTATTTGTAACTGAATATTGACTCTATAAATTGTTGATTTTTTTAGTAATGCATTAGTAATACATTGACATTTAAAAATGTGCTACAAAGCCATTACTTTAAGGAATGAAAAGCTTTTTTCTTTAAACACATCACAATATTAATGTCTGAATGTGTTGTATTGCATTAAGAGATGAAAAGAAATAGTTGTTTCATTTGCTCAAATTTGATTTTACTATGCCAGCCTATACTCTACTGATAATACTACTATTTTATCCCCGATTCCTTTCATTAAACGAATTTAAAAGGAGAAACTAGCATTTAATAACAATAAATGATTTATGAATAAGGTCTGGGTAATAGTTATAGATCAAACTGAATAGATACAGATTTAAGGCATTTTAAGACTATGATAATGAAATTTCAGTCTTACATAGGGCTACACGACACGCTAAGGATTTTTTAATGGCCCAGCAGAAAAAAAAAATCTAATTATATATTTCATAGCCACATATTTAAAATAATGTGTCAAAACAAGCATTTGGCTGTATACATACATTTTTGTTCAAAATAATTTAAACTCCTTAAAAACAAAATGTTTGCACAACAAGCTAAAGTTATAATATTAGTTATAAATAGTTTTGCTAAAAATTTTATTGAGATGTGTTGTTGGTGAATGGATGCATTTTGGATCGATTGAGTAGTTTTACATTAACAAAGAAATATTAAGATGATTAGAATTATTTAAGACCTACGAGACAGAATGTCAGAGAATTTAAGACTTTTTAAGGCCTAAAAATGTGTTTTTAAAATTAAAACATTTTAAGACCCTGCGGATACCCCTCATTGATATCTAGATATGGGTATTGGTACGGACATAAAAAAATATCAAGTGTATATCGGTGCAAATGTGTTGTGTAAGTGAATTATTTTGATATAAATATAGAACCCATTTAGCCAAAAAAGCCCCCTGAAATATTTATATAATTAAAATTGTAAGATGTATTTTGTAAATAGAAATTTAATTTAGACCAGAATCAAATTTCAACACATAAAATATTAATATAAATATAATAATACATATTATAAATATAACAATAATAATAATAATAATAATATTATAATAGTAATATAATAATAATAATAATAACAATAACAACAATAATAGCAATAATAATATTACATAAAATATTAATAAATGTTTTCAAAATTAACTCACAAACTGTATATTTAGAATTTAATATTGAAGTCCTTTAATATGTAAGTCCTAAATCTCAAATTCAGACTCTTTGTAGTCAAAAGTCACATTATAAATCGCTGATACATAAAAACCGATTCTAGCAACAACTTTTAAACATTTTGATTCCAATGCCTAATTATTTAACTGTTAAAATGACTATAATTAAATTAAATATTCCTAAGAATAAAATATTATGTGCTCTTTGGAAGAGTAAACTTGAATTTTGATGCTATTATACTGTCATTCTGGCATTATAAAATGAGTGGCATAAAATTGTCTTAAAATGACAATAATATAGTTTATCGCGTTTTTGATGCAATATATCGTACAACAAAATATAAATATTGTGACAGGGCTTATGTCAGAAAATAAAATATTGTTTCAAAAAAACATTAAAGGCCTGAAATCCTTCTTCCTTCTTCAAAATTCTAGGAGTTGGATAGTTATGGGTAAAGTTTAGATTAGTCTTGCGCTTTATCTATCATGAACCAGATTGTGCTGAAAATTTCAAATGTTATTTATCTAATTTATCATCCATTTACGTGTCTGTTAGCGGAAACAGTTGCATCGTGATCAAATGTACATCATTTCACAATGACAGCAGAATGAAGCAACAGGTTGCCATCATCAAACCCCTCCTACATAAAATAGCATCATCAGCACGGCAGCTCATCACCAACATATCCTTCAAAAGATGCATTTCCGCTCATTTAAAGCTCTTTTTTAGGTTTCCAGTGTATCACAGTGTGCGTGTGTGGGTTTGTTTTCAGTGCATTGCGACAGTTCTCTTTCACAGCTGTTACTTCAGGCCAGTTTATTGGGACAATCAATATTTCCAGCTTCAGTCCAAATGTTCTGCTTTAATTAATAGTGCATAATAGAACATTTTAATTGACAATTTGGTAAGAAAAATCTGAGAAAACCTTTTTAGTAGGATAATTATGTGTGTTCATTAAATAATATGATTTAGCTTATACATGTAAATGATAGTATGGAGTCAGAAAAAAACTGTATTGCAAAACAAAGCATTGTTTTGTCATGACTAGCTGGCTAAATCACATCCTGTTGCTTCCTTACAGAGATAATAATTTGTAT
Source organism: Danio rerio (assembly GCF_052040795.2). Taxonomy (NCBI): domain Eukaryota; kingdom Metazoa; phylum Chordata; class Actinopteri; order Cypriniformes; family Danionidae; genus Danio; species Danio rerio. Next base: position 23,245,777 of record NC_141024.2, on the reverse strand, counting down.
TTTTTGGTTTTTGTGTACAAATACAGAGAAAGCCTTGTCAGTTTAATATTGATGTATTTGTATTTTTGTTTTTACAAGTCTCATCTCTTCACAGCTGTGACTGGGTGCCAGTTTATTGGGACAATCAATAGGCTTATTTTTCAGTTCAAATATTCATTTTTAATTAATAGTGTATTATAATGTACTCGTGAAAAGCTGAAATGTTTACCACTTCGACAGGTTTAAAGTTATGAGATATAAAAAGAGCAATAAATGCCCCAAAGTAACTGGTTGACTAATGGGTGACCATCAAAAGACCAACAATACCCCACAAACTTTCCGTTACAGTTTTGATGATAGTAACAACAGTGTAACACTCTTTCAGCTACCGTGTAACACAGTTGTAACAAAGAAACAGCGCAGTTTAGGCCTCTCATTTATGTTTAATTGTTTCTTACCAAGCAGCAGGAGTTTGACCTCTCTGGCCGCTTTCTCTCCGTCATCTCTCAGGTTTCTGTCGATCATTTTACTCCTCTCCACCGCCGCTTTATCCTCCGTGCTTAACGTACAGCCCATCCTTCACGACGATCCGAACCGTTCAATGAAACGCACAGTATTCAACATGCACCAGCTCCCTCTCCGGAAAACCACACGCCCTTCTTTGAGAAAAAAAGCAACAGCCGAGCGCTAACGAGGGTCTTAAAAAACAAAATACGGAGCGTAGCGTCTGGCCCTTGCTTTGTTTGATAAAGACTAGTCCTTTAGCCGCCCTTTTTTAACCGTAAATCCCGTTAATGGGATGAAAAAAGGATCCGTTAAAACGTAGCGATCCGTTCGCCAGCGCTTCAGTGTCCACGGGCTCGCGCGGCTTCCTGTTCTCGTGCATGAGCAGGCAGGCGCGTTCGCGATCAGAGGCGGGAGCGCGCGCTCAGCATCTTTGGCTGTAGGACATGAATGATGCAGGGCGACGTGGCCTGTCTGTGTGTACACTGTGAACGAGCGATGCTTTATTTTAATGGGTTTATCTTACTCTTGGAAAAATAATTAGTAGACATCTGAACTTTAAATTGTATCAAATAAACAATTCTGGATTAAAAAAGTTAATTCCTAGATAATTTATTTTCCTTATTCTTGTCATCCAAGATGTTAATTTCTTTTTTTCTGAGGACTTTTCTCTTTAATGAATTTTATATAGAGAAATAAAATTAGCCTCACAGCTAGAAGGTCACTGGTTCGAGCCTCAACTGGGTCAGTTGGCATTTCTGTGTGAAGTTTGCATGTTCTCGCCTTGTTTGTGTGGGTTTCCTCCGGGTGCTCCTGTTTCCCCCACAGTCCAAAGACATGCACCATAGGTTAATTTGTGTAGGCTAATTTGTCTGTAGTGTATGTGTGTAAATGAGAGTGTTTCCCAGTGATGGGTTGCAGCTGAAAGGACATCCGCTGCCTAAAACATATGTTAGATAAGTTAGCGGTTTGTTCTGCTGTGGCGACCACTGATTAATAATGGGACTAAGCTATAAAGAAAACGAACGAACGAAAAAACAAACAAATGGTTTCTTCAATGGTATCTGGATGCAGCCTTTATGATACAAGCTGAGATTGAGACAAGCTGAGACACAATGCACCCAATGGAGCTAGTAATGTCACTGTGAGGGTACGGTTAGTTTTAACGTCTAGATCTAAATCCAAAAAGCTTTTTTTTTTTAAAGAAAATGATTTGATATGACTATTAATTATGGGTTGTGATTATGTAAAGCCCTTTGATAATGTATTAAAACCCTTTGATGATGTATTTGATGGAATATTCCTCAAACTTATTTATTTATTACAGTTTTTTCTATAATGAACTAACTTTTTTAGAATTGTTTTATTGACTGACGTTTCATGTACAGTTATGTGCTTAATCCTATGAAGCCAACAGCATTATAATGTAAGAAACTTTAAATCCTTGATCGAAATGTAGTTAAAAACCTGTTGACACAGTATTTTTTAAACAAAGCTATATATTTAGATTTTATTTAAAACTTATCTACTTTCTGGCTGTGCATATCTGTGTGTTTGTGTTGAAATCAGTAATGATTTTTACATAGTAATTATTTAGTAATTAATGACTTTTATCTTATTAATATGAAAATAAAAATTAAGAGCAATGAAACGGATGAGTGTTTTTAAGAGCAATGAAAAACTTTTTTAAAGATTTGCTTTTGATTTGCAAAATGACTCAGACCCTGTAGTGTGGTGATTCGTAACTAGTGTACATGGTGGCTCAGTGGTTAGCACAATTGCATCATAGCAAGTAGGTTAATAGTTTGACTCCGGCTGGGTCAGTTGGCATTTCTGTGTGGAGTTTGCATGTTCTCCCTGTGTTTGCTTGGGTTTCCTCCATGTCCAAAGACATGCACTAGAGTTGAATTGACTAAACTAAATTGGCCATATATATGTGTGTGAATGAGTGTGTATGGATGTTTCCCAGTTCTGGGCTGCAGAAGGGCAGCATATGAAACATATGCTGGATAAGTTAGTGGTTCATTCCGCTGTGGCGACGTCTGATGAATTAAAGCCTGAAGAAAAATGAATGAATGAATAGTGTATATGCAAAAATATGGGCCCTGGTAATGTCATGTGCTACTTTTATCGAAATTAGTCATTTTTAGAGCTTGATTAAATAAATAGATTTTAGAATAAATAAAAAAAAATCTGGATTTTTATTTGTAGCAAAAAAGTCACCTATGTCAGAAGATGCAAATTTGACATCTTTTGTCATGACCCACTATGTCGCCTACTTGTGATGCAGAGAGCTCGGGTCTGAGAATATCACAAAAGAGATAAAAGCAATGTCAAATCAAGTTAATACTAAGTGGTTGCAGTCTACTTTTATGTTTGTGAAAGCACTATTGATTGGGTTTACGAAAGGGTTTGGATCAGTGTTTGGTGGTAATCTGAGCAACAAAACCCATCTACATCTGAATGTGTTCAAGAGGATGTGTATCTGAAACATGTAACAAAATGTACCCCAAATGATGCATTTCAGATTTGCAAAAAAATTGGACAACACACTCTAGTTTATTATCTGAAATGTGCAATAAAATGTACCTGGACCAATATAATTTAGATTTTGCAAAAAATGTGCCTGGGTTGTGATTTTGACATGCTTAAAGGCAATTTGTGTCCAAATTCACCGTTGCTGAGTAAATTCACCGTTGCATTATACTAAAGACAATTCTGTTCTTCTATAACTAACTCCACTCTAAAATATTCAAAACACTTTTACCTGAATAGCAGAATATTGGCAAAACAGATTTGGCAAATGATCCAGTCTATGTTTGTTTTCTGACAGGCATCAAAGCTTTCTATTTACAGTGGGGTTTTGTGGTGTTGAGAAGACTATAGCCATCACAAATGAACCTGTTTTTTTTATTTATTTATTTTTATTAAGCTATTCACAAACAGTGTATACAAGATATAAATAAATTATTGTGTAATATAGAGAGCTTTAGCGATAACTCAACTTTGCAAGATTGCAGTCAAATAAAACCAATGACAGTTTTTCAGTTCTTTGTGCACACCTTCGAGGCTATAATTTGTTCAGAATTTATTTGCAGTGATTTTCATTGTGAAATCCATTAATCAATTGATCACCACTTGCCATTTTGTAGAGTTTTTCACAGTTTTACTTGTGTTTACTGAGTAAATGGTGATCAGGTAGAGCTAGGCTAGCATAGCTATTTTAAGACATGATGAGATTTTTTTTTATAGATATAAACTTTAAATACATTAAATATTTTGGTTATCAAACATTAGTTTTGATTCATTTGTAATTGCAGGAAGACATATTAGAGGAACTTTTTTAACAATAAACAATGTATTCAATGAATAAAATACAATGCTTTAATTGCTCATCTCCCAATCATCATTTTGCAATCTATATATTTTACCACCCAATACAGATCCTGAATAAAGTCAGACATGTTGATATCACCTTTATAGGATATATTTTTTGTAGATATATTTCTATGCTTAGATATGTAAATCTTATTGATATGTAAACTCAAGTGTTCAGTTTTCTGTTTGACCATATACAGTACGCAATGATACAATTGCACCAAATGACCTTTTTTAGGCATCTAAATAAAATCTGTGTGTTTTTATTTTATAGGGTGAACATTATTATTATGTTCCACAATCAGACCTCAAGATTTGCTTCAGGAAACAGAAGAAGAATGACAGTCAGCAAACTGATGAAGGTAACATAATCTAAACATGGCAACTAAATCAACAACAACAGTGTAAATAAAAGCGGCAAATGGTCAAACAATGGAGTCATATTAATTATTCATGCTCGAGTGCATGCTGGGAAGATGGCAAGTGGGGCTGATCACTAAACTCTCTTTGTAGGCATCTTTGAGACAATCCCTTAAAACAAACCTGCTCTTTAAAAATCAGTGTATGGCTGCATGTATTGTATAATAATACAGTTGTTATTAGAAAAAAAGTCAGTTAAAAAAGTCAGTTAAAACTGCTTTTGAGCTTTGACTCAAGATGCTGGCCTCAAACCAACATAATAATTTTATGTATTTTTATTATAATATTGTTTTTAAAAAAACGAACAAGAGATTCTGTTAAATTTCACAATAGCAGAGTTGAAAAATAATGATCTACAATTGGTGTATTGTAAACATTTTGTACAAATTATTGAGAGAAGAATAAGAATATGCCTCAGTGCCTTTCCACCAGAGGAAGTGATATTACTTGAAGCAAGTCCTATTTCTATCTTAGGTTTACAGATTGTTATGTTTTTTATAACCAAAGAAACAGAGTCGAACAAAAATGTACAAATAGACACAAAATGTCTATATTATTAATAAAATAACTCAGAAAACAGATGTTTCATGCAGATGTTTAAGTTCGTTGGGCAATCATGCACATTTAAATGAATTCTTTCATAATAATTAAAGCTCAATGTATGGTTCAGGATGCAGAGAACACGTACACTGCAAAAAAATGCTGTTTTCTGCACAATCAATTTGTTTTGCAATAACATGAAGGAATTAAGTTAACTTATAAAATTATTAAATTTTACAAATTTAAGTGGGTTGAACATAAAACCAAACAAATCTTTAGAGAATTGTGTTGTTTCAGCTCATTTTAAATAAGTAGTTAGAACAAACACCAAACATCATTTTTTGAGTGTATGGGAGTCTTTAAATTTTATATTTTTAATTTTATATTTTAAAATTAATTTTTTTAATTTTATATAAAATGTCTCTAAATACATACACAATCATTATTTTTAGAGAACTTGATATGACTTATTATTTTATTATTGTTATTTAGTTTATTCATTTATAATTTGTTAATGTTTCTAAATTGTTTTATCAAATTTTTGTATAAGAGATGCAAAATGTAGCCATAAATGGAATCATCCATGCAGGCGTATGTGTGTACAAGTCTATTTATACATGAACAATTCTAAAGTTGTAAATATATTTGCATTGTGTCTTTGGGATCATTAAAGATCTTTATTAATGCATCATTAAATCTCAGAAGAACATTTAAGGAGCATTCACTGATAGTTTGTTTGTCCATTGGGCAAACAACAAAGTTTTTTTTCTGACATCGTTGGAAAAGGTTTATCATAAAGGCTGTTGCTCAGCTTTATGATCTCAGTGTGCAATTGTGTTGTGTCAGGTTGGTGTGTTAATCTAAGACATATCCCAGATGCCTGGGTCACCGCAGACCATGTGTTTGAAGGTCAGATGAGCTGTGACTGTAACACCAACACTGCTGAAAAACCTGCAAAGCTTGCAGAAACAGCCTCAAAATTCATTACACTTTCACTCTTTATAGCCAAAGGTCAGGCTTTCAGTATGCCGGCTGACTGTGATGTTAAATTAGATAAATTAGGCAATGACCTCAGACCTTACAGTTGTTTGAGATGACTGGATAAAATGTCAGCTTTGAGTGAGCATTTGCATTGGATCTCGAAGGGTTACAACAGTTTAACCACACATTTGCATGCTACACAAAAATATTACAGCTCATATGCAAAGTGCTACCTGTGAATGTCTGTTAGAGTTCAGTAAGAATCTAAGCCAAAGGAGTATAATAATAATAATAAAAAATAAATAAATAAATAAATAATAATAATAATAATAATAATAGGGCTGTACGGTGGCTTAATGGTTTGCACTGTCCCCTCACAGCAAGTTGATCAATGGTTCGAGTCCCGGCTGGACCAGTTGGCATTTCTGTGTGATGTTCTTTCTATGTTCCGGATGTTCCAGTTTCCCCTTACAGTCCAAAGACATGACCTATAGGTGAATTGAATAAACTAAATTCTCCATAGGTTATAAGAGTGTGTGAATAAGCCTGTATGAGTGTTCATTACGCTGTGGCGAACTCTGAAATAGAGACTAAGCCGAAGGAAAATCAATGAATAAATAATGATAATAAATTAATTTATTTATACATAGTTTGACCTTAAGATACTCACACACAGCTTTGCAAACACTAAAGAATACAATGAAAAAGAGAAACATAAAAAAATTATAAGAATTTTATGAAAAAATAATGTTGTATGTAGTATATTATTGTATAATAATAGTTTAATAATAGTCTAATATTATAGCACTTTTATAGTATAACAATAGTTTAAATAATATGATATAAAAGTTAAAGTTTTGGTGAGTGGTTTTCATCACACTTTCTAACTCAAAATCTGCGTATCATAAAAAATAAATGGCTGATTGGCTCTATTTGTCAATGGTTGGTATTGTAGTACAGACATATTGGAACATGTTAAAATAAGGTTTAATGAGTTTCAAGTTCTAGAGATAAATGCTTAAACTGACAACAGCAATATTTTTATTAAAATGTTATAATTGTTGGCTAGAGTTTAGTTTGGAAGGTGTTTATCACCTGTTTACAGAAGTAAACCATAATTATGCTTTACCCAAACACATAACTATTAATCAATTGTCATGAATCATCCAAAGAAGCTGTGAATTTTCAATATGTATGACTCAATGCTGGGACTGTGGTATCAGAATTGTTACAGTTAATCTGTACACAGAATTAATAGACAGACTGTTGTTGTAATTTAACCGCGCAATTCTGTATAAAATTTGAATAATTTCAGACTACCAAAGAAAATTATAAGTCACTTTATGTAAAAGTAAAACTTAGCTAAAACTTCTAACAGAACACACATCATTGAACACTGCCCTCTAGTGTCCGCTAGACGAACTATAAACTTGTTCTGATCACTTCTAAACCAATAGCCAGCCATATACTGTAAAACAAACAAAAATCTTCATCCAAACGTCTGCACATATAATACAAAAACATTATACTTCTTTTTTACAAAATTTGATTTGTATGTTTTATTTTGTTTTATTCCATCCAGATCAGAGGATTTAAATGAAGCAATTATTCATTCATTCATTTATTCATATTCTTTGTGGCTTAGTCTCTTTATTAAACTGGGGTCGCCACATCAGAATGAACCGCCAACTAATCCAGCATATGTGTTACACAGCGGATGCCCTTCCAGCTGCAACCCATCTGGGTCAACTGACCCAGCCAAGGCTCGAACCAGCGAACTGTTTGCTGTGAGGCGACAGCACTACCTACTGCACCACTGCGTTGCCCTACGAAACAAACATAACAAATTAACCAACCACATTTATTAAAGTTATGTCTTAATCCAAACTGATATCAGTGTCTTGTCCATGACATGACAAACAAAATCAGTGTGAAATTGGACTCCTTAAAACCACTGAACACTAGGGGACAGTACAAGCTAACACATTATTACTTAACCCTGAAATATAACACACACATGCATGCACGCACCCCCCCCCCCCCTTCACACACACACACACACATTAGACATATTATGTTTAAGAGGGGGATTTCAACATGATATTTAAGAGGTAAACGTATTGCACAGCTGTAATAGCCAATAAAAACAACCCTTGAACTTTTTTATTGGTTTATTAGTTGATATGTCAATTACCTGAGCTATGTTTATACTGATATTTTAAACGTCAGAGTAAGGTAAGGTAACTTTGATTTGCAGTTATTATCATCAGGTGTCTAACACACAACTTAGGACATCATAACACAACACATCTTAGGACATAAACATCATATCATACCAAAAAAAAAAAAAAAAACACAATGTGAGACTATAGCTGACTTCTTAATTCTTTACTGCTATTCAAATATTGAATTGACTGTGGTAGAAAAGGCTTTTATCCTTTTTTAATACCTAAACCAAGCCAAATCTTTGCCCCTTTGGCAATAATTCAAATGTAGAGCTGGGAGAATGTTTTGAATGCTCCATTATTCTTCCCGCTTTTCTTATCATTCTCTCTGCATCATTCTGTTGTTGTAAGTTACTACAACTTGCTTATGTTCATTGCGCAATGGTCACTTCTCGCCTTTACTGCATACTGTATTCTGTTTTATGCTTTTCTGTTCTGTTTAAAAACAATATATATTTTTTTTTACAAAGAGTGCTTTGTCAATTAGTGGTCAATTAGGACCCTCAGGGATTGGACATTCAATTTAATTCAATTCTATTCAATTTTATTCTATTCTATTCTATTCACCTCTATTATATGTCTATTCTATTCCATTCTGTTCTGTTCTTGTTTTGCATACATAACTGTAAATGGCTGATTCTAATTTGTCAGTTACTCATTAGTCTAATATTCTATTCTAATCTATTCTATTCTATTCTATTCTATTCTATTCTATTCTATTCCATTCTATTCTATGTTCTTGTTTTTCATACGTAACCGTAAATGACTGATTCTGATTTGTCAGTTACTCAGAAATGAGATATTCTATTCTTTTCTATTCTCTGTTCTTCATTTTGTTTTTCATAAATCACTATTAATGACTGATTCTGATTTCTCAGTTGCAGTCAGTGGTCTGATATTCTATTCTATTATATTCTATTCTATTTGTTTTTCCTACATAAGCATAAATGATTGATTCTGACTTGTCAGTTACTCAGTAGTCTGAAATTCTATTCTATTCTATTCTATTCTATTCTATTCTATTCTATTCTATTCTATTCTATATGTTGTTGTTTTTCATACATAACCGTAAATGGCTGATTCTGATTTCTCAGTTGCACTTAGTGGTCTGATATTCTATTCTATTCTATTCTATTCTATTCTATTCTATTCTATTCTATTCTATTCTATTCTATTCTATTGGTCTTTCATAACCATAAATGACTGATTCTGATTTGTCAGTTGCACTTAGTGGTCTGATATTCTATTTGAATTCTCAATCTAAAATTAAGTTAAAAGTTTATTCAATGATATATAAAAATGATTTCATAACAAATTAATTGTGCCTGTGTATTTTTTTATATGGATGTCCAAATGGTAATTTTAGATTGACTTGGTTGTCAGATATTGTTTTCTATCCTATTTGTTGTATCGTAATCTAGTTATCGATTTGATGTCCTGTTTTGATTTTTATAACAGGGTGACCGTCCGAAAAGCTTAATTCTGATTGGTCAGTAGCAGCTCGCGGTGATTCGGTATTGATTTCCTTTATAGTAAATCTAAATAGAACTAGATATTAGATAATATTCATTTTCGAGTAATATTTAGGCTACGTGTAATCTATTAATTGCATATTAATGTAAATACCAATTCTAAATCTTTTTTTTACTTTACTTTTCTTTTTCTTTTCGACTCTGGCACAAATCATCCACGTCGACATCAAACAGATATTTCAAAGTCACTTTTAACTTAAACACTTTTCAGCAGCGGCGGTCTCCTGATTGTGACATTGGCCTTGGCTTCTGATTGCCGTGTGTTACGCGCCCGCTCCCCGCCCAGCAGTGCGTTATCGCGCGCAGATAACTCCGTCCTAACGAGGGTCTCCGGGTGTTTTATACGGCAATCCAGTCTCCCAGATCTCCTCCTCTACAACCTTCGATCCCTGGGACTTACATAATTCTTCAGGACGACCTCATGCTGGTACCTGCCGCGCAGCCGGTCAGTGTTGGTCCAGGCTGCGGCTCGCCATCATGACCTGCTGCGATCAGCGGTGCGCACTCATCACCGGGGCCGTGCTGGGCGCCCTGATCGCCTTGCTTGGCGGAATCCTCATCCCGGTGGGCGACATGATAATTAAAAACACCGTCCATAAGGTAAGTCGTCGTCTTTTCATATCAATATTCGGCGCACACGCGTTTGCAGATGCTCCAAACAGACACACATGAAGTTGCCGTAGAGAAATATTGTGAATAATTTAAATTTATTCAATGTAGGGTACAACGTACTACTATTAATGATATATGAGGTGAAATAAAATGGGGTTTTTGGGTCAAGGACGTGTTTTGCAATTATGAAATTTGAGTTTTATAATCAATGAATTGCATATAATTCATGTTGTTAGTTGTTTTACTGTTTAGGTTTGAGTGAAAAGCTTTTTAACATGTCTAAATTAAGTTGTGATTGTTAACTAGAGTTTTAGATTTCAGGTATTTAAACATTATAGGTTCTTGACTTAGCTCACAGTGTCAAGGTCAATGTTAAATGAGCTGGGTGTTAATTTTAAGACAAAAGCTTTGGAGGTTTTCAATGCATTGTTCCTGTGCAAAAACGTGAATGAATATAACCTAATATAAATAAACATTCAGTGGATTGAGACAACTTTCTCCTGTCCCCCCATTTCACAATATACAAAAAGTAGATTAAAGTGTGAATAGAATATCTGATTTTAGATGTTTAACTTTTTTTTTTTTTTTTTTAAGGAAACAGTGCTGGAAAATGGGACTTTAGCATTTGACACCTGGACATCTGTAGACATAGCGATGTACAGGCAGTTCTGGATTTTTAATGTGGAGAATCCCGATAAGGTTTTAAGTGAAGGGTCCAAACCTGTGTTGGTGCAGAAAGGACCATACACATACAGGTAATATTTGTGGCCTCATAGATAGATATTCTGTAGTCGATATTCATTCATTCATTCATTCATTCATTCATTCATTCATTCATTCATTTTCCTTTGGATTAGTCCCTTTTTTCATTAGGGGTGCCATAGCAGAATGAATCGCCAACTTTGCAAATGTTTTACGCAGCGAAACACCCATACAAATTTATATGCACACTCGTACAGCAAATTTAGCTTATTCAATTGACCTAAAGCACTTGTCTTTGGACTGGGGAAAACCGAAGCACCTAGAGGAAACCCACGCCCACACAAGGAGAACATGCAAGCTCCACACAGAAAAGCTAACTCACAGCACTTATTCTCTTGGAAATAAAACAAATATTATCTCATAAACTGCCTGAAAAAGCCAAAAGAAACGAAAAGAAACAACATTTCACTAAAGTGTAGATCATATATAGACCTCTGAGATGAACTTAAAGTTTTTTCATGTTGTTGCTTTTTTTTTTAGCATCGTATATTGACAAGCACAAGTTTGATGATTCTTACCAAATCCAAGAGAAATGTTATACATACAAGGGAAATGTCATTTTTTGCACTGGAGGAACTTTTTCATATTTCCTATAATATACATATAAATATGTTGTCATCAATTCACAATCTTAGTCTAAGATATTGTATGTCTGAATGGGCCTGACATTGCTGTTATTCACGCTAACTATGACTTTCCACTGCTACATAATGATATAACCAGTAACACACCATAACTTGTGTTTTTCGTGTGGTTTTAAGCAACTAAATGGCCATCTACTCTTTTTTTTAACAAGGTCTTATCCTTTTTTTGTTATCCTTCAGGGTACGTTACATCCCCAAAACAAATATCACCTTCAATGACAACAACACTGTGTCCTTTGTGCTGCCGGCAGGAGCCACCTTTGAGCCTAGCATGTCAGTAGGATCCGAGGAGGATGTGTTCACATCGCTCAACCTTGCTGTCGCAGTATGTATTTCAAAAATATTTCATGCCATTGCAGTTATCTTTTTATTCTTTTTACTCCCTCATTTTCAGTTAATGTGATAAATAGATTTCCTCCTCAAGACTGGAGTAATGGCTGCTGAAATTTTGCTTTGTCATCACAGAAAGACAAAATACAGTTTAAAATATAGCAAAAAATTAAGCAGATATTAGTAAATGTGTGTTTTACAGTAGTGCTGTATTTTGTTCTGCTTTTTTTTTTTAACAAAATACAGGGATTAAAGCTGACTCTGGCGTGTGGTACTTTATCAAAGCACATGTGTACCTAAAGAATCCATATTAGTACCTAAAAGGGTATGTGTTAAATTTAGGTACTAATATGGATGCTTCAGGTACAAATGTGTACCGTATCTTTTATTCTGTACCACCTAAGAGAATGCTTATGTGCATTTAGTTTGGACAGTGTGAGTAAAAGATGCTTCCTTTCAACAATATCATTTAAACATTAAGGGCCCTATCATACACCTGGCGCAATGTGGCGCAAGGCGCAGCTCAATAGTCTTTTGCTAGTTTTAGCTTGGCGCAAGAGTCGTTTTGAGGCGTTGCGCTGCGCTGTTTAAATAACAAATGCATTAGCGCTCATATGTGCGTTCTGGTCTAAAAAGGAAGGCGTTCTGAGGCGCACTGCTGGTCGCGTTGCTATTTTCAGAAACTATAATAGATTTTTTAATAGACCAAAACAAACCCGGTCTAAACTCCGGCGCAGAGTTGTGCCTCGCTTATGCACTGCTTAATACGCACAAGAGAGCAATAGGCAAATGTCTTTACATATGAAAAAATGTAAATATTAAGGATATATATAGGTTATAATAAGAATAGATATAGGATATAAATATAAAGGATTAAAATATTACAAAACATATTATTTTCTAGCCTACATAAATATGAAAAATTACTGCTTTTATGTCTTCATCTCGGGAGGCTTTTTCAGTTAATTCATAGCATTTTGCTTTTGTATAATGTTATTATTATTAGCAGTATTATTTATTATATCCATATTTATATTTGTTTTATTAAAAACAAGCTTAGATTTGCCCACCTGTCAGGTTTAAGACCATATGGGGCACAGCATGTGTTTTAGGATATAACTCAGGTTTTTGAGCACACTTTGTTATTATTGTTAATTTATTTGTTTGCTGGAAATCAGAACTGAATTTAGAAATAGTTTTGAAACGAATATTTGCGCTTAACAAACTAAGTTAATTATTTATAGACTAATTGATGTCTGTGCGTAAAGGTTTACCTATCCAAGAGCGAATGTGAAAGTAGATCTATTATCTCTTATTCTCACGCAGTAGATGCTCTGTTTAACAGTTTTCTGTTAAAAAAACTGTTAACTGTTAACTGTTTGCTAGTGAAATGCAAATTTTTTCCACTTAGACTTACTTTGCGTCCTGTAAATAGCGAATGCGCTCTTGGCGCGACGCAGCTGGCTCTTAAAGGGAATGTGAGATGAAACTGCAATTGGTTTATTCTTAAAACACACCTATAACTCATTAAGAAAATAAACTCAACCCTTTTAGACCATGCGCCAAGGTGCAAAGCGGATTTTCCCGTCCTTAAATTAGCAAAAAAGCGTTCTGACACGCCCTGAAAGCGTTTGCGCCCTGCATTTTGCGCTCTGCGCATAGACCGTCAAAATAGAGCCAGTAGATTTTTTTGCAACCTATGGGGTGATCATGTTATATTAAAGACACAGCACATTGATTTTATTGGACTAGGCTAAACTTTCTGAAACCTTTACGTCACTCACGTACATTAAAAATCAATACAAGCCACAAATGAACATGGAGGATGGTCTCCGAGTGTCATTCTTCAAAATGAAATGATGAATAGACTTGGGCTTACAGGTATGTGTGTGCCGTTATGTGCAAGGTTTACATATTTATAGCCATCTCAGAGGATATTGGGGGGTCGCAAGTCACTGGCATTGTAATTTTTGGGATCACAGGCTGAAAAGTTTGAGAACAACTGGTCTAGAAATAAACCTAAAATAAACCAGTACTTTTTCTGGTATTTAACATGTATAGATGTATTACATTTTTAAACTACAGAGTTGAATTTTCAACATCAAAACAGCAAAGGTCAAGGTCTCATAATTTAATCACAAAATGCAGAAACTGTTAATTAACAGATAGTTTTTATAGTGTACACATCTTAAAACCGCTGACCAATGGCACTGATAACATTCCTTCAACATTGATTGCCATCTGTGAAGCAAGTCAGTTAAAGTTTGTCCAATTAAAAGATAATCACAGATTTCAACATGTTATCTTTCAACTGTCAGCACAAGACTTGAGCATGCATGTTAATGCATAACCAACTGTTATATAATCCTAATGTTCATTCAGTGTTATAGCTTGTAATTACATGTTCCTATCCATCAGATAAAGGTGCTGTTGAGGTAATTTGTATATAATTAAAATTACCTTGTGGTTTTATTAGGTAGATAAATTAAGGACAGATTGCTGTTCCATACTGATGCTATGATTTACTTGAACCTTGATTTCTTTTCTTCCAGGGTGTTTACCGTTTGATTGGTCCTAAACTGGCAGATTGGCTTATCCGAAGCTCCGGTTCCTCACTCTTCCAGAACAGGACTGTTAAGGAATTATTGTGGGGCTACAAAGACCCAATGTTGAACAGCTTGGTTGGAGCTTTTTATCCAGTAAGGAGACTTAATGGCTTTATATTTGCTAGTTAAGCATCATATGCCAGCATGATTGAAGAAATATAAAGAACCACATTATAAGCAATATTATTTGCCAATTTGGAGAACACCTAAATTAACATATTTAAATATGTAAGTACATGGCTCAAAAATGAAGAGGGTTTCAATATAACACAATTTTTTTTTTGCATACAGTATGTTAGAATGTGTTTTGATAAAATGACTGGCCTGCATTTTTCCCATGATTTACAGATAGCACCTAAAAAAAAAAGCAATGTAACACGAATTTACAAAAAACTCATCATATATAGAACAAGAGTCATTGGATGATGCATTTAAAGACTCTTATTTAAAGGGATTGGTCACCCCAAATAGAATATTCTGTCATCATTTACTTGTCACAATCTGGTTTGCGTTTCTTGAGCTTCTTCTGATGTTGAACACAAAAAGTTATTAAAAATGCTTCATAATAATGCCCTAATGGACGCCAGTGGTTACAGGTTTCTTACATTCTTCAAGATATCTTGTTATTGTGTTCAACAGAAGAAAGAAATTCAAAAGGGGTGAACTATCCCTTTAAAAATTGCAATGAAGCTCCAAAACAGTAATTTATTGTCATTTTAAATATTTATACCACTTTCATTCAAACTACTGTGTTTTACCAATTTGTCAGCAAGATATTTTAAATTATTTTAAAATTTGATGTTAACTTATTATTTTAAATATTCTAATAAGGACAAGTATAGTCTGAATGAGAGAAAAATGTTCATCCACACTTAGATTTTATTTTTTAAAGCTATATAAAGCATTCAATTACACACTTTAATTGCATTTCTTGTAGGTACTGTGTATTTAAATTCCCTTTTGTGAATTTTATTAGATTCAGATATCAAAACGGGACATCTCACCTTCAGTCCAAATAAGAATGCACAAATTAAAGTGCCGTTCACGCCATGAATGATAACTAAAGTGATATGAATGATAATTCTGTTAATAAGTGCAGACTGCAGTTTTGTCACCTGTTGCAATAATTTCACAACCTCTTTAAAGCAACATGGATTCAGATTTATGAACTGTGTAAAAGGATTAATACTAAAAGGGATTTCAAGTTCTGTGTTGTTAACATTATAGTTATGTGAACAGGCCTTAAAGGGAAAGTTCACCCACAATTGAAAATGTACTCAAGTGGATCTAAACAAGTTAAAAGTTATTTCTGCTGATGGACTCAAAACAAGATATAATGAAGGGTTTTGGGGGGAAAAAAACAGCTATTGACATCCATAGTAGAACAAAAACAAATACTATGGAACTCAATGGCTTCTGTTTCCCATTTCTTTCAGGAAATCTTCTTTTGTGTTCAAGAGAAAAAACAACAACCTCAAAACGTGTTTGAAACAATAAAGAATGAGAAAAATTATTTTTAATTTTTGTAGCTATCCTTTTAAGAAGTAAGAATACCTAAATAACTTATGTTATTTAATATAAGATAAAAAGAGCTAGCATCAAAGCTAACACAACACTGTCTCCTAAATTTTAAACATTTCAACTGAATTTTAAATTTAACATGTGTTCCCAGTTGGTACTGGTGCTTTTATTGTGGTTTTTGTGATTTAATGTGAAGATAAAGCTGTTTTTCTTTTTTTTCTTTTAGTATAATGGCACCGTAGATGGACCCTACACTGTTTTCACAGGCAAAGATGACATTAATAAAGTAGCCATTATTGAACGCTGGCAAGGTGAAACGTAAGTATTTGTAGCATGTAACACATGATTCTTTGGGTTGAAGATTGCTGTTGTATACGGAAAAATCTTAAATCTTAAAGGGATAGTTTACACAAACAAACCCAAATATTTGACGTTAAACGACTCAGCCTCAGACCATTCAGTATTAAATAGTATATTTTATTAATTAAATCATTATCATCCGTCTATATGAAAAAAAAAAAACACACACACGTGAAACATTTAGAAAATGTGAAGTGTGTGGAATCTGGAAAAAAATTTAAATGTTTACAACGTCACATTTGACACAACATGATCTCATAAAAATTACAGTTATTTTCTATTTTAATTGCATTTGACGCTTGTGGTTTATAAGAGAGATTTTAGGCAAACTATCCCTTTAAATAAATACTGTATACTGTGTTTCTGATTTAATCACTTAAACTAACTGTATTATCAAAACACTTATGGTTTTACAGATCAGTTAATTACTGGAACGACTCTTATTGTGACAAGATAAATGGATCAGGCAAGTTTACCTCTAATATATTACATTCATATTGAATTATTGGGAAATATCATTGATGTTGATGTGCATATAGTTATATAATGTCTTCTGTCCTACAGCTATGTAAATAGCTTTGTCCAGGGCTTATTTCTGGCTTATTTATTCATAGCTTTTCATCTAATTTAATTAATAATTCTCCAATAAAATCGAGGACCTTCAGCAATTCCTGCAAAGTCACAATTTGTTTTGATATCTCTGCTCTAAAGGGCTTCAAAACTAATGTTTTTAATAGTTAATTACGTTTGTGTTCATATATCTACAGATGGTTCCTCTTTCCACCCGTTCCTGGACAAGAAGGAACCTCTATACTTCTTTTCTCCTGATATCTGCAGGTATTTTTCAATTGTATTGCTAATAACCAATACAAAAAAGTAACTAATATTTACACTGTAAAATGTTGGGCTCCATATGATTGATTTTGTGTCGGGTCAACATGATAGAATTAAGTTAGCTCAATATTTTTTTTACAAATTTAAGTGGATTTATCACAAAACAATTAAGTTGTCTTCCCAAAAACTCAAGAATTGTGTTGTTTCAGCTCAGTTTAAAAAGGATTATTATTAATATTAATATTACTACTAAATACAGTATGCAACCGATCTAGATATTTTTGTAAATTTAAGATTCAAAACAATTGTATATACATTAGATGTCATTGTATATTAGTTATATTTGTACGTCATCATCTATGGACTAGTCTTTATTGACAAATGTTTAAATACTGGACCCTCTGTGAAGAATATCCACTGATTTTTCAATAGTATCTACTGATTTATCAATTAACTAACAACATTTCTTTTTGTGAAACATTTAGCTTTAAAAAACAGTTTATAGTATTTTTCATGTTCACAAAACAACAATTTCTCATATTATGCATATACATTTTAAAGTTCACAAAGTGTCCAAAAACTTTGAGGCTGTTTTGAAATTCCACTTATCAGCAAATTTATCATTATCTACTGATTAAAGTCCTATTTTTCTATGAGCGTATGTTAAATTTAATCTATGCGGTTCTGATTAGATTTGATCCAGGTTGCTGATCAGATAAGTGGTGGTTTCACGTGTCCACTCTATTGTTTAGTCATTACCAGCAGAGGTCAGGCAGATCCTGCTCTTCTGCAGGGTCAAAGACGTCAGAAAAAACAACATTTATGCACTTTTATCATAATACTTCATCCGTGACTGTTCAGCCGGGACTGCTGGAGATCAAAGCTAGACAAAGCTTGACTGTTTTTCATTTAGTCACATGATGAGTGCTAAAAATATATTACTGAGACCATGTCGATTCTGAAGTATCTAGTTTTTCCTCATGTTATCGCTCATGCATATGTAATGGGTTAAGAATTTAGCCACTAAACATACTTAAAAATGGATGAATTCCATTGCTTTCTTTCCAAAAAAGGGAAGATAAATATGAAATTAATTTTTTTTTATATATATAAAGTACAGTGTTTAATCAACAGTTTATATTATATTGTAATATTAGTAAACATTATATTAGAATATAATAAACCAGCACCTTGAACCAGCAACCTTCTTGCTGTGAGGCGATTGTGCTACCTACTGCCCTATTGCGTCGTCCTAAAGTTTATACTATATTCATTCTTTCATTTATTTTCTTCTCGGCTTAGTCCCTTTATTAATCTGGGGTTGCCATCTATTTATCTAGCATTTGGGGGTCGTTATTTAGCAATTGTTTTATGCAGTGGAGGCCCATCCAGCTGCAACCCATCACTGGGGAACACCCTGCCACTTTCATTTACACACATGCACTATGAACCTGTACCGCATGTCTTTGAAGAACCGTGGGAGAAACCAAAGGCGACAGCACTACCTACTGCGCCACCGCGTCACCTATTTTATATTATATTATATTATATTATATTATATTATATTATATTATATTATATTATATTATATTATATTATATTATATTTCCTGCTCTTTCCTTTATTTTTATTATATTGTTATATTGGATTATATACAAGCACAATATAATAATACATCTCATTTACACAAATATTTAAGGTCAATTTCTTTTTATGTCAAACTAAAATTTGATCTTTTAATGTTTTATTATTATTATTATTATGTAAGATTCATGAAAAAAACGTCAATTAAAAAATTAAGCAACACAACTGTTTTTAACATTGACAATAATAATAAATAATTATTGAGAATATGATACTAGAACTGAAACAATTACGGTGGAAAATAAATCAGGAATAAATCACATTTTAGAATATATTGGTAGAAATCGGCTATTCTGAGCTGTAATAATATGTCCCACTTTTTTTACACTATATTTTTTTTATCAAATAAACAGCCTCAGTTAACATTACAATTCTTCTTACAATGGTTTTAAAGATAATCTTTTTTGAAACATAATCAGTTAATGCACCTTTTGCAACATATAAATTTAGAATACATATTGTGCTTTTCCTCCAGGTCAATATCTGCTGAATATGAGGCCACTGTGAACCTGAAGGGAATTGATGTGTATCGGTACTTGCTGCCTGTTGATGCTCTGGCTTCTCCAGTTTCCAACCCTGATAACATGTGCTACTGTACAGACCATGAAATCACAAGAAACTGTACCTTAGCTGGTCTTCTTGACATTACTTCCTGTAAAGGTCAGTGTTTTATTCCTCTTAATGCTATGGTTCACCCAAAGATAAAATTATGTAATCATTATATCAGACTACATATTTATCAGATGTGTTAGAGTTTTTTTTCTGCCTAACGCTTAAAAGATGTAAAAAAAAAAAAAAAAGTAAAAAAAGCAGCCATTGACTTGTTCCTATATGGATGCCAATTGCTGCTTTTTTCCAGCATTCTTCAGAATATCTAGTTTTGTTTTGAGTAGAAGAAAGCAGTTCATGTAAGTTTATGCAAGTGTGGGTAAATGGTGAGGATTTTTTTGGGTGAACTATCCCTTTAAAAGGGCGTTTGCAATAGTAACTTTGATGCAAATTATTTATTATGAGTTATTATGATAATAACGTTTTTCCTGAATTGTGACACACACATACCGCACCTGAAAAAAAATAAAAAGGGTCAGCTGCTGTTTACTTCTAATATAAATGCAGTCATCACATTGATGCAAGGAATGTGAAAATACCTTATTGAATGCATTAGTCTTTTTGTGTTTTGTTGTGCAGCATAATTAATTTATTTTAATTAATTAATTAATTAAATATTTTCACAGGAACCCCAGTCTTCATCTCTCTGCCTCACTTCCTCTATGCCAGTATTGAGCTCCAGCAGGGGGTGGTCGGAATGAACCCCAACTTAGATGAACACTCCATATTTCTGGATGTAGAACCGGTGAGTAAACTACTTTATTTGCATAAATGTGCTGTTTTAAATGGTTAGTTTACCCAAAAATTTAAATTCTGCTATTAATTCCTCACCCTCATGGTGTTTCTATTCTCCAAGGCCTTCATTCATCTACAGCCCTCCACTGAAGATATTTTAGATTAAATTTGACATCTCTTTCATCCTGTAGACAGAAATGACCCTGACACAGTTTTGAGTCTTTTGAGAATGTTTTTGGTTTCTTTAAATGTCCTGGGACTGTTTCTGTCTATGAAGGATGGGAGAGCTCTAGGATCTCATCTAAATTATCGTAATTAGAACAAGATGACAGTAAGTAATTAATGACAGAATATTCATTTTTGGGTAAACCAAGTTTTAAGGCAATACACTGAAGTTGAATAGAGTAAAAATAATGATAAGTAATAGTTACCAACACTTTCCTGTGTAAATGATTTTAATGAGTTTTTGAATAATAATAATTTTAAGGTTACAAACATCTGAAGTCAGTTTTTTTTTTGTTGCAATATTTTGTTATCATTCAATCATTCAGAAAAGGTTGCAGATATAAAGATATTTTCAGTTTTATATATAATAAAATGTGTCATACAATCAAGCATATTATTATTAACATATTGCTCATGAAAACTTCAGAATATAGATACGGATGAACCATGCATTTAAAAGCTGGTGATTTATGAGTAAAATCAATTTTGAGAACATAAAATAATAATAATATAACATACAGAAATATGTATTGCAGTTGATTTATACAGACATGAATTGAAAAAGTGAAAGGAAACAATCAAAAGTGTATTTTGGACTAAAATAACACTTTACAAAAAGCCCAGGGGCATTGATAGGTGCATTTTTAAAAAGTGTGTTTTTACCTACAGTGTCTTATCTTGAAACAAGGAAGCATTTAGAAATATTTATGATATTGCAGTTTTTAGATATGATTTTGACTGTACGTCTTTTGATATTTGCAGATTACAGGTTTCACTCTGAGATTTTCAAAAAGGCTTCAGGTCAACATGATGTACGGCCCATCCGACGATATTGCGTATGTAAATCAATATCATGCATTGTCATGAATGCTCATGCACATGCTGAATTTATGCATGCACAACCTAACTTGATGTCTTTTGTTTTTTTTTATCTCACAGACTTTTGAACAAAATCAAGGAGCACACAATTATACCTATTTTATGGTTGAATGAGGTGAGTGTTAATAATGTCTGTTTATGGAAATGTGTAATTTCAATTATATAGTCTATTTTTGTTTAAATAATTATGCACAATTAAACATTTTAACTAATGACTAGTTGTATATAATTGAGGATAATATATGATCTGGAAATGGTTTACCAAGGCTGCATTTGTTATATCAAATCCGCAAAGCGGATTTTTCCATCCTTATATTAGAAAATATGGAGTATGACACGTCCTGAATGCGTTTATGCCCTGCGCTTTCCGTTTTGCGCATGGACCATCAAAATAGAGCCCATAATCTTATACTAAAAATTAGAGCTATTAAGGTTGAACTAGGGATAAACCTCTGCTATATACAGTAAACACGGCAGATTCAATTAATATAGTCAGCAAAATCATATTTAATATGATAGTTCACCCAAAACTGACAATTGTCATCATTTACTCACCCGTCACATACACATTGAGTTTTTTTTTCTTGCACACAAAGAAAAATATTTTAAGAATGCTGAAAACCCCATTGACTTCCATAGTATTTGTTTTTCCTTGAAGTCATTGTTTACAGATTTCTTCAAAAAATCTTATTTTGGGTTCAGCTGAAAAGGTATTGAAGTGCTTGAGCTAAATTGAAAGTAAATATTAATTTTTGGGTGAACCATCCCTTTAAATCAAATATACAATATACACTGTAGTTTGTACTGGGACTAAATCTCATTTCTATTGCCAGACTCAACAAAAGCATCATGATAAAACATGTTGACTAAGTTTAGATCTGTTATCTCTGCTTTAAATAAGTACTTTAGACCCGTTGGGACCAACAAAGTAATTCTGAAATCTTACATCTGATATATGAGGAAAATTATTACAGTCCATAAACAGCTAATCTCACATGTGCCTGACCTCAGATTGTTTCACTGCTGTAAAAGGTTTTGTTTTTTCTGTATGTTAGACGGCCGTTCTGGACGATGAGACGGCCAAAATGTTCAAGAATGAGCTGATTTCCCGGATGGACATGCTGGAGGGCTTACAGATCGGACTTTTAGTAACTGGTTCGGCAATATTTCTGGGCTGTATGATCGGTTTGATTGTGGTGTGCTCGAAACCGTCAAAAACGAATCTTTCTTAGGTTAAATAAAGGGAGGGATTCTTGTTGCTGAGTGGGAATTGTATAGTGTAACTGTAATCTGATCTCAGAATATGGCAATTCTATTTATATATAATTTATAGACTCTGCAGTTTTTTGTGGAGAACAATGATTTCTTTGTGTATTTGCTTGATATTGTATCAAGTCATACTTTAAACGGTTATCAGGGCAAATATTCTGCCATTTTGTGGTCTTACTGTGGTTAATTTCAAAATGAAATAGTTTTGTATGTCCGCACAATTTCAGTAAAACAAAGAACTGTGAAACTTGGACCGTTTGCTGTTTTTTGTTTTCTTTTTCCTTAGTCATTGTCCTTTAGTCAAATATCAAGTTCTGCTTTTCCGTGCACCAAGAACAATCACCAGGCTGAAGAAGAGAGAAACAGATTGGAACGGATTTCTCTGTAAATCCACTGATTTATTTTTTCACTTTCCAATGGCTCAGAATGGGAGGGTTTATAGAACAAGAGGCCTTTGGTTGAGTGAAAAACACGGGTTTGTTTAATATGAGAGCAGGACTGGGAGTGAGCCATGTCTCTGCTTCATGAATTATAAAATGCCACTGGTCATCATCTCTGAATGCAGCTTTTCTACTTTGGTTTGAGCCATGGGGTTTGAAATGGTAAAGGGCAGAGCTTTATACTGTACTTGGTGACAAATGTTCACTGCTAACATAATAATATGTATGATCACTCAAAATAATAACACTCCAATAACTACTAACTTTTGTTAGAATATATAAAGCTCTAAATGATGGGCCTGTTTAATGCTTGATTTTATTTTATTTTTTCAGGGAAAAGCACAGATGTAGTTCCAGGCAGGTATTGAGCATGTTTCAGTGTTCAATGCATGTTGGAAATATTCTGATTTTTTTTTTTACTGTGAGTGACTATATGTAGACTGTTCAAAGATACAAGATGAGTGGTCTTACATTTACCCGCATTGAAAACCAATTTTTATTCAATTAGTTGTTTATCATTGTTTTAATGTAGCTACCTTATGTTTTTGCAGTCACATGAAAACAAATCAAGACATAAATTAAAATAAAATATATCATTAAAATTCACAGGAAATTTCAGATTTTCGCACTCCAAATGCCTTGGATACCAAAAAAAAAAAAAAAAAAGTCTGCAAAATGCTATCAAAAGCAAATTTGCCATTAAAAAAACAAAACAAAAAAACATTATTTAGGTATTTCCAGGGGTCTGGTGGTTTTAGAGCTTTTATCTTAATTCTATACGCAAAAAAATCGAGTATTAAAGCTATTCAAAAGGTAATTAATACCAATTTGAATGAATAATGAATTACAACTTGTGGCTCATAATAATGATATTAATAATTATTGTAATTATGGTAATAAATTTAAATAGAATACATGTATTAATAGCCAACACAGTATCAGCTGTTTAAACAGTAGCCTCATAACTTTATGACTTCATAACATTGATATTGACCACTGTGCTTTGTTTTTGGCAACTGTACAACGTTAAAACCATGGTCGTGATAACGGTGCATATTATCACCTGTAGGCACGAGTTAATCAGTTTAATTAGCCAAAAGCGGTATTTAACTCATTGAAGCTGTTCTTAAAACAGGCTGGAGCAGCTCTTTTGACGGACAGCGACTGATTGGACTGTGGACATAAAAATACGTCTTACATGTACGTTTCTTCAAGGTAGCAAAAAAAACGGGAAATTTTATCGACAAATATAAGCTATGCACTCAGATGACAGCACGAATTCAGTACAAATGTCGGTAATTTAGTAGAAATGAGTATAATTCTGAACAAATTTGTTGTATTTGCTATTTATTCATTCTTATATTTCCTGTCATAAATATACTGTATAAAGGCAAAACGAGGTAGGCCTGTGTTCAGAACAAAAACGTCTCTGTTGAAACCCAATAAAACTAAATATCCTAATATTTAATCCCAGTGCCATTGAAGCAAAATGCCATACCTTCTTTGTTAATAAGCCTCCATTTCCATTAACAGGTTTTAAAACTGGAAAATTTGTTAATAAATGAATAGATATGTTAATAAATTGTGTTGAAATTATGCACTGATGTGGATAACAGTCTGTTTTGTATGTGTGTGTTGGGAAAACTAATGTGCGTGTGTGTGTTTGTGTGTGTGTGTTGTATTTTTTAATGTGGTACTGCACAAAAAGTATGCTGTTTCTGATCATTGATTTATCTTGGCCAGTAATATATAGAAAATAACCTTTTTATCCATTAAAAATCATCACTAGTTATAATCAGGGCTGATACTGGTAAAGAAATCTTTGTTATTAAAATGGGTATTTATTAAAATGTTACATGTAAATGATTGAAGTATTACTTTTAATACCATTTTAATAACTTTTTTAATGACCCAAAGGTTACTTTTTTTTTACTACAAATGTTATTCATTTAATATAAATAAAATACAGTACTATGAACTAGTTATTCAACTGAGAGTTCCTGACACATGTAAAAGTTTGAAGTTGTTTTAATGCAGTTGTTCAGGCTTATATCATTAATAAATAGGTATACACAAATCAAGACATTTAATAAAATAAAATTATCATTAACATTTACAGGGAATACAGCATATTTGCTATAGAATATTGTTAAAACATTATTGTTACTCAAAATGCCCTTTGGAGAGCACACAAAATGCCACAGAAAAAAATACTTTTGCAAAATGCAGATTCGGTCGAAAATTTTGGCATTAAATTAAATTCAGACGTGTCAGGTGGGAAAAAACAATCTGTATGTGATTAAAATCCATATAAAAAAATCCATATAAAGAAAACTATTGCAAAACTGAAGAGTGACTGAACTTCTCTTTTGTTTTTTAGAGCTTTTAAACTATTTAAATTATTAAAATACAAGAAAACAAAAACATAAGTTACACAGACAGAGTAATCCCAAACTGAAAGCTGTACAATGCTATACATCATCTAAAATACGTCACAATCACATTACAAATGTGCACAAACCAGAATACATTAACAAGACATTCATTCCCATCATCGTCAAACATGTGCAGGAATAACAATTAAACAATATGCATGATCACAAGCCTCCATGAGCCTATTCTTAAGAGATCCAAACACTATGGCACTGCTGGGGCTTAAGTACTTTACAAATAATCTTTATTCTGGTTCAGCATACCATTTTAATAAGAGGAAAACGTGCACATACTCTCACATTTTATACCAATAGCAAGAACATTTTAACTTTTTACCTCATGTCATTCTTTTCTTTCAGGAAACCCAAAAGGAGATATTTTGAAGAATGTTCAAGAATATAAAGGACAGAACATGTACGGTGCAAGTTCTACGGGTTTGAAAGGTCATGAGGGTGAGTAAATGATGACAAACTGTCATTTGTGTGGGTGAACTATCCATAAACAGCTACACATTTTGAACTAACAAGGTTTTCTGAGGCAAAATACTGGGAAAACTACACAACAGTACAGTTTTATGGGCACCTGTCTGGTACAGTTTGAAATATCTCCAAAGAATTTACTCTCCCTTTCTTTTCCCGAATAAACATCTGTGGTGCAGCTGGCCTGATGTACTTTGGTCTACGTTTCCAAGAAATATTCCCATTCTGTGACCATAAATAATGAATTTGCTCGAAAAACAAGCTTTTGCTCTACATGATATGAGCTCAAGTTTGCAAAATTATTAATAAAGTTATCATTCTCATGTGGGGAGGCCAAAGATAAACTGTTTATTTTTCATGCCATTTTGAAGCTTATGTAGGTAGTCGTAGGTAGTAAAATAGAAGTTTACTATATTCAAAGGAAATTTAAAAACAAAAAGTCAAATTTGGGTCACACTTTATTTTTCACTGTTAACAAACCATTAACGATGACTTTTAGCTCAAAAAACGTAGAATTTGTATCTTATATTAGTTATTGTAGTTGTGTTTAGTTGTTTTTAAGTACTAATAAGCAGCCAATTACTCAATAATGTGCATGTTATAAACCAACTAGTTAATAGTGAGTTTTGGTACCTAAACTACCCAAGTATTATCCAGATTTGTTGCCGTAAACATGACTTTTGCTTGGACCAAGCTTGGGTTGCTAAAAAAATATGTCTACAACACTTGTGATTACAACAATGTGTAGCTTTTAGTCAGTGTTTGTTCACAATATTTGTGTACCTAAAACAAAATCAATACTGTGATATTCTTATAAAATTATTTTTAAAAATGAGTTTAAAAGACCTCAAAACACTGCTAGTATAGTGCACATAGTGTATGTATAGTAACAAAGTATATGTAAATGTAAGGCCAAAAGCATAATATGCTGATGATTCTAATTTTATGCAATTATTATGTATGAATTAGAAACCAAAACCGATATGTTGAGGGTTTTAGAGTGTACTCACACTAGACACGGTTGTTTTGAACCATGCTCAGGTGCAATTGTCCCCCTCTCCCCCTCTGCCTGCACTCATACTGTTATTTTACTTTCTAAGTTTGAGCATGATTGCGTCATCGATAATGCAATTGTATAGTTTAACAAATGAGTAGCACTCTTGCTCAGTACAGTGAAGATTGCTTCAGTTGTTTTATTTTATTTTAAGTAGTTTGAAATGAAGTGATACACAATCAAATCTCCTGCTGAACAGATCCTCTACTTTTGACACTCATAAATGTTCATGTAAGTCATTGTGCTGCAGGTTTGCTGAAGGTGGCAGCTGTTGGGGTTTATGTTTAATAAACCATGACGTTTCACGTTCATTGAAAAGACTGATTAATAAATTTAGATGAAACAGTCTATTAAACGTGACGTTGCATCTTTAGTTTTGTGCTCAGGCGTGATTTGCACTCAGATTACAAGCGTACCTTGTTAAAGCCCAACCAAACTGCGCTCTGGCACACCTCTTCCAACCGAGACAGGGCCGGCCAACTGAACCATGCCTGGGCCCGATTCAGAGCACTAACACTTGTCACACAAACCGGGAAATAGGGGTCATGTGTGCCTGGCCCTTTTCGGATAGCCAAGTACGAGAACACCCTTAATCTCTATCTGTTAACTGTGAAGCTAAAGCATGTTTACTCCTCTAAGTTGACAAAATAAACCTTTACTAGATACATTTAAAATTGTATATCTCTCCCTGAAAAAAACTTGAGGGCGTATACACATTTTTGTCCAATCAGATGATCTGTCCTATTTACCTTGTATTAGAAATCATGTTACTCCTAAATCATGACAACAAAAATAAAAATTATATAAACATTTTAAAATCTCTTTCTCTCCAAAAAAAAAAAAAAAAAGACGATGAAAAAAAAAAAGATGACTGATTTTGCACTTAGGGGCATATCCAAATTTTTGTCCAATCAGATGCTCTCCAGAATGAGACTGTCCTTTTTGTTAATACTTGACAAGTATTAGAAAGTATTACATAAACATTTAATCAGGTTATTGGCTAAAATTAAAGACAAGTCTTTCAAAGTGTCCAACTTTCTGTTTAAATATGAAATGCATCAACACGGGAAAGAAAACCGTGCTCGTCAAATAATTTCACCGGACTTTCCACGGACTTGCATTACTTTGTTTGTTCTGAAATGTTGCATCCACATACATTAAAGCAAAACACAAACTGAGTGCCTGTATGTGTGTTTGAGTCTCTCTTCCTCCTCTATATAAGACTGTTCTACAGGAAGCACCTGAGATGCTTTGAGCTTGAAGAAGACAAAAAAGCCAGTTTATAGCAAAGGAGACTTCTCCTTTATTTCCCTCTCGAGTTCTTTCCTAAAACATGTCTTTATTCCTCCATCATCTCTCCATCCACTTTTAGTCCTGCTGTAAGTGATTTCGGCGGTTCCTGCTCTTCCTGTGGTCCAGCAGGGGTTTGAGTTTTCCCAGATCTCCTCTCATGGGGCTCTGTATGCTCTGCAAACTCTGCATCTGCTTGCGTTCTTTGCAGTATTGATGCATGGCGAGCGTCTCAGCTGGACTGAAGGCCGACACCAGGGCTTTGGGGTGCAGATTGGCTGTCCAGCCCCAGGGAGACTGTTGTTTATTGCTGAGGGCGCTGACTAGAGCCTCGCTCAGCACCTGTAGACGGATCTTTGCCAGTGTGCGCTTGAAGCCGTTCTCTGTGGCCAGACAGTAGTAGAGACCCTGGTCTGAGGAATGAACGGAGCGGATGAGCAAACCGTGATTGGTGGACACTACACGATCACTCAGCTTCACCTGTACACAGACAGACAGAGGAAAGACTTTTAGTGAATAAAGAAATACTACGAAAGAGAAGAACAGCATTTAGATGGTTTTTAGGTTTGTATTTAAAACCGGCAAAATGTATATGCTTGTGTATATAATAGTCAAATATTTAAGTGAATGCTGTTTTAATAAATGTTACACATCTAAAATAACATTTAGGCAAATATATAGCAGTTTTTGGGTCCCACTTTATATTAAGTGTCCTTAACTAATATATACTTACACAGGAATTAATAGAATACAATAGAATACAATGTACTTATTGTGTAAATACATGTATTTACTGTGTACTTATGCTTGATTAAATACATGTATGTAATTACATCTGTAATTAACTTTTGTGATTACATTTGTAAATACACTGTTGACCACCCCTTATACCTTGACCCTCCCTTAAACCTACCCATGCCACCAAACGCAAGTGCAGGTTGCCAGATTGACAACACTAAGATTGATTAACGCCAGATTAATTAACAGCAGTGTGCCTGACTGTCGATTTAAACCGTGTTCTAAATGAAAGCAACGGCACACAATAGAAAGAATATTTTCCATATTAAAAGGAGTTTTTGTCCTAATCAACGCCTGGAATTTATATTTTAGAAACGGCTTCTATTTCTTGCAGCTGAACAACAGGATAAACTAACATTGTTTACCTCTGGTACACCTCAGGTGCTTTATTCAGTGTTAAATGCTAATAATTCGAGTTTGAATGTCATTTCATATTACATTTATTGACATAATACTATAAACAGCAGCACATAGTTGACCTCAGATCTTGAAAATAAAATAAACCCTTTAAAATGGAACTTTAATGCAAGCCAGCACATACCAGTGATTCAGCATGTACATTGAATAATGTTAAAGAGGTTTAATATGTATTAATTAGATTTTAAACCTTACGATTTAGATGGAGTGCAGTGTATTATTCTGTGCTTCTAGATAACTATATTTAAATTTTTGTTGTGTTTCGTCTGCAGCAAACTCTACCCTCAAGTAACGTGTTGTTAGGACACTAGGTTACAATGTAACCTTCTCACCTAGTTTTTACGCTCATAGTATTTATATTGTTTCTAATTAATAACTACTTTATGTATTTTACTTCAAAGTCTGCTACTGTTCATTGTACTGTAGGTCGCATTTTGGTCACGGACGCACACATTGAGAGCCTTACTGACTAAATGATTGAAATACACGGTTTTCCACCAAGACAACCCGGGGTGCTTAAATATTATTGGATAAACTAGAATTGGGCTGGTTAAATTACCAAAACCAAGACAGTCGTTCCGGCATGTAACGCACATTTTCAAAGCAGAATATCTGACTTCAGCATTGTTTTTCACATAAACAAGTATGTTCACTTGGCATGTTTCTTAAATATCTGCAAACAAATGATAGTATTATTATGCTTTAGAAGAGTCAAATACTTACGTTACTAAACTCTGTAAACAGGGCTTTTTTCTTACAACAAATTGTTAAAATCATAAACACACATGCATATACGTATTTATGTAATATAAATGTTTTGAATGATGTATAATATAATTAATACATAATTAATATAATATAATATAATATAATATAATATAATATAATATAATATAATATAATATAATATAATATAATATAATAATAATTTTATTATTTTTCTAGAATATAATTTTTAATGTAAGAGTATTGTTACCATAAGCACAATTTTATAAAGTGTGTGTGTAAATATTCCAATTTTAGTATAATATTTGTGTTAATTGTTATGAAGGCATACTGTATGTATGTATGTATATATATATATATATATATATATATATATATATATATATATATATATATATATATATGTATATATATATATATATATGTATATATATATATATATATATATATGTATATATATATATATATATATATATATATATATATATATATATATATATATATATATATATATATATATATATATATATATATATATATATTTGTCTTGATCTTATTACCCTTTTTTATTCTAGTTTTGCATTAACGGTTTAAATCTCCAGGTTGCTGATAAATCATAGCAAAGACTTGATGATATTTCACCAACGATAGTTCAGTGAGCATAACTGACATTGAGTATCACTGTCTGTGTGTCACATTGTGTCAATTTGGACAGGTTTGTCTGACCTCTTTCCTGCGATCGTTGTCTCTCTGAATGAGCCATTTAACCGAGGCCTGGGGAGATTTCGGCTGACACTCCAGGAAGGTGGTGTTGTTTTTGACTCCATACTGAGTCATCTCCACTGCGTTCCTGTAGGCTGAAACAAGACATCAAGCGTTAGCCAGCTTTCTCACACACTTAGCGCATACTAATCAAACCATGTACTCTCACTCTAACAACTGCAGATGAGTTCACGGAGTATACACTAAAATATAAGTCGTGTAATTGGATAAGTGCTCTATACACTGGCCAATGATATCATACATTCAGCATCTGTCTTGACAATATGCTACTTTTGTTTTGCAGCTGGGAAAATGCTTCTACTGCTCGTTAAGATTGATATTAAATAAATCGCATGCATCCAAGTGTTGAACTGAGTCATCTGGATCACTGACAGTATTGGTGCCAATTGTATTCAAATTAGCAGGTGTTCTGGTCCTGTGACAGATTCGTCTTTCGCAAGGGCGGAGAAAATGATACAAACATGTGAGACAGAAGGAGAGAAAGATGTGTGAGGCAGCATCTCAATCTGCATTAGTTAGGCACTGCAAATGTGTACATCAGTGAGCTAGTATACTGTATATGTATAGTATGTACATACGTATGTTTATAAAAATGTCATGGTAGAATGGGAAAACTGCATGTGGTTATGATAAACTGACTTTGATGTGTTAGCGGTTTAGCATTAGCATTGGCTGCGCACATGTCAGAATTAACATAATTGACTTGGATATTCTACTCGAAGCAGTTTGAAATTGTTGGTTTCTATGGCAACATTCAAAAACGCCAAAATGTTCCCATTTGTAGATATGCTGTTGATGAGCAAAATACTTAGTCACTAGATTGATTCACGTCTAGTCTTGGAAACGGCTGAAATTTTTGTTCTAAACCAGACGTGGCTTTCTAGAAACAAGCTTATATTTAGAAAGGAAACAGGAAATTAGGAACTGACAAATGTGTTGTGTTACAATGCTTAATAAAAATAAACATTTTAGGAACTCAAGCAAGTAAATTGAGTTCAGTTGTATTCAGATTAATTCTGGTTGAAATTGTAATGTAGAAGAACAACGGTGTAATTATTCTTTACAAATAAAGTTTATTATTATTATTATTATTATTATTATTATTATTATTATTATTATTATTCATTAATTCATTCATTCATTCATTTTCTTTTTGGCCACAGTGGAGTGAACCGGCAACAGTATATTTATCACACAGCGGATGCCCTTCCAGCTGCAACCCATCACTGGGAAACACCCATACACTCTCATTCACACACATACACTATGGCCAGTTTAGCTTTTCCAGTTCACCTATACTGCTTGTTTTAGACTTGTGGGGGAAACCAGAGCAGCCGGGGGGAACCCATGTAAACACAGGGAGAACATCCAAACTCCACACAGAAATGCCAACTGATCTAACCAGCGACCTTCTTTCTGTGAGGCGACTGTGCTACCCACTGCACCACCGTGTCGCTAACATTATTATTATTATTATTTTAAAAAGTAAATTCTTCTGCACAATATTAATGTATTTCAGTCTCAATAAATGTTATCAAGTAAAACTCATTTTAAAAGGCTAACATTAATGTAATTAAAATCATGACTAGTGCTTGAGCCTGCTTGAACCTACCTGCTTTTTGTCAAATGCTGGAGTTTGTATAACAGTTTATGATAGTTAAAGTGGCCATCTTGTAATTCTCTATGCAGTAAAATCCCTGTTTACCTGAGAGATCTTAGAACCGTTTAGCACAATAGTGAAAAAGTGGCTAATGGATGTTGATGTAGGTGACACAATTGTTATAAAAATTTTTAAAAAGTTGCAAAAGCAAGTAAAAATATATGCAAATCATGCCAAAACAAATATTGGACTTCTTCAAAGGGTTTTATCTGGTTGATGATGCTTGCCTGTGTACAGTAAGGATGATCTCATAAAACTGAAAGGTATCAAGCTTATACAGACATCCATCACAAAGCTATAAATGCACTAAATAAAACACTATAACTACAGTATGGATATTTACATTAGATGTCGCCTTCGCAGTTTTTGTCTATTGAAAGGAATGTGTCAATAGAGCTGCCATTTTGGTATCAGGTAGCGCTCTTTTGAAATTTATGTGGGACTAAGGTGCAGTGGAGGACTGGCCATCCGGAGCCATAGATATATAAACATATACATATATTAATGATCGGAAGCTTTCCCAGTATGCAATTTTATTTTTTTTTTACGAAAATGGTAATTTTACATCACTTTTCTACATTAATAAATAAGTGTATTGCCCACAAAGAGCGAGTGATTGTGTGAATTGTTAAATGTTAAATGTGCAGTAAGTCACTGTATTATCTTAAATAACCTTACTTTTTCTATAGTTTGTAACATACAAAATCATAAAAAAAATTAAATCTTGCTCATAAAATGTTCTGCTATTGTGCTTTGTTTTCTTTGTTTGCTCGTTTCTACACCCGTTTCTACACCTGCGCTAAAGCCCAGAATCTTCAGATTGGCTTTGGTCTTGACTTAGTGCTGTCGAATGACATTTGTCCTGGAAGCACTGTACTAATATGATGACGGTATTGCTTAGGGTTCGTATACGATATCTAGTGTATATACCTATGTACACTCAACATGAACACATCGTATTTCATTTAAAACATTCGGAGAGCATTTACAAAATGCTTTGTTTTCCTGGACAAAAACAAATTCTCAATTTAGATGGAAGGCTAAATGGTGGAAAAGAAGGTTTTCAAACTAAATGTATTATGTGTGGACATTAATTTGAATATTCATTAACCAAACAAAGTTGCATTTACATAAAAATTAAGAAGACACTGCCACAAATATAAATTAAATGTAAATATGAATCAAAATAGTTACATTTACATCTACATGAAAAAAGTTGCAACTGCAAAATAAAAAAGGTCTCAAAATCACCATCATGAAAATTTCTCATCATGTCTCAGCACAGGACTTGATTTTTATTTTCTTAGCCCAAGTGTTGACTTGCAGGTAGTTTTTACCTTTCAGATTGAACCCTCTGCACTGAGTCAGTGGATTTCCATGCATAATATCCTGCCTTCTGCTTCTCCTGCAATAACATTTACACAGGATTAATATAGCATTTTTTTCATATACACATTCTTTCCTTTAACTCTTACTTTCTCTCACCTTTTATATTCATCTCTTCCTAAATGTTTAAACACTTTTATTTTTATAAAAAACACACTGAGTTGTGAAAGTCACATTTTAGCTTCATTCATCTCAATTAACACAATTCAGCTGTCAAAAGTGCAGTGGAGTGAAATGTCTGTCTTTTCCACTTCATTACTCTCGTGTGATGGGTGTGCCTTCTTTCAATATTTTCCCTACCCAACACATCTGGAGTAACATCAAGAGACACTGTTTGGCTAAGGTATCAGATTAGTTTTTAACATGCCCCATTCTGAAATAATCCTCAGTGTAAACATTCATGAATATGTATTGTGTGGGCTGCTCTGTTCGATTGACAGGCCGTACTGTATGGCTGCTTCTGGATGGTTTCTGAAATTTTCTCACCCAGTTGCCAGTTTAAGTTATAATGCGAAAAAATCCCAATCAGTTATAAATAATTGTTATTATGACTGACCAAAAACAAAAAAAAAAAAAAACATTTATGCATGTGTTTGTATTTTACATGATTTCATGGATTTTCATTTGAAATTGGGCTTTGCAGAGGAGCAAATGTAGTGATACAAAACAAAAGAAAGTGATAAGGAGGAACAAAAGTGGGTGGGATATGCAATATTCATTTTATTATTTATTTTTTATTTTATTTTTTATTTATTTATAATTGCTGGAATTTTGCACCACAAAAACATTGTGACCCTGTCTGAACAGGAGGTCATAGTTGAACAAGTTCCTATTGTTGTCACCCAAGTCAAAGTCCCTTTAAGACAAGTCATTTCACTCGACGGCCATCTTTGAAACGTATATTTGGAATCACCAAAAATATTAAACAACAAATGTCTCATAAGTTTAGTTTCCAAATGTTTAAATCAAATAAAATCTGCATTTTTTTTAGGTCGCTAATGTGGATGCACACTTGAAAGGAATAAAAACACGACCCCAATTTCATTTATGAACTTGTTACACATTATTATCCTCTGGATAATACTTAGGCTGATCACGCTGGTCTTGAGAAGTAATTCACAACTTGGTCTTGATGGCAAGTCTCCAGAAATGAAAGTGACTCTTGTTTACAAGTTTGTGGATGTTTGAATAGTTGCTGTCGTGTGATATGCTTTTGACAGGATTGACTGTACCTCGCGTTTGTTTCGTATAGATTACAAAATTAAAAAACTTTTGTTTTCAAGTGTAGTTTGTTCATTTAAAAGCATGTCAAGCTTTATCTGGATATATTTCTTATCTGTAAAGCAACTATACGTTGATATTACAGTGCGTCTGTTACCCCAAAAACTGTTGGAAATGCACGCGTCTGGTCCGAGCCTCTCCTCCGGAAAAATGCTAGTCTATATCAATCAATGATTGGCTCTTGTACTAGTAGGCGGGGCTTTATTCACCATATTGACATTTACACTTTTCCCCATTCAAAACTGTACGAATAAAACATCTTGTGTATTCTATAGTCTTTTCCGAGCTGTACTAAAAAAATGGTTAAAAATGTAAGAGAATGTACTTAGAAAGAAACTGCTTATATACATTTTAGGCATGTCAGTAATTCACATATATAAATGAAAAATATATATCTTTGAAATGAAAGTGTGAAGATATTATAGCTTTTTTGCTTATATTTACCTAGGTTGCCAAAACAAGTGGAGAGAAAAGACTGTGTAATATAAATAGCTGCAGAGTTTTATCATCTGACTCAGGAAAATCTTTGGCCAGAGATCTTTAAAGTGTAATAGTGACAAAACAAATAATAATAATAATATGCAGGGGTTTGGGGTTTGTTCAAATCCCACAAATTATTTTTTAGCCCAGACTGTGTGTCGCTGCATTATGACCAAATAAACCGTTAATCGTTTATTTCTACCCACTGCTACGGCAATTTATGCCACCCTGAGAATTGGTGAGTGTGAGTGTGTGTGTGTGTGTGTGTGTGTGGGTGTGTACCTTTTGCCAGTGGGATAGAATCGGGAACAGCTGAGACCATCCCAGGCGCAGTAAGGGTCCCGTGCTAAACAGCAGTCCGCACAGGCAGAGCCGTATGCATTGCAGCGGTGTAAAGACACCTGGGAGATCCCATGCTCAGAGCTAACATACAGCTGTTGCTGGAACACAAACACACCACGTATCACAAAAGCTGTTCATTTAACCCATGGGACTGGAGACAAGATAATTACCCAGAATTAAAGCGACTCCATTTCCCCCGCCACAATTTATCACCACCCCCACTTACTATATGTGGCGCCGAGACACAAAATGCAACTAGACAAAGGAGCTAGTAAATGTAGAGTAGTTACCTTTTTAGAGGAGATTCTTAGGTTGGTAATGGGAGACTGTGTCTATAAAAAAGAAATATGGAAAGGATTTTTAGTTAGGATATTTATTGAAGTCAAATTAAATAACCTCCAAATTAGCTTAAATTTCATTGTTTTTTGTCCATTTTAATGCAGTGTGTTAATGTTAAATGTAAGGTTGCACAATATATCGTTTCAGCATCGATATTGCAATGTGCACACCCGCAATAGTCTTTAAATGTCTGAATGATAGTTTACTGAAAGTTTACTGAATTTAGTTACTGTATTTATACAGAATATATTTGATTCATGCAAAAATAGGTTTTTCTTATTGAGAATATGTCTTTTTCTGGTCCAAATATATTTACATTTTAAATTGAAATCAAGATTATTTAACTTTTCCCACTGGCAGATCATTTAGCTTGTTTTTAGGAAAAACTCTAAATTTTGACTTCTTAAGTTAAAAACATAAGAACTTTTAGATATTTGGACTAGAAACAAGACAAAGTAAAAAAAAAAAAAAAAAAAAAAAAAAGCATTTATACTGTTAGGCTTCCAGAAAACCTTCAAATAGTGATATCTTGTGCATCTTGTGTATTCATTTCGCAATATTTATTGAAGAACGAATAAAATAACACAATATCAGATTTTTCCAATATTGTGCTTCCCTAGTAAAATGTAATAATGTATTCTTGAAATAAATATTTTAGACAAGGTCAAGTCACTTGACAAGGCAGGGGTGTCCAAACTCGGTCCTGGAGGGCCGGTGTCCTGCTGAGTTTAGCTCCAACTTGCTTCAATACACCTGCCAGGAAGTTTCTAGTATATCTAGCAAGAGCTTGATTAGATGATTCAGGTGTGTTTGATAAGGGTTAGAGCTAAACTCTCCAGGACACCAGCCCTCCAGGACCGAGTGTGGACACTCCTGGTTTAGGGCAACCTAAAAAGACATCACTGATGCCTTTTGACCTTATTGTTCAATGCGGAAGTGTTAGGAGTTAAGAGTTTATTTTCTTAATGAGTTATAGGTGTGTTTTGAGAATAAACCAATTATAATCTCATCTCCTATTCCCTTTAAGAGCCAGCTGCATCACGCCATAAGCGCATTTTGACGTTAAGTAAGTTCACTTTCACTTTTGCTCTCGTGGATAGGGAAACCTTTACGCACAGACATCAAATAGCCTATAAATAATTAATTTAGTTTGTTAAGTGCAAAGATTTGTTTCAAAACTATTTCTAAATTCAGTTCTAATTTCTAGCAAACGAATAAATGAACAATAATAACCAAGTGTGGTCAAAATACTGAGTTATTTCCAAATACACCTGCCATGCCCGATATGGTCTAAAATTTGACAGGTGGACAAATCTAAGCTAGTTTTTAATAAAACAAATATAAATATGGATATAATAAATAATTCTGCTAATAATAATAACATTATACAAAAGCAAACTGAATGAACTGAAAAAGCCTCCCGAGATGAAGAAAGTAAGGCAGTGGTTTTTAAATCTACATGTAGGCTAGAAATTAATATGTTTTGTAATATTTTAATCATTTATATTTATATCCACTATATATATATATATATATATATATATATATATATATATATATAAATCTTTAAAATAATATATATTTTTCATATGTAAAGATATTTGCGTATTGCTCTGCATCTTGTTTTGCTTTGCGCCAGACAATAGTTCGACTTTGTTCTGGTCTAAAGATCAGACTATTTACAGTTTCTCAAAATAGCAACGCGCCAAGACACGCGTGCTTTTTTAGACCAGAATGCCTATGGGCGCACATTTGAGCGCAAATGCATTTGCTATTTAAACAGTGTGGCGCAACACCTCAAAATGCCCCTTGCGCTGAGTTAAAAGTACCAAAAGACTATTGCGCCGCGTCTTGCGCCACATTGCGCCGGGTGTATGATAGGGCCCCTAAAAATCAATGGAAGTGAATGAGACCAGAAGTCTCGAACCAAAAACATTACAATGGCTACGTCGACTTGTATATGAAGAATAAGGTCAACAAACCTTCTGTAAGAGATTTACGCAACAAAAATTTACCAAAAACTTGAATATATACTTCATTAATACTTGAATCTTTTTTTCAGTTGTATGAATTTTTGAATAGTGTTGTTTGCAATGCTGTCAAATTGATCTGTATTCATAGATGCACAATAAATAAAAAATCATTTGCCAAGCCCTTATGACTATAAACTGAACATGTAATGCACATTGTCACAATTTTTGTTAAATACTCAGAAAAGGCATTTTTCATCTCTAAAATGTAGGACTCTATGAAATCCATTTTGTTTTACCCGAAATTCATAATTTTTCTGAACTCTTTCAAAATGTATGTTCTATAATTTATGATGTAATCCTGCAACCTGTTTATTTTCACAACCATTTCATAGGACTTTTACAAATTAGAATTTTTCGAACCCTATGAAATGTTTTGTTTTATAAAATATAACCAAAAACAAAGATTCAACCAGATTAAACCTTTTTATTCCTTATATGTTATAATTTTATTAATTTCTATTTTGTTAAATTTATGATATGAAAATAGCTTTTCTCACCGAAAGAAATTGGAAATTCTGAATTGTTTTATTTTCTGATTCAGCAATGCTCTTTATGTTATGATATCCACATTATGGATATCATAGAGCCCTACCATTCTCATGTAAAGAAAACTTCCTAAAAATGGCTAGATAATTTCTATGTCCTGTTTCATTTAACTGTAGTTCCAGGACACTCTGAGATAAAAGATGTTGTATCTCAATGGCACCTTTCTGGTTAAATAAGTAAAATAAAAATTTACAATGTGGGTGAAAAATGAGATTTTGCTACTTTTGGTACTTTAAAAAAAATCGGTTCAATTATTAACTACTGGCCATATGCAATTAGAACTAGTTTTTTAAGGTGATTTTCCTTTTGATTAACTGGGCATCCTTAGTCATGTCGATTAATACACAATAAAACCACAATTTAAATGAAAAATTGGGTATTTGAAGTGGTTGCCAGAAATTTATTTGCAGATTTTCAGCCTGTATGGAGATGCCAACTTAAATAGCCCACTGAGCTATGTGTGTGGCATTTCATGGTCAATAAATTGATTCATGATGCTAAAACTATTTTGACGAATTCAAGCAGCTTAAAGCAGCTCATGAGAAACTTCACGACGTAACCTTTTTCTCACCTCATGCATCTTTTTTTCCCATTAAAAAATCTGCCTTCCCTTAAAATAACATTGAGTTCTAATAAATGCTTTGTGGCACTGCCAGCTCTGCTCCTGCAGTCTGCCCTCGAGATGCTTTGATGTCTGGTAAAAACTCAGACCTTAAACACTTCCAGCTCCTCCAGGATTAGATCCTCATCCAGTGAGCCGTTTGACGGCAAAACCACGACCTTCTGCACCGTGCCTTTATCTGGAAGAGGAATATCAGAACATCAGGAGAACATTGGACAGTCAGGGAAAACAAAAACAACTTCAGTCATTTAGTCTGCATGGGCTTGCTGTGAACTTTCCATTGATCACACATTTTCTCTTTCAAACCTGTTGGCTTGGACGTGTATTTATGTTGATTTTAGCATCAGTTTTGAGGAACAGATCTGAAAACCAGACTTGTTGCTAGTCATCATAGGGGGCACTTCATGAGCAGTTATATTTTTATTTGAGTGACTTTTTAAGAATATTTATAAACTGGTGTTTATCACAGCTACAACTGTTGCAACCCAAAGAATTGTCTTAAATTTCTTTTATAAACAAATAATCATTTCTAGTCACTTCAACTTACATCCATCAAACTGACTAAAATATTAAGTTAAACTGTGTATAACTTAAAAACAATGTGTTGAAACCTGATTAACTAAGTAAAATAAGTTGCAGTAACATTTGTTGTCATAAATTTTTGTAATATATTTTTTTCAACAGTATTAACAAGCTTCTTATTTTAAAACAAAAACCTAATGTATTAATTTGGCATAAGTAATGCATGAGATATTGGTTAAAACTATAACAATTAAGTTTACTAAACACAACATTCATTTTAATTCTGTTATAACTATTTATTTCTGTTGATGTTAATCCATTAACTAGATACGTTTACTATTAAAACC
This sequence comes from Danio rerio, assembly GCF_052040795.2. NCBI lineage: Eukaryota > Metazoa > Chordata > Actinopteri > Cypriniformes > Danionidae > Danio > Danio rerio. The sequence goes on along the minus strand of NC_141024.2, from coordinate 23,205,210 downwards.
TTATTGCAATGTGTACCAATTGTACTTTATAATGATACTTGTACTTTATAAAACCATCTCTCATAAGGTTCAGCACACCCTGGAGTATTTTTTATTTTATTTTAACAGTTTTCTGTCTGTTGAGCATCAGTTAAGACAATGTTAGCACCTGTCAGCTTTAAATGTGGGGAAAACTGAATAATTTGGAGCTTTTGTGAGCTAATTTAATCTTCCAGGTTTGTTTTTTGGGGCGTTGACGTATCGTGAATCTGGAGTGATGACGTGTGGGTTTCTCATTATTATTCATAGCAGAGTGTTCTTATGAGAAGACCCTGCTTCTTAAGTATTCATGAGAACGTGCTTTCTGAAGGCAAGGCAGACCTGCCGAGCTGTGTCCGAATTACTGGATGAGACTGTGTCCATCATCCACAGGGTTTGTTGCATGATTTTCCGCACAAATCTGTTGGTTTGCAGGCAAGCATTTTTGTCAGGAGAGCTGTACGAGAATTGAAGAATGGGGGACTTTGTCTTTTATCAGAGTTCGTTACTATACAGACACCTATATGCGTGCTGCTGTGCTCGCCTACATTTAAAATCTCCAGATTACCGGGAGAGCTAATGGTTGGAATAGACAGAGCAAGAGACCTGCTACACTGCTATCTGCTGCATCTGCATTCATAGTGCTTATTTAAACATAACTATCTTTATGATGATATAACGTTGTGGTTATGTGTATATGAAATGCCACGCCTACTCCTCCCTCCAGCTCCATCCTCAACTCAAAACATTTTTTGAAGAAAACCTGAGGTAGACTTGAAACGAAAGAGAGGGGTTTCATGACCCTTTAAGTGTATTCAATACATTTAGATACATAACACATACATACAAGCCATACACAAAATGTCGACAATTTTTCTTATCTCATTTAAAGGTGCCTCCCATTAAAGGATAGTTCACCCAAATATGAAAATGACTGATGGATTAATATATAATTTACTTATACTCTACTTTCTTTCCCCAAACCTGTTTGAGTTTCTTTCTTCTGTTAAACCCAAAGGGAGATGTACTGAAGAATTGTGTAAAACACAGCATTTTTTTACAGTGAGCTTACGTCAATATTACTATTATAAGGTATATTGTGTTAAAAGCTTCATGGATTATCGCAACAAAAGTGCCATAAGCCTAGTTCTTGATGGTTGCTAAGTGATTCCTGAAAAGAGCCCACTCTCTAGTCCCTGGATGACCCGTGGCCCTCCTTCAGTGTAAATCCTAAGGGCTCATTCTGCCATCTGCCTGATGAAAATTATTTACTGCATTTCTTTAGATGTCTTAAAGAGACAGCTCACCTAAAAATAAGTTCTGTCATCATTTACTCATCCTCCACTTGTTTTCAACCTGAGTTTCGCTCTTCTGTTGAAGACATTTAGAAGAATGCCAAAGCCATTAAGTTCCATAGTATTTTTTATATTAGAAATGCAAATAGGATTTCTCAGAACATCGTCTTTAGTGTTTTGGATTAACTTATGATGAATAAGTGTAATTTTTTAGGTGTTTTCGTTTAAAGTAATGAGTTTGATACACAAGCCATTTAAGCTCAAGCTCTTTTATATGTTTACACCTAATGATAGATATTTATATTTTACTGTGCATTCAAAGATAAAAACAATAAATAATTTTGCTCTGACTCTGGAAATTCCCAATTTTAAAGGCCAAGATTTGCAAAAAACGAAACCCTGCCAAAAAGAGCAGGCAGGCCGAGCCGCTCAACGCTTCTGGCTTTCCATCAGGAATTTTGATCGGCAAATACAAACAGCTGTGATTTTGAATTCTTTCCAAATGTCCCAATCCCCGTTCCCTAGTAACCGTTGAGCCTGAGTCTGCTGTCATGCGTCTGATTCTCCTCTCAGACAAACACACACGCATCCTTTTATTCCTGCATTCGTATCCCAAGAGTTCATATCATGTCAGGTTTTGCGACGCAGCAGGAATCATAATGTCTATTATTTAACTGATGGCGAAGAGAAGGAAAAACAATGTTTATGGTACTGATGAGATGATAATGTGTGTGGAGCTTGTGTAGACTCAATGCCCTCTAGTGGTAGTCAGTGGCAGACATTTCAAATTCATATTCATATAATTAAATTCAAATGTTTCTATAATATGTATGTATTATATAGATTTATATATCTTGGTCATCTGTTATGTATTGTTATAGATCTGTAAGTGTGAAATGTTTAAAAATGTGATCTGTAAATCTGTAAAATGTGATTAGGGCTCCTCAAAGACCACTGTTGTACTGCTCAGTTTAACCAATTTCCTTCTTTTTTATTAAATAAAATAAAATAATTTAATTAATTAAATTAATTAATTTTAAATAAAAAATATAAACCAAGTTAACTTCCATAATTACAAAAATGGTTTCAATAAGACATTTTATTTTTAACTAAATGATAGTAAATTTATAATTCTGAATGCTATTTTTCACAGAAGTGTCAGTTTGTTATATAAATATTCAACTTTTTAAGATTGTAATGATTTCCATGATGTTGTATGTAATATACATCAGTGATGGATAATGTAATATACATCAGTATATATTAATATAAATCACCACAACATAATATTTCAAGGGCAGTTAAAGTAAAAAATTACTTGAAAAAAGATAAATATTAAAGTACTTATTAAAAATGTACAATAATGAGAAAAATTGCTTTGGCTTAGAGCAGTATTTTGCATTTAATGGTTAGGAAATATGTGATTTAAGTCGAGCGTGTGCTTGCTGCACTGATTTAATGAAGTACAGTTTAATTTAAAGTTTACTAAATGAAGCATAATTCATACTGACAAATTACTTTCAGTAAAAACTTTTCCATCTTTCCTGACTTTTTTGTTTTTAGCTGGAAAAAGCTATTTAGGTTGTCGTCAGGGTCAAGAAAAGTGAAGTGGGAGTTTCTTCCACAACTGAGGCAGTTGCAGAAACATATTGTGGAGCATTTGAGCTGTTTTCCATTCAGTGGTTTTGTAGTCATTAATTTGCTTTGAGATGTGTGGTAATTTACCTGTGCCCAGGAACAGGACCTGGTAGTGGCCGTCTGCTGCTGGGACCTGATCCACCGCTATAGAGGTGTATTTGTAGTCGGCATGCGTTCGCACCACCAGGGGTTTCCTTCCCACAGGGTAGATGGGGTTAAACATGACAGGGTGATTCCTCACAAACGTCACCACATCATCTGGAAACTCTTTAGTGCTCTGGATGTGAGGGGTGAACGCACCACCGGGACACTTGCAGGAGAAAAATGAGGAGATTAGATTATCAAGCTAAAGCTGAAAACTGCTTAATCTTTGGTAAAGATTATTCATTTTAATTGGGTTACTACACTGGAAAAGTGAGTCTCTGTCTTGTTAAAGCCCCCATAAAAATGTAAAGTATAATTATTTTAAGTCTCATAAATGGGAAACAGTAAATGTGATTTTAATAATAAAAAATACAATAAATTAATAATACAGATCTATTTATAAAATATAAACTGCAAAAATGCCTTTTACACTAAAAAGTGAACTGAGTAGAAATTTAATGTAAAAATTGAAAAAGAAATGCTGTATGTTGTAAAAAATTATTAAAATGTAACTACATATTTTCTATATCTATCTATACTATAAAAAAGTACTTAAAGTACTTAAAATAATACAATCCTTTCTGAGACTGGACTAGCCAGAAAGTTTTATCATTTCATGTATGATCTTACCTGAAAAGAAGTTATCTTTTCTATGAGCATATTATTACAAATTCTCTATAAAATAAACCTCTAACACTTCTTAAGTCTTTGATTGAATGCTTATAATATGTAATGCATAATATGTAATGCATAGGGTGCACCTTGGGTGTGCGTCATTTTTAAAAAAATAATTCAACAGACTGTAGTGAATTATTTCAGTTACACCATGTGTACCACACTGACGCTGAGACACTGTTCAGATTATGCATTTCAAGATATTATTAGGTGTTTATCCGCAAACAGCTCTTGTGTGTAGAGTAAGTTTCTTGCGCGTCTCATCCAAAGCCTTCTTTTTATTGTGTTTTTGATTGTTCTATCCTGTTAAATAACTGAAATCATGCAGAACAGTGACATGGAACTGTGATATATTAGTTTCTAGCTCCGTATATATGCCAATACATTAGTTTTTCTTCAGCTTAGTCCAGTATTTATCAGGGGTGACCCTAGCAGAATGAACCGCCAACTATTCTAGCAAATGTTTTATGCCCTTCCAGCCTCAGTACTAAGAAACACCTATACACTCTCACACAGACACATGCACTACGGACAAGGGGAGAACATGCAAACTCAACACAGAAATGCCAACTGACCCAGCCGGGGCTCGAAGCAGCCATCTTCTAGCTATGAGGCAACAGTGCTCAACATTGAGCCACCCTGCTGCCATGCCTATACATTTTATGTAGAAACAATGCATTTTGCAATTTATGCATAAACACTCATAGTCTAATTTAAGTAGAATGATTATTATCTTTAATCATTCTGTAATTAATTGTCTTTTTAACTAAACTGTGTATACCACAAATATTTGCTCTGTTTAATAATGTCCTGTACAAGGTAGGACAGTAATATATGCGTGACTCACAGTTCCCGGTCGTGGGTATGGGATGCGGCCCTGGAAAGCCACCCACTGGAAGTTGGGCCCTTCCCTGTGTGCAAACGGCCCGTTGAAGACTGTCAGGATGTCGGCCATGTTGTACACACAGACAGCAGAGCCTCTGAACACAGAGCTGAACAGTAAAAACACAAAACAAAGAGCATTAAAGTCCGCCTGCAGTAAAACAATGTATATATTAAGTGTTAGTTTTAATATGCTAGTCTTGAGTCCCATTTAGTCAGCAATTGTTTCTAATGGGGGACATCTGAAAGAGAAAACTCTCAAAAGTTCTTCCATGATTGAACACGCATGCTTTTAGAAGAAGATCCTACAAACACAACTAGATGTCTCACATCTTTCACAGCTCTGTCAAGTAGGAATGCATTAAAGCATGTTCAAGTAAACATTTTGATTTACTTCTTATCTTGAGAGGCATCTTCTACTGATCAATTTTCAAAGGCAGCATAGATCTGTCCTTTGCTGCCTTTGATGTCCCACAATCCTGTGTGTTCTATTACAGTTGAGCTAAAATAATAAGCTTGACATCTGTAAGCACTGCTCGGGTATCACTGCGTGTGTAAATGTAAATTTGTTGACCAATGTTTTCCACTTTTGATGACATTAGAAGTTGATATTGCAGTAAGCAACTATTCCCTCAGGTATCACCGAAGATCTCTCTACTTAGTTTTACCTGATTAAATCCATTTTACAAGGTGTCTTAATGTATAAACGCTACATTCAGAGTTACCGCCTGCAGCGCAGCGAGGCAACAAGTGAGCGCTGACAAGATCACCATGACAACAACCAATTACATTTGACTGTAACAACACAAAAAGGCGGGGTTTTCACAGCTAGTCACTGATAAACGGAATATATGGGAACAAACTTTCCAGCACAGTGTCAGTTTTTAATGGACGAGTTGCCGCAATGTGCAATTGTACAGTGTGTTTCTGTGGCCAAAAAGGATTTACAAAATTGCTTTTGGATTGTTCTCCTTTGGAAACTCAAATATGTGGATCCAGACAGCAATTAAATACAACAATATGTTGTTTGTCAGAAAATTGTAGGAAATTCAGCTTGGGATTTTTACCTGGGTGGTAAGAGAAAAACAAACACATTCTGTATTATAAAATCACCTAACCACTTTAATTGGTAACAATCCCTTACGTCGCCCTGAGAAACAGATACCATCCCAATACAGCTTTTAAATTGCATTAAAGCTGTTGTGTTGCAAAATAAAGACAAAATCCCATTTGGATAAGTTTTCAAAATAAATATTTTTTATGGCATCCCCGCATACTTCATTTTGACTAATCAAACGCTCTTTAGTATCTGTCTAGTATAAGTATATAGTATAACTTTCCATAAACACTTGCATATACTGTAGAAGAAAATAATACACAGTAGTGCCGCAGAGTTGATCTTAACTGATAGTTGATATGAACTAAAGTCTATTGGCTATTTTTTAAAAGAGGGAGTTGCTTTGCCATATGCCACACCCTGTCTTCATGTTTTAATTGAAATTACGTTGCACGTCAAACAAAGATACACATTTCAAGGCATTTCATTAGACCTTTAATATCACACTGAGACCTTTTATATCCCAGAGGGAGTGCAGACAGTAAAAAAATGTCTTTGTGCTTGCTTCCTGAGCGTTTAAAGATTAAAGGGATGATGTAACCTGATTAAACCAGAGATTTTGTCCATGGAGAAAGACAAATCCCACATAAAGGAAAGAAGACACCACTTTAGAATGAAGTGTGGTTTGGTTGAAGGTTGATTTTGGTCAGACAGTAAAACAAAGACCACAAAACAAAGAGAAATATGATAAATAAGCAAACAGGACAAGGACAACAAAATTGGATGCTGTTTGAATTGGCCTCATTAGCCAAACCATGCTCATTCAGTGTGGTCAGAGCATGAACTGCAGTTCAGAAACCTTGACTGAAATTTCATCCGATTCAACAACAGTAAATTCAATGTACTGAAATGACCCATAATGTAGGAATGACCACAAATGAGATCTCAAATGTGAAGGACATTTTCACAGTTTGTCTGATAATATTATTTTCTTCCATAGAAAGTCTTATTTGTTTTTGTTTTGGCTAGAATAAAAGCAGTATTAAATAAAATAAAAAACTTTTTAAGGTCAAAATTATTAGCCTCTTAAGTTATATATTTTTTCTCTCAATAACTTATACAATAACTTGCCTACCTAATCTGCCTAGTAAAAACATTGTTAAGCCTTTAAATGTCACTTTAAGCTGTATAGAAGTGTCTTGAAAAATATCTAGTCAAATAATACTTACTGTCATCATGGCAAAGATAAAATAAATCAGCTATTAGAAATTAATTATTATAATTATTATGTTTAGAAATGTGTTTAAAAAATCTTCTCTCCGTTAAACAGAAATTGGGGAAAAAATAAACAGGGAGGCTAATAATTCAGGGGGTTTAACAATTCTGATTACAACTGCATGAATAACAAAAAATAGAAAATAGAATAAAATTAGATCAATAAATAAAATTAACACATATATTATGTCATACAAATATATATTTAACTCATTTTAAATACTAAACACACACACGCACTAGTAAATGTGATGAAATAAGTATGATGTTTAAAGAATGAAATATTTATAAATTCATTGTTTAAAATAATATTGTATACTACAAAATGTATATATCCTAATGGAACTAAGAGAACAAAAAATATATTATTAAATATAATACATATATTTATGTAATGCACATATATTATATATTTAACTTATTTTAAATATTACACATATAGTTACACACACTGTTTTATATAATGAACTAAGTTTGATGTTTAAGGAATTAGAATCATTGTTTAGATGTTTTCAAAACATAATTTATTATATATTAAATAAATGTTTTTTAAATTAAATGAAACTTTTTATATTAACATCTATAGTTCTGCCTTGTAAATTTGTCGACCATTTTCTCACTTATTAGTCTATTGTCTTTGCATAATAAGTCATAGCTAAGAAGAACTTTCAAGTAGCATGTTTCTGAGACTTTACACTCGCTCATTTACACAAAACAGCAACAGAACCAACATCTGAACTGACTCAGTAACATCACACCGCATCTAACACTGCATGACACACTAATTTAAATATTTTTTCTCCCTCAAGATGTTAATTTCATCCCAGTGAAAGTCCATTGGATAACCTCCTGAGCAAACAGGAGACGTATGTTTGTAAAGAAGTGACCTTTCCCTCTCTTTACCACCCTCAGGTGTGATCACACATTCCCAGAAACCCCGCCTGACCTATATTTGGCAAATACACACACACACACACCAAAACATGTGCACGCATATATATATACAAATTAGCAGCAAGCTCAATATTGCTTTTGGCTGTACCTTGTGGAGGTGAAGACTCCAAAGATGAGGAGGCCCTTTGGGTGGTCCGTCTCCAATAAAAACACATTTTCTGCATGCAAAAAAGACAAGCATCCAATTTAACGCTGAACATCTGTCCCACAACAATGTTATACACAGTTCTGGTGCTGCCTAACAGGAATATAACAGGTGAAAGAGTGTAAATCCATCATAGGCTTTAACCTTCCCGTGTAAACGGTTTGTGCTGAGTGTTTTATGATCGTAAAAGGATTTTAATGAGGTGAAAAGCTTTACAAATGACCTCTAGAGCTGTTGTTGAAGGAGGATAATGATAAATGTCAAAACAACCGTTTTATGGTTAATGACCTGTAATTATAGGAAGCTGTTTAACTATTATGTGGAAATTGATAAAAGGCTTTGGACGATTGGTTTGGGATAAAAAATGGGTTAAGAGTGTAATTAGGGTGCAATAGGGTTAAAGACTGCTATTACGAAAAAATATGTTTCTTTTCATGTCCCAAAATGAATGGTAATCAATGAAATATGTATTTTATTGAATATTAATTGAGAAACAATATGGAGAAGTTAGTTTTTCATTCAAATATAACTAAAGACGATTTTTCTGGTCTGGAAGTGAACCTGGAAGTTTCTGAGATATTTTATTTAGTTTGTTGATGAACTTCCAACTAAAATGAATTATTGAGTTGGGTTGGGGCTTTTTTGTGCTTCATTCTCTCATAGCAAACTAATAGTAAGAATATTGTTGCTGAGGCTGTCAAGCTTACGTCAACAGTGAAGGACAGATACAAAAACAACAACAACAACAACTAAAATTCAGTGAATTAACTTGCACGGATTAAATGTTCATCCAAATAACAATATTCAAACAACAGTAATTCATACAACAATATTTAGTAATATAATTCAACAATATTCAGTAAAATAATCCAATATTATGGAAGTACCTTTGATTAAACTATAAACTGGGTGCAGTTAAGTGACTTTGTTCTTCTCGATCAAATGAAAACTTGCCAACTTGTGAACAAACTGACAAAAAAGCATTTTAATACCAAGTGTAAATGGGCTCATAGAGTGTATGTGTGTGCGTGCATGGGTGTGTGTATTTATAGTCTCACCAAGCTCATCAAAGTGTGTCTCAGTCCCGTCCTCCTCTAGAACTGAACACACCATTCGAGCCTTAAGAAATGTGGTCCACTTGTTCACCAGACTACGTTGACCACCAGTGTCATTCTAAAAACAATTTACAATCACTTGAAATAGTTTTAAGTACATCAACACATTTATTTATTACACTGTGATTAATGATCATATGAATCTTTACAAATATTATGCAGACATGTAATGTTCTGAACATTGACCTTCCAGAATATAACTGCAACCTGCAAACTGTAACAATTAGGGCTATTTCATTGTTTTTACAAGTTGTCATCATTTTAAACACGCAGGGGTAAAAGAGCAAAAAGAAGCATGGATTACCTGTAGCTATGCTTCCATCCACATATTTTTATCTCGGAAAAAAAAAGCTGAATTGAAATGCTAAGATTTGAGAATGTGCATAAAAAAACGTGCTCACAACTGAGTGAAATTAAGTATCATACAAAAAATGTGGAAAAATAGAAATACAATTTTGTTAATAAGTAGATCATGTGATAATAAAAATAGGTGTGATGGGATGGCATTAATGGACAAACCAGTGGACCGACCACATTGCACAACATCAGAAATGTTATTTTGATCGTGTTAAAATCTCTTAGCCAAAGTCTGTCATCAAACTTGTGCAGTAATATTACCAACAGAACGGTCATGAGTGGCTCCAAAAGCCATTGTGCTTTCATTGTGTTTTGTCTTCTGAGGCGCAAGTAATTCATTATATAAGGAAAAAAGGCTCACAGTGGCTTTTTCTACGGCAGCAAATCCATTTTTCATTTTGATGTTTGGTGCCAGTTTATGGGGAAGTGACAATACTGCTTTCTTTGACTCGTTGGATGGAAATGATGCTTTATTTGTAAATGTTTTATGCAATATTCAAATTTCACAAGTACTGTAAGTCTTATTTGCATCTTTGGATGAGCACAAAGCATATGTTTAACATCTGCAGTGTGAGATGTAGGTGTTAGAATCTCTGAGCATTAGCCGACAGGCTTAAACAAAATCAACACTTGTTTTAAGGACTTATCAATAAAAACATGTTCAGTCTGAAAGTGCTAAATGTAAATCAAGATAATCCAGGATTTATTAAACTTAGACTGATGCTTTACCATGTCAAATGGGAAAATAAATGATAAACCCAATCAACAACACACACAGAGACTTACAGGGCACACTCGAGCCACCATGGCATGAATGTTTTTCGTGTTTCCACTGGTGTCTGTGAGTCGCTCCCGCAGGAAAAAGTACAGTTTAGCATCGTTGGGGTCTGATCCATCAGGGATCAATTGGGCGTCAATGAACAGTGGCTCTGGTCAAAACAGAAGAAAACTCCAGCTTAAACACTCAATTTGCTTTACATAAACCACAAGAAAAATAAAAAGAGCATACTGTATCTTTTCTTTCCTAAAAAATCAAACATCTCTGCGTGGTGCTAATGTCTGCGTTTATGGAAATGCAGCTCCTGGCGTTAAGAAAATCTATCTCACACATCCTGACAAAATATGCATTTTATTGTGTATTTGGATAGTATCACACAAAAGAAAACCTGACTCTTTGAGAAAACCATCATGCATGTGGAATATGTTTTCATTTTCCCGGCAAATGTATTGTAAGCGAATATTGAGTCTATCCTTCCCTCAGACATTTCCTTTGACGTGGGCAAAAATACTGTGTGGTTTGTGTATTATTTTACTTAAATGGCTCGGAACGTGAACATGTCATTTAACGCTACACATGAATAATTATTTGTAGTTTCAAGTGGAATGTTATGAGCAGTTTTCGGACAGAACAGTGTTCATAAATGCATAAAACAGCATGTATGGTTTGTACCGCTCAGCCATTTGGAGTTATGTTGGTCCGTCCGCACAGGGTTTCTTGTGGTCAGGCTTCTGAAGATAGCCGCGTCTGTCCCCATGAAGTCAATGTACATGCCAGAAAACAACTCCTGATCTGACCACAGACACAAACAGAAACTTGTCTCAGTCACTTTATACAAATTTTGCAAGGTCAGTGAAAATTGTTTTGCTTAAAGCTTGTGTAAACTTGGCAGTTTATTTAACAGGGACGTCAGTTGATTAAATTGATTTAATTAATGTAATTAAAGTGAGGTATTTAGCTTTAAGCATGTGATTATAATTATTATTCCATACTTTTAAGTAGTTTGACAAAAAATAAGACAATGATGCATTTAATCCTTTTTTGTTTTGTGTTCACAATGACTTTGTCTAAACTCAATAACACAAACCCATACATTTAATTGCAACAGTTTTTATTAAACCCACCAAGTTTGAACACAATCTTATTTTTTTTTCGGTTTTGTTCTTTCAGTTTTAATTGATATACTTCCTCTTAAAGTTTTCTTAAAATAAAATAGTTTGACTTCCTAAGCACAAGAGAAGACATTTTGAATGCTGGAAACCAAACTATTTTAGTTACTGTACCACTGACTTCTGATCTGTAGACATTTATGAGATTTTCTTTAATGTTGTGCAAAAAAAAAAGAGGTTTGGCAGTAATGGCAGCAATAATTTTCTGAACATTTTCATTTACATATATTGCTATGTAAAACAAAAACAAGATATGGTAATACTTACATTTATGTGGATAATTTATGTGGATAAAACACAAAAACCCTGCAGTTAAACTTTTCCTGCACTTAATGGATGTAGTGTTTGATGTAAAAATAATTTTTTTCTTATTCATTTTATAAATGCAGTTTGCATTGTTGTTATTTACTTCAATCTTGGTGGTGGTGGTTTGTTTAAAGATCATTAAAGATTACATTTTATGATTAAAAAAAAGTGCAAATGTATTCTATTATGCTAAATATTGTGTTTAAAATGAATAAAGACCCCTTAGAATAAAAGAAATCCCCTCTTAATTGAATCACCTTTTAATCACTCTCTTCAACACATTAAGTTTGACTGCCCTATTTAAAAACAAAAAACAAAAAAAAACAAACATTTTTTTTTTAAACCCACTAAATCTAATTTAAAACAAAAACTGTGGTTTCTGCTTCTGGCTGTGCAGATTTGTTAGTTAAATGTTAGACATTTTGGATTTATTGTGCCTGGACATTTCTCTGCGGTTTGCTCTACAAATGACCTTCTTAAATCTCCATTCTCTAAAGCTCTCCTTCCTTTCATCAATACACCACTTCACCACTTCATCACTCCATCTTACTGGGGGCCTGTGGTTTGACAGGTACGGCTAAGGGCCAAGTTTATGATGGAAATCTGTAGATGGACGTCAGACAGAGTACACTGCAGGCTGTCATGTTAAGGACCGTCAGTCTTTGATGCTGTCTAGACGTTTAGGAACTCTTACTAAATGGAATGACCACTTAAACTTTTCTTTTAGACAGTCTCAAATAGCTGTTGTAACCCAGTGTTTGGCCAAATATGGACAAACCTAACCAGTGGGTTAAAAAGTGCAATTGAATTTGAATTTAATAAATTCTATAGCCATTTGAGATCATTTTCGAGGGGGTCCCTAAGAAGTACATAAATCTAACAGAGTACAGCATATCATAACAAACATACAGCATAATAAACAAAACAAAGCAGAAACAGGTCACCTGAAACACTTCCCACAGTTTAAAGCCTGAGCAAACTAAAACAAATAATCAAAAGGATATCCAAATAAATAATAAGCATTTAAATTGAAACCAATATTAATTACATTTACAAGTTGTTTCCAAAAAAAGAAGATACATAAGTCCTGGAAAGACTAAATATTTTAATTGATCTAAGAAGGAAGATTGTTCCAGTAGATTATTCCAGGAGCTTTGTATTTAAAATGTTTTTCGATCACTTTCTGTTGTAATTTTAAGAACAAAGATGTAGTTCTGTTGCATATGTCGAAGAGAATATGAAGAGGTAAATGGAACAAAAAGCTGCTTTAAATAAGAAGGGAAACAAAAAAAAAAAAACACACATTTAAAAAGAAACACATTTACACAACACAATTAAAATTTGATCGAAAAAATTAATGTAACATTGGGTTTGTCCATATGTGATAACCCAACATTTTTAAAGTACCTGTTTAGTGTTATGTTTAGTGTTGCAGGAATAAACCATGTGAACTAGAACCATAAAAAATAAAATAAACATCAGCTGAAATAAGCTCAAGGCAGTATTTGTCATTTATTTAACTCAATGTACTAAACTAAACTAAAATTAAAATAATAATTCATGAAAAACTGCAGTTGCAAAGATATGTTCAAAGGTCATTGAAAGTTCAAAGGTCATTGAATTTTATTACAATTGTAGGTTTATGTCTCACAATTCACTCAATTTTCAGAATCAAAGCATTGAGCAATTCTTAAACTTTTATCAAAATAGTGAATTCTTGGAATTACATTTACATTGTGCAATTGTCAACTGTAAGAGTCAAAGTTAAAAATTACAAATTAAATTACAAAAATTAAAACAATGCTATTTTTTAAACTGAATCTTACACGGTTTACTTAAACAAAAATCCGAAATTTTATTCACAAGCTAAGTTTGACCATTTGAGTAACTTTAATTTATTTTTTGTATTTAATACTGTCAGGAGCAATTGACTCTTTTAATCAGTGTTTGTAATTACCTTAGGTGTATGTTGAAGTGTCATTTAAATTTTATAATTGGATGTTTACAGAGCTCTTAGATGCCTAACTTTTACATTTTAATTGGGCTTTATAATTAAAAATGAACTCAAACATATAATAGTATTTCAGTGGTGCTAAAATGGCACCAGAGTGTTTATGTTGCTGTTTCTAATGGCTCTGGTGTGTGAAAGCATGGATGTGCATGTAATGTAGCCTAATAGCTGTGTCAACAGCAACCCAACACCAACTAGCCAATTACAGATCAAAGGATTAAAGGGGCGCCACAGAGGACCCAAAGTTGTCACATCAGAAAGGGGGTGCAGACAACCGCAAAATGAGGGTGTTTGGTGACACTGTGGGGTCATGAACAAAGAGATCCTGGAGAAAATGTGTTATAGAAAGTGTTGAAGACAAATTGGCACCTGTGGATAAAGACATAAAAGACTCACTGAGCATGACCGAGACAGTGTTGACTTGTGGGTTGAAGGAGCAGCGCCCTTTCCCTGATTCTGCTCGCGAAGAGATCTGGAACACTTGCTCCTGCCAAGAACACCAAAAATAACAAAATCTCACATTTCGTAAACACTGTCTATTATTGTGGTTAGAGGTCTTTGATATTGGCAGTAAATGGTATCTCAATATTTTGGAGGATTTTTTCCCCCCCGATAAAGATAAATAATATGTTTTCTGTTATTTAGTAGAGTAGAGAACAGTGAACAACCTACATTTGTTTCCAATTTCGAGGATATTGCTTAGTCCAATTTTAAGTTATCCTGATACTTATGAAAGTTAATGGACACCTTGAGAAACCCCTCAGTTGTTGGTGTTAATCTGCATCTAGTGGTAATCTCCTTCAGAATCTGACAAACCTATTTAACTGGCAGACTAAGGCCCCATTTGAAAATGTACATCATGTGACCATACACACACTTTGGGCATGCCTGTTTAGGTAAAAACAGGAAGCATTTAGCTACTGCACGATGGCCGTTAAAATAGACAACAATTTAAGCAGGCTTCCATTTTTGTGACATGTTGTTTACAGGTGGTCAGGACTGGTCTGTTGTCTTCCAGTAGCAATATGGTCATGCGATAGAAGCTTGCTGAATAAGAAAAAAGAGACCCAAAAGAGCCAACCAGCAGTGGTGGAAAGAGTACTGAAAAATCATACTCAAGGAAAAGTACCATTATTACCCAAAAATGTAGTTCAAGTAGAGTAAAAGTATCTGTTGTAAATATTACTCAGAGTATGAGTAAAAAGTAGCCCTTTTAAAAGTACTCAAGAGTAGTGAGTATTGTGCTGTGAAAGGGTGATGCGTCAATATGTGCATGCACGTGTGTGTGAACATAACATTCTGTTGTAAATTTAGTGATTGCTTAAGCTCATTTGGTGATTACAGTCATCATACAGTAGACATCCACCATCTACTCATTAGTGACATGCAGTCTTAACAGTCTCTTAGTCATTGTGTGTAACGATTTTATCATGAGATTGTTTAGTATATTGTGATTTTCATTGTGCAATTCGATTGGATGGCAATCACAAAACTGATTATTCTACTTCTAGTACTCTACTTCTTTACTAGCCAATCACCATAGACAAAATAATAATAATAATAAAGTAGTACCTACAGTTTAAAGGAAAATAGTGGAGTAAAAGTACAGATACAGCACTAAAAATGTACTCAAGTGAAAGTTAAAATACACATTTTAAGAAATACTTAGTAAATGACAATTCCTGAGGAAAAACTACTTAATTATAGTAAGCTGAGTATTTGTTATTTGTTACTTCTCACCTCTGCCCACCAGTGAGTTGATGTCAGCATGGGGGTTCTTCCTATTATTGGTCATGTCGTACTGTGGTTCATTGCTTCCAAAAAGTGGAATCAAACAGCTACATGATGGGCATCATTTTGGGATTTGTCCGCACTGTAATCCATTATTCGAAAAGTACATTTTTAGGTCGAAAGGTACAAATGATCATAAACTTTTGCAGATGGGCCGAAATCATTTGTTGTATGGACAAGGCCTAACTTTCAGGCCAAAGGAATGACCTTTTCATCTATACCCAAAGTTGGTCATTCCAAATTGGTGATGACTAAAATATTGCATCTTTACACTGCTACTCAATTCAATTCAATTCAATTTCCCTTTTATTTGTTTAGCGCATTTACAATGAAAATTTTGTCAAAGCAGTTTCACATAGAAGATCATAGTAAATTGAAACAGTTCCAGTCCAGTTTTAAGTTTAAATTCAGTTCAGTTTAGCTCAGTTTAGTGTGCTTTAATAATCACTACTAAGAGTCCAAACACTGAAGAGCAAATCCATCGATGCACAGCTCTACAGATCCTGAACCAAGCAAGCCAGTGCCGACAGCAGCGAGGAAAAAACTTCAATTGGCAAAAGTGTAGAATTACAAAACCTCGAGAGAAACCAGGCTCAGTAGGGCTTGACCATTTCTCCTACGGTCCTAATGTTACTCTTTACATTCAAGCTCCTCAAGACAGCTAGTCGTCCACTAAACTCAAATGCACAAATCTACTCTAACCTGAAGCAGGAATATTATAAAAGTGACTCATGTAAACACCTTAATTGTTATATTGTCTAATTCCAAATAGGGTAAATAATTAGATTACTGATGTCCATGTACTTTGTGTACTTGTGCTCAATGTTTATTTCAAACATTCTCTTTTTGTGTGAGTGATTATTTCCCAAAGTTAGCTGCAAAATTGACTAGACTTTAGGCTGAAACTAGTCAAAGTTTTTATAACTATAAATGATTCCAAATATGCTATAGTTGTATCCCATTTCCCACTGTCAAATCTATTTCCAAAAATCAGATGGATCAGATATGTGCAACAGCCAATATAGATAGAAATAGTTTTAACCAATTTCCTAGCACACATTAGTTTTGGGGATCTGCCTGTCTTCCAATTTGTTGAACTAGAGGCTTTCAGGTTTCTAACTGCCAGTCCTCTCCTTTATTGACCAGTCATGTGACAAGAGAGAAACCAGAGACGTAGAGGGAGCCTCTGACAGGACATACAGCTGCTAATTTATCACAGACACACGTGTGTTCATTAACTAATGTACAAGCTCTTTACATCACACGCAACAACAAGCAGCAATGTGGGTCACATGGTGACTCCAGGGTGGCCCCATCATTGTTATGTCACAAAGCTCCACTGCACACTTTCAGAGGGCACAGGTCACTCCATTGCGTTAAGTTTTTTTTTTTTTTTGCTGTAATAGTCCAGCTGGTGTACAGCCAAGAGAGATGAACATGGACGGAGGGTTGAGAGAGTAAAATGCTTTTCAAACAAAAAAGAATGATAGAAAACAAGCTGCAGGCAAGCAGAACTGCTTTTAATATCATCTGGTCTGGCCTTGTCTCTTCTCTTTTTTTCTCTTGTATTTTTTTAAACTCTTGCCATATCTTGTAATCGTGTTCTTTTTTTACATATTCTCATTTAATCTATTGGCGTCTCTCTATTTAACTAAGGATTTTTTGTCTCTTATCAGCTAATCTGGTCTTTATTTCTTCCACTGCTTTATAATTAAGGAATCTTGTTATCGCTCACCTGGTGTCATCATTGTTATTGTCTCTTGTATATATTATCTTACCTGGTGTCATTTTTTAATCCTTTAATCATTATTGATGTATTACAATATTGTCTTCTATTTTTGTTGTTACTTTTTTTTTTACATTTTGTAATGTGTCTCTTAAATAATCTTTAATATTGTATGTGTTTACGTCATGTTGTGATGTGACATCCTCTCATCTCATCTGGTTCTCGTTTAGTTCTGTTCCTTATTTTCTCACCTAATCTCATCTCTTTTTTCCTCATCCCTGATCTGTTTGCCTTGTTATAATGACTTCTTGTGTTATTTTGTTTCAATTCAGCTTGATTTGTATCTTGCCTCATCTTTGTCAGCTCTCATCTGTTTTAGTCTCCTCTCTACATTTAGTTTTGCCTCATTTTATAATGGGTTATCTTTAATCTTTCATATTGTTAGTATTCACGTCTCATGTCTTGTCTTGCCTTGTCTCGTCTCGTCTCATGTCATTTCATTTTGTTTTATTTGTTCATCTAATTTTTGCTTGTCATTTCTTTTCTCATCTCATTTTGTTTAATTTCTCATAGTCCCAGCTAACCTAATCTGGTTTCATTTCATACTTTATTTTTTTATCTTTAAATAATTCTCATTTGTAATATGTTCTCATATCATGCCATGGCCTGTCATCTCTCCCACCAAGTTATTTTATCTTTTCCCGTCTCGTTTCATCTTATCTATCCTGGTTTCATTCATCTCGTTTAGTCTCATGTCATCTAGTTTTCTATCATATCATCTAATCTCATATCATCTAGTATTGTCTCATCTAATCTTGTCTAGTCTCATTTCATCTGCTCTCATCTAGTCTTATCTCACCTCATTCAATCTAGTCTCATTTCGAATAATCTCATCTAGTCTCATCTCACCTCATCCAATCTAGTGTCATCTTGAATCATCTCATATAGTCTGATCTCGAACCAGTCTCATCCAATCTCATCTCCTCTACTCTCATCTCGAATTAGTCTCATCCAATCTCATCTAGTCTTGTTTCGAAGCAGGCTCATCCGATCTCATATTATCTCATATAATCTCATCTAGTCTTGTCTTATCTCTTTCATGTAAAGTAGTCTCATCTCATTTAGTTTCATCTAATTTACTCTTATTTAGTCTCATTTTGAAGCAGTGTCATCCAATTTCATGTAATCTCATACCATCTCATCTCATCTCATCTAGTCTTGTCTTGTCTAATTTAATCTCTTTTATGTATAGTAGCCTTGTCCTGTCTTGTCTCATCTCATTTAGTCTTATCTTGTCTCATCTCATGTAGTGTCATCTAGTCTCATCTCATCTTGTCTCACCTCATCCAATTCAATTTCACCTCATCCAATCTAGTGTCATCTTGAATCAACTTATCTAGTCTCATGTCATATCAGTCTCATCCAATCTCATCTCATCTAGTCTCGTCTTCTTATCTCATCTCCTCCATGTACTGTAGTCTTGTCTTGCTTTATCTCATTTAGTCTCATCTTGTCTCATTTCATGTAGTGTCATCTAGTCTCATCTCATCTAGCCTAATTTTACCTCATCCAATCTACTGTCATCTTAAATCATCTCATCTTGTTTCACCTCAAATCAATCTCATCTAATCTCATCTTATATCTTTTCATTTAGTCTCACCTCAAATCAGTCTCATCCAATCTCATCTGATGTCTAGTGTCATCTTGAATCATCTCATCTAGTTTCATCTGGAATCAGTCTCATTTAATCTCATCTCATCTAGTTTTAACTAGTCATATCTTGAATCAGTCTCATCCAATCTCATCTAATGTTGTATCATCTCACCTTGTCTCATTCAGTCTCATCTTCTCTCTTCCATGTACAGTAGTCTTGTCTAGTCATCTCATCTTGACTTACTCATCTCTGTCTTTTCATATCTTGTTTTGCCTCTTCTTGCCTTGTTGTGCCTTTCAACATTTAATTCCATTTGCATTGAATTTTGTCTCATCTGTTTTTTCTCTGCTAGTCTTTCCACTTCTTTCTGTTAATTTTTCATTTCACCTTCTCTCTTATTCTTTTGTTTTACCATCTGATCTTTTTTACATCATCACAATTCATCCTATTCACTATCCTCTCATTTGTAATCTCTTGCCTTTTCTCATTTGGTTTCATGCCATCTGGTCATTTTTTTCCTTTAACCAATAACATCTCTTATGACCATGCCGGTCTAAATTGTCATGAACTTTTCAAAGGATGTATAAAATGAACTTTATGGCTCATCAGCGCATTACAGAAACTCAACTTAAGGAAGAGCAACCTACAGTCCATTTCTCAATCCTAAAGTTTTGAACAGCAGACGTAGTAAAATCATGGTGAAACTGAAATCAATCCAACTGTTTTTCATTAGCGAGTGTAAACTGACCTCAGGACGTCTGCCACGGTTAACATATGCACACACTGGGCTGTAGGCTCCACTGCCGCAGATGAACAGATGAGTCCTGTTATAAGGCTGGATCACTCTTAAGAAATTCCCACATCCATGCTGAGGAGAACAAAAGAGACAGAGATCATTGATTTTTAGTTAAAAGTTACACCGAACTTATTTTGACTATCTCTGTGTGTTAATTTTGTATTTTTTTTCATAAATGTTCAAATGCCTTGTAAGAACCCCCAGTAACACTCTTGTAATGATGTCTATCAGTTAAATATATAATGGAAAACCCAATGAAAGATTTACATGATTAAAAAAATACTGCTTTTTATACTAAATAGGTACATAATTTGGTGAAGCAGTGGCACAGTAGGTAGTGCTGTCGCCTCACAGCAAAAAAGTCGCTGGGTCGCTGGTTCGAGCCTCGGCTTAGTTGGCATTTCTGTGTGGAGTTTGCATGTTCTCCCTGCGTTCGCATGGGTTTCCTCCGGGTGCTCCGATTTCCCCCACAGTCCAAAGACATGCAGTACAGGTGAATTGGGTAGGCTAAATTGTCCATAGAGTATGAGTGTGTGTGGATGTTTCCCAGAGATGGGTTGCAGCTGGAAAACTTGCTGGATAAGTTGGCAGTTCATTCCGCTTTGGCGACTTTGAATTAATAAAGGAACTAAGCCGACAAGAAAATGAATGAATGAATGAATGAATGAATGAATGAATGAATGAATGAATAAATGAATGAATGGAAGTACATAATTTATACTATAGCTGACCCATTATTTTAGGTGTGCAGTGCGTTCTGTGTCAATAACATCAGACGATTTTTCTCAGTAAGCTATTTTTATCACAACGCAACTCAGAAAATGCCACACTTGTGCTTCTTTTAGTTTTCATTTTCAGTCAAAGCGATATACTTATTGACCTCTTTTCTAGTGATAAGAATAAGCTTTTAGTAGACCTTAGTTACTGATAGAGCTTACAGTGATACATTAAGCACAGGATTGCATCAAGCATCCATTTTTCAGCATGGAATTTTGCAGGGGCTGTAAAGAATCATTTTGGGTGGTCTACTGAAAATTAAAACCAAGAAATGCACAATGTGTCATCCTATATCAATCTTTACTTCTTCCCAAGTTGTGTTTGGATATAAATAGTAAAAGGTATCACCATTTAACAACCATTTAACATCATCAACACAGAATGTATTGTGCACCTAAATAATGACGCACCACATATAGTACAAACTGAATGTGCACTTCACATCTGGTGTGTGAGATGATTCTCATTTATCCACTGGAAAAGTGAGATGGTGGCTCAGTAGTTAGCACTGTGACTTCACAGAAAGAAGGTTGCTGGTTTGAGTCCCAGCTGGGCCAGTTGGCGCTTCTTCGTGAATTGGCGTGGTTTTCCTCTGGGTGGTCTGGTTTCCCCCACTGTCTAAACACATGCACTATACAGTAGGTGACCTCTGATAAATAAGGGACTAATCCGGAGGAAAATTAATGAATAAATTATTAGCTAGAACTGGACTGGACTGTAAAATGGAGTCACTGAGAGCCTGATTTATTTAGCATGATGGTCCATAATATCATACTGAATACTATGATAGAACAAGCCCATGTTACATTGCACTGCCCTTTAATTCAGTTCAATTCAAAAAGACCATAGGTTGACCCATTCATTATTATAGTGTGTTTGTGAGCTTAGTGACCAATACAGTGGATGCTCAGATACGACTTGCATACATTCTTAATTAACACAAATAGAGTTAGAGTTTTTAATCAGTAATACCATTACCTGTATTCTTAATAAAAATATTGAGCGGTAAGACAATTTATCATTTGCTCAAACGATTGTAATTTATAAATAATTTTGGACTTATAACATTTCTTTATGGAGGCTCAAGTATAGAGTGGGTATCAATTAACAGAAACATAAATCTTATTGTGGTTGCTGCATTCGCTCAACGTGCACTTCTGCTAAAAAAGCAGGTTTCTTGAATGACTGTCAGCATTACAAATGTGTGGAAAATGTGTCAGAAATGAACATTTCCTCACCATTTTCTCACACTCGAGTGGTTTTAAACTTCTGTTGAACACAAAACAAGATATTCTGAAGAATATTGGAAAATAGCAACCACTGGCATCCATAGTAGGAACAAAAATACTTTGAGAGTAAATGGTTGTTTCTTCCTCTCAACATTCTTCAGTATATTATTTGTGTCCAACAGAAGAAAGAAAGGAGGACAATGAGTAAGTCATGACAGATTTTTTCTTTATGCATGAACTGTCCCTTTAACCATTATCCAGTTGTGATCAGATTGATTATCACATCTTAATACCAGCAATAGATGAGCCCTAAGATCCCATTAAGTTCTATTAGCAAGCTGAAATGTTTGCTTAATCCATTTTGAGAGATGCCAATGCCAATTAAAATGAAGCTGACTTTAATATATCAATCCGAACCTATAATTTAGGAAGTTTATGTAGGTCAAGAATTCAAGGCCTGTCTTAAGACTGAAACCCAAACTAAAATGACGCCAAATCAAATGCACATGATCCAGCCCCCTCCCCAAAAAAAAGCGAGAGGGATGAGCAGGGAAAGAAAAGCAGTGCCAGGGGAGCAGTTAGAAACTTGGCGAAGTGTGTGAAAACAGCAGCTGCTTGAGCTCTCGGTTAGCATGAGCACACACAGACCCTTCAAAAGTAACTGCAGTAAAATCACAGCACACACCCCACCGTCAACTCCGCCCATTTTTTATGTGTTTGCCAATAATATAACTTTTTTATTCTGTGTCACATATCAACATTATCCTCTTTTGGCTTGTATTTGCTGGTAGATTCATGGTACGTATCTTTTCTTACACAAAAGTGATTAGGCGTTTTGACAGCTTACAGTTCACATCCAGATCAGGCTGAATTAACAAGAAGGAGCTCTATAAACATGTTTTAATATCATTTACAGCTCGGCCCAAGAAACACCTCAGTGTTTCCCTCACGGTGCAGATGGTTTCGGATGATGTGAAGTCACGCGCGGGTGACACTGTCAAGGGTAGATCCCTAACAACATGATAAGGGACAATGCTACAGGTCCATAGATACAAATAAAACATCAGGGGAAATCAGTGAAGCAAACCTCAGTTTAAATACAGGCATGCACAGACCCTCACAAGGGCTGTAACATAAATATTCGTGAGAAGTAGCGCAGGAAGACTGCATATATCACTGTGTGACATGTTGCTTTTTTCCCACTGGTAAAGTTATTATCCATTGTATTCCAAGTATTTTGGGCTGGATGAATTTTTATGAATACTTTTAAGGGATATTTGAGTGGCAACATTTCAGAAAATGAGGTGTTTAATAATGAAAGGGAGATAATAAGATTTATTAAGCTTTTTAATATTTTATTATATGACAAACTTAGCACATTTTCTCCCTGTTTTCATTATCAGCTGTCACATAAGAAATCACAATATATTAAAGCTGCTAGAAAATTATTTTATTTACATATTTGGCAACACAGACTCGTTCAAGATACAGTACATACTTCAGCCTACATTTTTGTGAAAATATAAATGTACTTAAACATACATTTGACTGCAGTTTGTAGGTAAAATTAAAGATAACAGACGGTATAATGACAGCTTTTGTTCTTTTTTTATACTAATGACATTAACAGGGACACAACATTGACAAATGAAGGATTATTTTCATGCAATTATTTGCACAACATCTAATAAGTACCACAAAACAACTTAATGATGTCTGTGATTTTTAATATACTAAGTTTCTAATGTCAAAATACGTTTGAATAAGTTTGAAATGGGTAGCGAAACATACAAAAGTAATGTATTTCAGATTAGCAAAAATGTAGACCGTGCCCTCTAGTGGATTATTCACCGGAAACATGCAACTAAATCTATCCAGAGCAATGTATTTTCTATTTTGCAAAAACGTAGGCTAAGGCATGTATTTACAATTAGCCTACGCTGATAATTAGATTATTTTTTTAGATACTTTTAATTCTGTAGATAATTGTTTGTTTGAATAAACGAAACAGATTACTATTTGTAATTGAGAAAGTAGATTATATAAAAATAAATAAAATAAATAATAGTAATACTACAACAGTAAAATAAATAAACAATATTATAATAAATACTACAGCATGAGACTGCTGAAAAGCTATTAAAAATTAAAAATGTTATTACAATTGTTATTTTGATTAACTTTTTTAATGTATTGATTTGTGTGAAAATAGATCCTTTTATTTATTTTGCATACACATTTAACATATTCTTAAAGATTTGTATTTATGACAATTATTTATATTAATAGATAACTGTAGTTTGTTGGGCTGCTTTTAATTGTAATTTTTTTATGTATTTAAGCAAGTGTGTCTGGGACAAATTTTTTAGTTTGAGCTTTAAATTTTAAATAAAAATACATCAAATCTTATAAAATGCTTAAATAGAACTAAAACTAACATAATTTATATTAATAATTAATTATTTGTACCGCCTAAAATTATGTAGCTTCTACATGATAAAATTGTTGGTGTTTTTAAGCTAAAATCAAAAGATGTTAATATCTTGAATAATTATTTGTCAGATTTAAATGCAATTAAAATATTATTTACAATAATTAGATTTGAATACCAGTGCATTTTTGAATCCGTATTTTTCATTCTTAAATGAACTACTGTATATGTATGGTTCTACAATACAATATTTGTCTTTGTCCAGCTAGAAAAAACCCAGGTCCATTTTCACATCATAATTTATTCTAACACACAATTTTGATGACAGGGAAGGTGTGACAACCCACTGCGCATCTAGAGACACAACCATCTGTTTCTTATCCAGCCTTGACTGGCAGAAAATGGAAAAAATAAAACTTTATTTTCAAACAACATGCATCTGTTCCTGATACAGACATAACAGTTTGAATCTGAGAAGTAAACAGTGATTTAATGTTTGGTGCTTTTATGATTGATTTGGGACAAGTGTAATTAATTGCTGTGATTGTAGGGAGAATAATGCTTGTGAAAACAGCTCACTGAGCGATCAATTCTCCAAGCGACAGACAAACAGCAGACAAATAGGAATCGGATCAAGAATGCTGCTGCTTTCATTGTGAATCAAAGGCATAAAAGAGTTGGCCAACCATTGCATGCAGGGAGTTTAAAAGGGGCAATGTTCTTACTGTCGGGTCTTTGCCAGCCATCTGACACTCCTCGACCTTACTGATGGACGCCGGCCAGAAGATCTGATGGAAAAAATAAAATAAGAGGAGAGCAATGAGAAACATGAGAACATTGGATGTAGCTAGCAAAGTGCGTAGTTTAAATTTGTAGTGACAGATTTACGATACTTTGTGTCTGTCCACCAGCTGGCGAGTTCATTTGTGTGTTTGTGAAATTATCTAAATTATGTATTATATTTAATTTGTATAAACAATTTTGACATCACATATGTCGTGATAGGGTCATTATGATATTTGTTGAAAGAAGTTTGTGCTTCTATTCAACAAGTATGTATTAAAGGAAAAAAAGTGGAAAAACGGTTTTATGTTATAGTTTTTAAGAGTTCTATTGTAAATAATTGCCTTCATAGCGATGAATAAATCTCTTCTGCACTTCATATTAAACTTTAAATAAAAAAAGCAGCCTTTTCATTAGAGGAATAAATAAAATATTAAAATATCTGAAATTTAAAATAGCACAAATTATGGTTAGTATTTTATCTTTTCAAACTTTCAGACAATTTTATAGATTTACATTTATGTTTTACTCTCTGCGCATGAAAAATAGATGTTCTCATATGATAAAGTTTTTATGCGATAAGAAAAGATGTGCATAAACTACAATGGAAACACTTTTACTGAACAAATTCCAGTATGCGCATAAAAATTTATGTGATTTTGTTATAAAAGATAATGTGAGGATAAAAATGTGTGTGAATGGACAAACCAGCAGGAAGACCGTTGATTGTTGAACATCTAAAGAGTTGTTTTGTTCAGTCTAAAACGACTTCTGAGGCGCAAGTAATTTATTAAATGAAGAAAAGACTCACGCAGCTTCTCCTACCGCAGCAAATTCAGTTTTTACTTTATTCGGTGCCAGTTCATCAGGAAGTGCCAACTTTTTTTCTTTTTGACTACTTGGATGTAAAAAGTTCTTTATTCGCATGTCTTTTATACGATACTTATTTTTGCACATAAATTTAATTTGCATCTTTGGATGGAAGCATATCTACTGACACTATATTTATTTATTTACTTATTTAAATACCATATGTTTAAGTTATTATTCTAAATTCACATTTGAAAATAAAATATTTATTTTGAAAAGCTATTTGAAATCAGAAATTGTGTTACAGTGCAAAACAATTGAACCGCCTGGCTTTTATTTACTTTCCATATCTTTGAAACGTCACAGCAATACGTTGAATCTGTCACCTGAAAACGCTTTCGACAAAAACAACTAAAAAACTCCATTGTTCAGTACTGATGTGATATGGTATTATTTACTTTCCATCTCTTTGAAACATTGCTTTTTTAAATTAAAATGTATTAGTGTGGACATGGCCTACAGTAAGTCTGTATTCCAAAGCCATCATGAATTCCAAACATTTAAAGAGGGGGTGTCGTGAAAATAGTTTTTTTAGAGTTTTTTTACAGTGTTAAATTGTTTTTTTTATGTAAATCATAGACCAATAGACATAGACAAGTGGTAAGAAAAAAAAAATCTGTCTTCCAGATTGATTCTAGTTTCTGATTTATTTGTTTGTGAACATGGCTTTGGTTGACATTATTAAGGGTGGATCTCTCATGGTAGAGTACACACTTACACATTACGACCCATCACTCAGAATCAGAATGTCTCTGCAGCACTGCACAGGGATTTGGCTTCAAGGAAAAGTTTTTTTGTTTGTATATCACAGGTCGTATTTAATCGTGCATTTTCACATTCCACAAAATCTGGGATTTTTTTTTTAGCTCAAAAGTTATTAAAGAACACCCAAATGCTCTTATATAAGTCTTTTTTTTCCATTGAACTTGTGATTCGGGTCGTGTCCTGTAGGATGGACAGGCAACACAAACCAGCAAAATCCACTGGAACGCAATGAAACTCTAAAGCTTTGCCAACTTTAGTTGGAAGAGGAAAGATAAACTTCCTTAATTTGTGCCAGTTGTGTTCAGACTGTTTCCTCAAGAGCCAGCACTGCCTAACCAAACTGCTGCTCCACCATTTGTCAAATATGATGGAAGAAATGTGGTCACCATTGCTTTCTACAGCTGCGCAACTGTTTCATGTTGATCTGGAGAGCTTTTGACAGCTCCTTCACCTTCAGTGTGGCCTGGCTGATGTTGTTGATGTCCATCGAGAGTATGTGGTCTTTGCAGCCCACGTACATGCGATCTTGATCCTCATCCGTGAAAAGGATTCTGTAGTCCATGGCCTTCTCAGATAGAGAGTAGTGCTCAAAGGACTGGGTTTTCTGCAGTTCTGTAATGCAAACACAAACATGTTCTTTGCATTAGTTGGAGGTTTTGGCGTTTACTTGCACTTCTGACAATGACAAGATTGTTGAGCCTCAATTGTACTCCAAAACACGCTTTATACTTCCACAGAGATGCAAGGCCCTTCAGCATGCCATCAGATTCTCTCTAATGAAAAGCAAACTCATGAATATTCATTGTTATTTCGAGTTTGTCATTCAGAAATGTATAGAGAAGTGGAGCCCTCATTGATACCCTTCTCCTCATCGTCTTTATCCCTTTTTAACACCCTTCTATAGCCAGCACTCTTTACTTTTCTCTTCAATGACCAGATAACACCCTCCAGCCCCAATGAAAGTCACATGTTTCTTCTTTTCTTTTCTTTCACATTTCTGTTTTTTATCCTGAAACAAAGAGTAGGCATATAAAGTCTGTATGTTCACCAAGTCTGTGAACACAAATCTATGCAAATCCTACATTTATAGTGGATCACTTGGTAAATACATGTCTAACTTAACATTTAATGAGGTATATGAACGCCTGTGAACAAAACCAAGACCGCCTTTCCTTACCCACCACACAACAGAACAAACTTAAAACATTATGCATTTCTGAGTGTGCCTCACACAGGTGAGTGGGCTTGACAAACCACCTGTAGAAAAAACACTCTTTCATCTCTCTGACACTTT
Organism: Danio rerio; assembly: GCF_052040795.2. NCBI lineage: Eukaryota > Metazoa > Chordata > Actinopteri > Cypriniformes > Danionidae > Danio > Danio rerio. The sequence continues at coordinate 23,177,275 of NC_141024.2, read as the reverse complement.
AACCGACACTTGCACCAGTTTTGCACATTTGCACTAGACACTTTCCTACAATCGCTTCATATCTCTAGAAAAAAAACTGTCTGAGTTTCTGAAGTGTGCCTCACATAGGTGAGTGGGCTTGACCAACCACCTGTAGAAAAACCCTCCCGCTTATTTTAGCTCTTAATTCTCCGAGCACTAACAGTTCCTTGGTAAAAGTAGCACATTTGTGTGTATTGCCTCTTGTTGAACTGTACAATAACATAGAAATAATAATCATAATATTAATAATAATATGTTATTATACATATTATTTTTTCATTTTAAATGATTTACTAAACTGACTGCTGTCACAACACAGCTATTAAATTGATATTAGTTTTGTCATGCTCAAATTTTTTAATCGTATATATATATATATATATATATATATATATATATATATATATATATATATATATATATATATATATATATATATATATATATATATATATATGATATTTAAAAAAAAACATTATAATTAAATATATTTATAAAACAGTCCTGTCTGGTTTTTGAATCTGATGCCATATTTTGCAAATAACAGCACTCATCCAGTCTCTTAACCTTTCACCCTTGTTTATTATCTGCCCACATACAGAGACAAGCACAGGACACTGTACAGTTTGACAAATAGTGCTGCTGTTGGACAACATAATGAATAAATAACCCAACATTTTTAAAGTGTAATTTTTAGGCTATTTAAGTCAAGAATGTTGCTGTTTTAAATAGTGGATAGGATAAAATAGGATAGTGCCTATTTTAAATGTTTATAATTTCTGAGAGACAGTACATCAGCGGCCAATAACCTGTCATTCAAGCAGAGCAAGGACAGTTGACAATGTCCATCCACAAGATGGTGACAGAGACAGCATAATAAGCCCAGAGCAGATAAAGACAGCATCATTTCTAACTACAGCTGATCAAATCATTATTAAACAGGTAAATAACATTATAGGACAATCTTTTTCTCTTTTGTATGTTGTAGTGCTGTATTTATACCATATAATAGTAGTGTATTGAGTTTGAGATGGGACAAGGAATGTACAGTATGTATTTTGTGTTGGCCGCTCTTTGTATAACCCTGGTTGGCCATCTTTGTTTTTCATGTGTCTCCTGTTTTACAGCAGACTAGTTCAGTACACAGTAAAAAAAAGAAGAAATGCCCTAATGTGTTTAGCATTTTTCCTTATCACAAACACAACAGTAATCTGGTAGTGTGGGTGCTGCTTTGGCTTTTTCTGGGATAGTTATTGTAATCTCTCGATTGCAATTAAGAAATACTGATAAATCTCTGTAGACTGATGGCATTTCATGCTGTTCAGCCATATAGTTTTAAAATGTGAGCAAAATCACCTGTTTTGTCATCATTTTAGACATTACGCTAGAGAGTCATTCAAATACTAGCACTAAAATAACATGTGTGAAGTAGCAACAGTTTCTGCTGTTCCGATGTCAGCTGCAAATGTGATTGAATAGCAGAAGAAATTAGTTATTCTTACAAAAGGGTTTTAGACTCTCTGGGCTCTATTTTGACGGTCCATGCGCAAAACGGAAAGCGCAGGGAGCAAACGCATTCAGGGAGTGTCAGAATCCATATGTGCTAATATGAGGATGGGAAAATCCGCTTTGCGCCATGGCACATGGTCTAAAAGGTTTAGTTTAGGTAGAGTTTAATTTCTTAATGAGTTATAGGCATGTTTTGAGAATAAACCGATCAGAGTCTCATCGCCCATTACCTTTAAGAGCCAGCTGCGTTGCGCCATAAGCGCATTTGATATTTACATGACGTAAAGTAAGTTCACTTTCGCTTTTGCTCTCGTGATAGGGAAACCTTTACGCAATTAGCCTATAAATAATTAATTTTGTTTAAGCGCAAAGATTTGTTTCAAAACTATTTTTAAATTAAGTTCTAATTTTTAGCTAACGAATAAATGAACAATAATAATGAAGTGTGGTCAAAATACTGAGTTATTTCCAAATACACCTGCTATGCCCCATATGGTCTAAAACCTGACAGGTGGAAAAATCTAAGATTGTTTTTAATAAAAACAAATATAAATATGGATATAATAAATAATACTGCTAATAATAATAACATTATACAAAAGCAAATTGAATGAACTGAAAAAGCCTCCCGAGATGAAGGATTTATGTAGGCTAGCAAATAATATGTTTTGTAATATTTTAATTCTTTATATTTATATCCTATATATATCCTTATTATATTCTATATATTTCCTTAAATTTTTTTTTTTTCATATGTAAAGATATTTGCTCATTTCTCTACAACTTGTGTATATTAAGCAGCGTGCAAGCGAGGCGCACAACTAACGCGCTCTGTGCCGGACTTTAGACCGGGTTTGTTCTGGTCTAAAGAACAGACTATTACAGTTTCTCAAAATAGCAACGCGCCAGCAACGCGCCAAAGCAAGCCTGCTTTTTTAGACTAGAACGTCTATGGGCTCACATATGAGCGCAACTGCATTTGCTATTTGAAAAGCGTGGCGCAACACCTTAAAAATGACCCTTGCACAGAGATGAAAGTAGCAAATAATAATTGCGTCACGCATTGTGCCACATTGCACCGGGTGTATGATAGGGCCCTCTGTGTTTAATTTTCTTTTTTATATACATGATTATGCCATTTAACTGTTGTATAAACGCAATATCACACTCATAGCAGTACGATATGGCTGTATATCGGCACTGGTGGGACACTAACGCACGCCTTCCACCAGTACCAATGTCCAGCCACATCGTACTGCTATGATATATATTAGCACCACAATTTGTTTCTAGTAAGTATTGATTAATTAGAGCATTTCTGCAATCTTCATTGACACTTAATTGTTCATGAAATGTAAATAAATAAATATAAGTCAAAACAAAATATATTTATTGGAGGCATTATAAATATTTTTAGTACATATTTATACGAAGAAATATACAGCGATGGGAATAAATTAAGAGAAAACCTGAAAATCTCTCTGGCCAAATGTAAAATGCAGATTTTTTTTGACAAATGAAACAAATTACAGTGTTTTAACTCCATTCAAGTAAATAATAAAAAAATTTGTCCCAAAAAATAAAGATTTGTTATTGTCTATTTCTGGGAGAAAAAAATGCTTGAAAGAACCTCAATATTTTTATTTGACATTTGAAACAAATGTAATCAGGCCTTTTAAGAATAAAACAAATCTATCATTTTAACTAAAACTATAATTTTACTCTAACAAAACTATTAGTCCCTGAGAAATTTTCAAGTAGTCCATTTTTATCCAGCAAGACAGGGCAAGCTGATGATCATAACCTCAGGCTCTGTGAGGAGCACTGACAGTAGACAGTATGTCTCAGCAGACTATTATAGGATTATATTAGTGGAGAGGGCCGTGTCAAACTCGTCATTCTAACGTGGCTTTAATAAAAAGAGACGCGATTACATCAGCCGGGCTTCAAAGCTGCACCGATAGCATCTCCGACAGATAAAAGTGCCATTATTACTGCTCAAAGAGCTTATCGGAGCAACACTGCTACATGCATGAGAACTAGAAATGAGCAAAGGCGTGAGGAAATATGTTGTAAAAAATAGGAACAAGAGAAAGAAATCTCACGTCAGGTTCTAGGTTTCAGGCAACTAATTAGAAACATTCAGCTTCTGTAACCTCAGACTGAAATCATAAAATCCAATTTCACCCCATTCAGCAGACTCCTGCTCATTTAAAGACTTTCTGAATGGTTTTCTTTTTGGAAAGTTGCTTTGTGGGGTTTTTCATTCAGCACATTTCAACTTTGGTTCTGGCTTCTCTATGATATAAAAATGGTGTGTTGTTCAAACGTTTAACATAAATGTAACTTAAACTGTGTGAGAGACAAAATATTTTCCAGATGATTTAAACATTTGAGGTCTTGCATTACTTTGATTGAATGAATAAATTTAAGACAGGGCTGCACAAACTTTTTCTTATAAAGTGCCCAAAACCAAATGTCATTGCGAGCTGTGGGCCAATATACCAAACTATATTACATTCAAGTTGCCATGGGTAATTTCCAAATTTTTTTCCTAATATTTCAAAATAAATAGAAAACATTACTTTAAATTGTATTAACTATTATAGTATATATGTTTAAATAATGACAGATTGCAATAAAACCATAAACAATCATAGTCTTTGCATTGTTCTCTATGGTTACAGTATGTACATTTAGACAGTCACATTAATTTACAACACTTAATCGAAACATTTCATTTTAGTTAGTTTTTACCAATAAAACAAACAAACAAACAAACAAACAAACAAACAAAATGTTACATTAAATTTGAATTGACAATCTCTAGCCTATACCCATCATTTTACCTCTTCTCAGATTGGATGGCGGGCCAAATTAAAGATTACCAGGGGCTAACTTTGGCCTGCTGGCCCTAGTTTGGTAATCTCTGGTTTAAGACAAATGTTACCTTTTATGAATTACCTTCCCCCCTCGACTTTCATCAAATACAATTAATATCAATAACTACCAGTTTTCATCATTCTAGGAAAAATGTTGACACTTTTTTTAAATATATCAATATTGACAGGAGTTGTGCTGTGTAATACTATTGTGGAAACCATTACTTTTTTTCTCCATTTTCTGATTTATAAAGTTTAAAAGAACAGCCCTGAAATAAATTATATATATTGTTTGTTTATTGATTTACATCTCTGTTTAAAAAAATAAGTAACTTTAGTGAAAAGTAGTTTGAGTGTGTTATGTTAGGAGAAATTTGTGCGAGAACTGGGCAAAAATATTTACTAATTCCCAGCAAGCAATTTGGTTTTGGTATTAATTTTGGTGTTTGATGACTATTGTGTCTATTTTTGGACTATTGTTAGATGTCTATTGGATTTTCACTCACAGCCCAAATTTAGTCTTGTTTTGGCATAGACACCTGTGTTTAGATGTCTTTTAAACGTCCTTTAAACACAGAATTGCTTGGTGGGTTGGCTTCTATAGTTGATTGATTACGTTCAGATTATGTTTCATGCAAATTTGTATGATTATATGCCTAAATATGCAAATCAAGCATATTTATATTTAGTTAAATATGTGCTAATTTGCATACATTTCTAGCACTAGAAAAAATAAAACTAATTAAAAAACTAAATATATACTGTTCATTAGTCTGAAAAGCACTATAAAACACTAAAGTAAAGAAAATACATAAATGGCCATAAAAATACAGTTTTGCCCTGTAGCGTCTTATCGTAAACAAATATAATTTTGAGCCTTTTTGTGTTAAATGTCACAAAAGGCATTCCTAATGTTATTTTGAAGCAGTGTTTACTTGTCTGCGTGTGAGTACGTTGAAGACAGCACAGTGGAAAAGTTTTCAAGACCTTCCCCCAGGGTGGATAAACGGACACGTTTTCTCCCTCTTGGGAGGATTGTGTGGTGTTTTGTGTCTGCCTGTCCTGACCTCTAAACTCTGAAAACACAAATCACACATTCTCGTATCTAAGTCAACATTCCCCACTGACAGGTGCTTTCACACCTGCTAATAATACAGTCAAAGAAGATTTTTTATTTTGCTTTTTAATGGGAATACAACAGACCGATTATCTAATTTACGCTAAATGTAAAATAATATTTTACTTCAGGTCAAAGATCACTTTGCACATTTCTCAGTGAGGGCAGGCAGAGGGTACAGCACTATCCGTGTACTTATATTACACACTGCACTGCAAGTATATACTTCATTGGAGATGGAAACTGTGACCATGGTACTGTATTGTGGCAGAAATATAGGATATTTCTTTTGATTTTAGCCCTTTATATGGCACTCATTGAAATTGTCATTGGTAAAAACCATGGAGTGTTACTGGGGGTTATATTGTAATTGATGTCAATGAAGGTAACATTTTTGGTTCCTCGCCCAATAAAGGGATATTTGTATTATTCATACACAAATGTATTGTAGAGGTTTTCACCATTTTCCGTTGTTTTAATTAGTTTACCACAATATGGCATAACAGTGTCTGGTATAATTTTTTTGTTTGCTTGTTTTTAGGTTTAGTTGTAGTTTTGTTGTAGTTATTTGAAGGTAAAGTAGGTTCTAATTGATCATGACATATATATCATTGCAGAGTACATGAAATAAAATAACTTTCATTTAACTAATGACTTTTTTCATTACAATTTATGTAATTTTATGTAATAAACTTAATTTATTTAATGTTATTTGTTTTTATACTACTGTTATTTTGGGGGCAATGGTGTGGAATTTAGGAAGCATTTTGTGATCATAAAACAATTACAAATATTACAAATTTACCATAAAAACTACTAGTAAAAAACATTGAAGTTGTTGAAACGTTTTGCATCAGAGGCCATTTTTTTCTAAGCAGAGTCACTTCAGGTAGCTTGAGTTAGTTAGATGGCACTTACGCAATGCAGTTTTCAGACTGTGCCAGGGCAGTTGGACTGAGATCAAGGCTTTGATTGTATCAATAGATCTTTTTGTTTATGAGCAACTGCAGTGTTAATTTGGCACCGTGTTTGAGATCATGACCTTTTTCCGAAGCTGAACATCACAGAGAAACACTTATTGAATCCATTATACTGCAGGATAATCTGGCAGCTTCTTCAAAATGACATCTTAAGGCTTTTGTAAAGGCAGTATTTTTGTCATATGATATTGAAGTGTGGCAATAAAAAACATAATGTATTTGGGTCAATGACAAATGAGAATGTTAAAGATTATAAGGAAAGGACAGTTTAAAGCGATGGACCATGTTCTTGGAAATGTTTTTTCTTGAACCAGCAGTAGTGCAAAGGATCTTTTATCTTTAAAAATGCCAATTGGTTGAGTTCTGAATAGTTTATTTAATTGTTTAATTAAGCTTTGAAAAAATTGATTCTTTAAGAATTACAAACTTGCAAGTGCTTTATGGAATTACAGTATCAACACAAATATTTAAATATTGATTCAATTCATAAATAAAACAACATCATTATGACTTATTATATGACTCTTCTACACCTCACAGAGGAGATAGTGCTTTTTTTCTCCCAATCAGTTTCCTTTGCATCCAAGTCTTTATATTACAAATGATGTTTAACATAAAGAACTGTATGCTTCTCAAGCTCTACAAGATGAGTGGCATTCATTATTGTCTTTTTTTTAGGTGAATTCAGGAGACAATTGATGGTGATTTGGTTTTTAATTGTCAGCACAATGTATAAAGATATCCTTGTAATAATATTTAAACAATCAATTTGTGCTTAAGTTGCTTATAGCAACTTAAACTGATGCTATAAACTGTTTAAAGTTTAATTTTGTTATTCGGCCCAAAATAGTTTTTCAATATTTGTTCTATTTTTTTTTTTATCCGATTAAGTTCATTTGATTGTCTATTTAAATATGTGACATAATATTTAAATATGTAAATAACTTTCATGTGGCATGAAAGAAGTAATCTGATTATTTTTTACTCACCAGGGACTTTATAAGGTCCAGCATTTGTTCGGTACCACAGATTTTTGATCAATCACATGACAGCTACTTAATATGTATGGTATGTGTTTTCTTGGCCCACTTTGGCCTCCTGGTACCTTCTGAACTACATTTAAACACCCCGGCCTTGTAAACCAATATTGTATTGCTAATTCCAGCAGGATAATGTGCCACGTCTCAAAGCTATAGTCATCTCAGTCTGTTTTTCTTTTTTAAACTATAATCCCTGAGGAATGTTTCCAGCACCTTGTTGAATTTACACCAAACACGAAGGTTTTCCAATAAGGTACTGACAAGATGTACCTAAGTAACTGCGGAGTGTGTATCGAGGTATAGTTTAATGCTACAACTTATTTTTTTCATTGCAAGCTTCCAACACCAGCAAACCTGATGACATTTATGTTTTTGTTAATAAATGAATAGATCCAGACTTCAGCATTACATCAGTGATCCATCTGTAGACGGCTCCAGAGACTGGGGAATTACAACCACATTTCTGTTAAGATAAACCATCATTTAATTCAGGTTAATAATAATAATAATAATAATAATAATAAACATAGTATAGTCCTGAGTTTTGTCATGATACTTCAGCATGCATCAAGCAATGATTAAGCTGAAGAAGTTTATTTTTACATTTTATTGTCCCCATTTAATTTCCCCATCCCTCAAGTAAATTTTCAATGATCATTTGCTGGATTCCTCAATAAAAACATTAAATATTATCAGCGGTTGGCTTTGTGCGTGTTGAACCCTATTCTGGGTTGAAACAATTTAGCATTTTTCGAGTGTAGAAAGTTGGCAGACATCAACCCAGCAAACCGCTGTACAATGAAAACTTCTGAGAGAAACAGTAATCAAACTCACTGTCAGGAGTCAAAAGCAGCAAGCTTGAGGAATATAAATCAACGTCAAGCAAAATCAAAACCATATTTTATAACTTGTAACGTAAATCTCCGAACTAATTCACGTCAAGGGGGCTTTTGATAATGGATATATTTTGTTTGTGATTTTCCCCAACATGAACGCTGTGTTAGTCATGGGCTTGACCACATTCCTGCATGCTTAAATCAGGAAGATCAATTCCGATTACTTTATCACACATCCCAGCATAACTGGTTCTCGAGGAGGGTTTCTGGCAGTTGTTTTGTAGAAATGGCTGACTATGAAATGGGTGGTGGTGATCACCCAGCGGGTGAACTTTAAAACGCCCGATTGTGTGGTTTTCTGGAAGGGCTGTGTTGCGAAGAAGTGCTGGGAATGCTTTCCTTATAAGTATTATGTCTAGGTCTCTTCCTGAGCTCTTCAGTGGATTGATATTCGATATATGTGGATAAAAGTTGCTTATGAGCTTGTACAGTCAAAGCCGGAAGGGTGATTTACTTTATAGTACAGTTTGGATCCCATAAATGAACTGTGAAATGAAGAGAGCAAACAGCAGTAACCATCTCAAGAAGATGATAGTTGATGTACTGATTAATGTACTGTACTACTGTATATTTCCATTTACTGATTGCAGTTGAATTATTTGATTTTGATTGATTAAAGTCATGTGATTTATTATAGATTAAATTTATTATACTTTCTGCTTGGCACAGAGTGGAATTTTGTCTTAAATATAAATAAATACATCACACCACATATCCTTTTATATGCTCTCAAGAGCATTTGATTCTTACCAAATGTGAGTTTAAATATATTCCTGGGACTAAATTTTATACAAGTCAATGCAAACTACACATTTGCCAAGAACGTCTTATTCACAAGTTTAAGATGTCTAGCAGATAATTTGCATGAGATAAGCATCCTGCAAGTAATCTATAACAAGTAAGATGTTTTGCTGGCATGAACCTAGCATTGTAATAAAAGTCCATATTACTTTATTTCATATATTGACTATAAACCATGTCTCCCGTTATGCATGTTTGTTTTACAATCCTTTGCTAGAATGCAGTGTTTTTACATTAGCGTTCAACTAAGCAAACATTTGCTAATGTTTTATCTGTCACTCATTAGCGGCTCAAAATTATTTGATGTTGCATAGTTCTATATATTTATAATACAGTTTGAAGGCAACAATTATGCTTAAGTCTTTAGTGAAAATGAGTTTGATACCCCTGCATTACACTGTAAAAAAATAGAGTTAACCTGTTTCCTTAAAAATGACAAGTTGACTTAAAAGTGACTAAACCTGTTGTGATTAGGAACTGTTAAGTTGACTTAAGTTACTTTTTTTTATAGTTAGGCATAGTCAAATTACTTAATAATTTTGAGGCAACAGATTTACTCAGTTTTAGTAAAGTCAATTGCTTTTTGCAGTATAGCAATATGTCATATTAATACACCAGTTGAAACAACTAACATTTCTTACACAGTTCAAATCATTGTTCATTTTCATCATAATAATTTACTGTATAATTATTTTGATCTACCGACATGCCTTGTTTTTACATTTTCATTCATTCATTTATTTTCTTTTCAGCTTAACCCCTTTATTACTCTGAGGTCGCCAAAGCGTAATGAACCACCAACTTATACAGCATGTGTTTTACGCAGTGGATACCCTTCCAGCTGTAACCCATCACTGGGAAACATTCATTCAGAAATGCCAACTGACCCAGCTGGGCCTTGAACCAGCGATCTTCTTGCTGTGTGGCAATTGTGCCAGCCAATGCGCACCCGTGACGCCCTTTTTACATTTTACTAAATTAAATTATTTTGAATCATTTTTAGCTTATTAAACCTAATATTTTGTTTTTATATTGGGTTTTTGTTTTAATATATATTTTTTTCTTTATATATGAAAAACATTGTCATTGTTGCGACTATATTTAAAATAAGTGTTTTCTTGAAGTGCCCATTAATCAAAAAAATTCTGAAAACCGTAATATATTTTCCAAAAATTATAAACTGTTTAATCAATCATTTGCAACAATTATTTAAGTAAAATCAACATGTAGTATTGAAGTGTAAAAACATTATACATAACTATAGTTACTATTTTGACTGTACTTATAATCAAATAGCAGACTTTCTATTTTCGGAACAGATTAAGGGATAAAACCTCTCACATCTCACGGTTAATGGATAATGAATCACAAATGCTCCTTTAAAACAGTATAGTTACCCATAATGTGAACAGCTTGATCTTTTTCAGACCTTTGAACATGATCAAGCTTTGAGCAGCCATCCAAGTGATGCACTGAAAACTTCAACCATGCTGGATGAGTTTCCTCTTCCTCTTTTCACACACAGCCTTCTTGTTTTCATTTATACAAGGCAGTCGAGCAGAACTGGAACAAGACGCTTTTGTGCTAAGAATCATCTTAAACATCCATTATTAAGGAGCAAGAAAGGGCTATGGGTCTCGATCTGCTCACAGGAGACCAGCAGGACCACATGTTTGATCATGAAAGAGGACCATCCAGAGAAATCCATACTGTATGTACATGGCACAAGGTTACAAGAATAGAGAAACGGAATTTAATAGGTACATGCTTACCTTGGCATTGATTAAGTAATCCATATTTTATGCTAAGCTACCAGCCTGGTGTTGTCAATACTGGATTTGCTCTGTTTATTTGAACTTTGTTAATCTTCTATTACTACACTGAACAAAAACCCTAAGAGATGCTTAATCTGATATAAGAACAAATAAGAAAATAAGTTGCCCCTTATGTCACAATTAATGTAGCTTTACCTGACAATTTTTTTTTCAAGTTTGGACTGTAAGGTTCTTTTTTATGAAATGTTACTGTTTAATAATTATAAATGTAAACTTGACACTATGATTTAGTAGCAAGGATTAGGGTTGTCAACAATTTTGCTGTGCTCTGAAAAAATAAGACGTGCGAACATAAATAAAATTTTTTGGACACGTATTTATTTATTTATTACTTAACCCTGCAAATTAAAAAAAAAGTAATGGATTTAGATTAAAAGAGGCAGCAGTATTAAATAGTTTAAACTTGTAGATGTGATTGAGGTGAATTATAAAGCCTGATCTCACAAGGAAACTTAAGTATTTTTCTTTTTGCAGTTTAGTGCCTAAATCGGACAAATTCGTAGAAGTTCAGATGTAAGAAAATGTAAGATTTTAGAAAGAAGGCATGGCACCCAATCCCACCCCTAAACCTAACCATCATCGGGTGATGAGCAAATCTTACTAAATTGTACAAATTAAATCATACAAATTTATACGAATTAGCCACTAAATCAAACATTTAAGAACTGCTGTGAGATTGTGTTAAATTATGTGGGTTTGTGACATAACACATTCTGCATGATTTGCTCATGCAAAAACCTATAAGATGCATTTTTTTTATTCAACGTGTTCTTGCGCTGCAACATTGAGGCTGAATTTATGTAACATATAATCCCTGAATAACCATATTTAACAGTTGGCTAAGTCTGAGTCTAGGGATGCTAGTCATACCTAGACTTTTGTTTCTAAACCTGTCTCGTTTTTTCCAGTTTGCATGGTTCGTTTGGCATTTATGAATAATGGTCCAGCAATAGCGCTCTGATCCCTGCCAAAACAATCGGTTGAAACGAACTATGGAGTGGATCGATTGCAGTGAGAAAGCAATACGATCCGAACCAGGGTATATATATGTATTATAGATAAGTTATAGGCACATATGGCTATATGAAGAGATATTTATGAGTAGGGTGGGATGCCATCATTCCTACTGGTAAATTTTATGTCAAATATAAAAGTGAAAGCATGCTAAATATTAACAAGAGCTGTTTATCCATTAGGAAAATTGACGAACAGCAGTCTTGGTTTATCTGTTGTTTCTCTCCATAATGTGAAGCCGATAATGCATAATTCTAACCAACAGTTTTGCATGAGAAAGTCTTACCTCTGATTTATATTTGATGATGATGTCTGTAAGTGTCACCATTCAAAATGAAAGCTAAATTTTTTGCTTATAATGTCTTATTGCTCATCGTCAAGTTAAAATAAGGACAATGTAAGCTGAGCGGGACAAAATAATCCATGAAACTCTGACCAATGTGACGAGAGTTTACTTGCACATGACTTGTTGTTATTTTGGTCCGTTTAGAAACTTTGCTGTGTGAAAGTGAACTGTACCAAAAACAAAGAGCAAGATTGCAACAATTTTAATCCCTGTTTCGGAACAAAAGAATCGATCCATTGGTGTGAAAGCACCGTAAGTGAAAGTACAAATTCGTGGAAGAATTTTGAAAATTAGTCTACTCTAATAATAATAAGCTATTCATGAGTTCACCTGCTCAATCAGTCTTGCCAGCATGGTAAACAATTTTTGGCATTGCTGTCCTAAAACAGGTATCTGAGTTATCAAATTCCTAAGAGAGCTCGGACCACCCGTCCTTGGAGGCTCAGGACTTGACTAGAGGTTCAAGTATGAGATGGTGAGGTGGAGGGATGCCGGAATAAAAATAAACTGAAACAGTGCAACTTATATATTTATATAGACTCATGATAATTGACTGACCCTCCTGACTGATCAGGCTCCTCCCGAACTTATGTTCAGAACTTCATTAAGACTGAGGAGAATATTTGCTTAATATTGTAAATGCTACATAAGGCTATGTATTTTATGCAAATGTTTTTGAATGGTATTAAAGTGTTACAGTAGGGGATTAGAACCAAATCAAACCAAAAACCGTGACCACAGAACTGTGATACAAACTGAACCAACAATTTTTGTGTAGCCTGATCTCACGAGAAAACGTAAGTATTTTATGTTTTGTCAGTTTAGTGGCTAATTCGTACAAATTTGTAAGAGTTCAGTCATATAAAAATGTATGATTTTAAAAAGGAGGCATGGCACCCAACCCCACCCCTAACCCCAACGGTCATTGAGTGATGAGCAATTCGTACTAAATTATTACGAATTAGATAGTACAAATTCATACGAATTAGCCACTAAATCAAAAAGTTACGAATTGCTGTGAGATTGCATTGGTGCCATCCCACCCCTACTATATAAATATAAGAAGAGCAAGTTTTAATTTCATGGCAACTTTAAATTATTAATTATAGTATATGACTGTATAGTAAATTATAATGTGAACTATTCTTTTTATATTGCTTTTGAATTTCATAGATTTATTTTTTAAAAAGGGATTTATTATGCCCCTTTTTGCAAGATATAAAAAATGTGAAGTTTCTGCTCAAAATACCCCACAAATAATATGTTATACTCTTTAGGACATCCCCTTTTTAGTATTTGATCCTAACTGTGCCATTTTGGTGGCTGTCGCTTTAAATCCAAATGACATACAAATGCAGTTGCTTATGTGTCAGCATAGTCGCAGATTCAAAAACAAGACTAACATCCTATGCTAATGATTGCCATTACTGGATCGAGCCTTCCCTCTCTAATGACATGTACAATTGGAGAATGTCAAAAGTGTTTCTGCAGGTTTTATTAAGTGTTATTTATAAAAAAATATTTTAATAAATTTTTACCATTAGAAGCTGGTTATGTTCACAGACTGTTGCCGCATAAGTGTGTTTAAACCCTTATAAAATAGATTTTTGCATAATAGGTCCTCTTTAGGTACTCATACAGTACATAAGATATGCTAATACAATGCCATGTAAATGTTTATATCCATGCTGCTACTTTTACAGTTATATTTAAAAACTTTACTTATACATAAGTAGTGCAGTTTAAATTATTAATTAATTCAGACTGGTGGAAATCTGCATATGTAAACACAATTACGTTTCTAAAGAATGTCAGAGGTTTATAACACCACCAACCCCATGTGGACAAACAATAGCATGGACCTGCTGAGAGTCACTAATTGCAGTTCAAAACTCCAGCCAAAAGTTTTCCAGGCTAAATTTACTGACTTAAGCTCCCATTACAGCATTATTCCCATTACTTCCTTCTCAGTGCCTGAACATCGAAAGCTTTGCATGCTTAAATTAACTATATGCCAGTGTCTCATTCATTACTGGTGCCAGTCTTTCTTGGAGAAACCATTGACTGAAGCATCCATATAAAGCAGCAGTGGCACCTGCCCTCAAGACATGACTTTACTCCTCTTTCAAAAGCTGCCGCTGTTTAGACAAAAACACACTGCTTTGGTTTGCTTCTGCTTGGTTAAATTCGCTCAATGTGATGTATAGATAATTTCACACATGCTTATAGACTCAAAGCCTCTGTCCAGGCAACCGGATACGTCATCCTCATTAGAGATCACAATATCTTTGGCCTAATTCAGTGGCCTGATCTGTCATGCGATAAGTGGGAGAAAAAAATAGGCTGTTAGAGTGATTGGTGCTTGCTGAGCAATAATTATGGTTAATTATGATTATGTCGTGTTAATCTGTTAAAAATGTCAATCTAGTTTTCTAAGCAATCAAGCATTTGTTGTTGTTGTTGTTGTTGTTGCTTGGTTAATGATAAAGCATTATAAAATTTTGTATACTAGAAATTATCAAAACAATACACCATTTTGCAATTAGAAGGTTCTGTCAGCATTCTGAGAATTTCTGAGATACTGAGCTTTAAAGGTTTAGAATTTAATTTAGCAAAAATTATATCAATTTTATCTTCCATACATGAAAATGACAGCGGCTCTAAATATATTCTGTAAATACAATATGAAGATCCTCACAATATTTTGAATGTGTTTTTTAGGGAGCAGGTCAAATGCAAATAGAAACTTGTAATTCTTAAAGTTCTGCTTGGATTTATAAGGTTCTTATAATTCTAATCTAACAAAATGTTAGTTGAAGTTTGATGTATAATTGGTAAGACTTTATTTAGATGGTCCCTGTTAACCATCTGAATAAATGTTGCATTGCAAGTACATGCCATTCACTTCTCATTACTTCTTAGAGTATTAGTAGACTGCTTAATATCTGCTGATACTGCTCTCTCAACAGATATTTAACTGACTATAAGAAATTTTGCAAGTACATGTCAGCTTACACTAACCCCAACCCCAACCTAACTGTCTACTTACTGTAATCTAATGAGACTTTAGGCTGATTTATTTTTCTGCATCGAGTGATTTAAACGTGTGCATTTATACTTCTGCCTGCTGTTTGTGTTGTTCTGCAATAACACTTCTGAACACAGCAAGTAGCTAAAACTCACTCATTCAGAGGCGGACATGCAACAACTTTAACCTTACAGGTAAACACAAAACAACAGTTTCCATCTGGAGCTCCCTCACAGTACTAGACACTTGTAAAAACTCGCTTCATCGGGCTTGCGATTCTCATTGCCGCCCACACTCGTCATAGGTACCAAGCCAACCAATCACAGAGCTTGCGATATGAGTCAATAGGAGTAGTTAAACTTTTTAAGAGGTACATTTAGGTGTCGGCATCGGCGTCAGCATCGGCGTCAGCCACGGTGAGAGCTATAGTATGAGCCCGCGCGAAAGCTGCACTGATGCATGTGCTTGACATATAAATCTTTATTGGCAAGTAGATTAAGTATTACTTAAATTCGAAAAAAAATATGCATGAAAGGAACCATCAAAATAAAGTGATACCATATAATTTTCAGTTTATTTATTTTCAATTTGTATAAATATATTTGTTTGTATCAAACAATTAGTGTTGTGTCAATGTGAAATTATTTGATAGAGATCAAAATGGCTGAAATAGCATGCTAAAACTTATTGTTGTTACTAAGACTTTTATAATTAATTAATCACATATTTAATCTTTAAGGTCCTTAAAGGTCGTGTGAAATAAAAATTTTAAATGTTATTTTCAGTCTGTTAGTTTTAAGGATATCTATTAGCTTGTGTGTTCCAAAACAGTGACAAAATTCACATTTAGAAAACATAAAAACCAAAACAAACATCCAAAGCTTGCAGTTTGTCACTTCAGACTAAATGGATCAACTTAACGATACCACTTCAGATCGACTAATCAAATGCTCTTTAGTATCTGACATGCACC